>NW_008825156.1:3902618-3942905 GCF_000699105.1 Pygoscelis adeliae | reverse complement strand
AGCGCTGGGTCCGGCCCCCGCCGTGAGGGCGGTCACCGGCGGCGAGCCCCCCCCTCCCCCAACCGGCCCCAACGGACAGGGAAGACCAGCACACGTTTTTTTTTCCCCCAGAACAGCGTTTAATGTACTTACAGGACAGTTACGGAGTCACATTTAACCCGTTCAGTACGGGCACGACGGAGGGCAATATCGTACATCTTTATTAACGAGCTCGTTTAATTAAAGTATTTGGTTCTTACAGCTATATAGACAAGGGGAGGCAAAGTACTTTCATCACCGGTAGCGCCGTCTCAGTCACAGTGCCCGAGTACGGAGCGCAAGGGAGGGGAAGGCGGCGAGCCCGAGGACGAGCCCTGGCGGTAAGGCAGGTGAGGGGGCTTTCTACACAACCCTAGTCGTAAAAATAGAGAAAAGAGCTGCTGTCAACGATCGCACGTGCTTCCGGAGAGGGGTAGCGGCAGATCGTCAAAAGGCAGTAATAAAAAGTTCAGTGCAAAGTTCTAGGTTAATAGAGAAAAGGAAGAGGTCAAACGCAAGCTGTTACTCTGACATACCAAAACAAGGTCTGTACAGACAATTGTATCTCTGGCTGCAGGTCATACATTGCAGAAAAGATTTTTTTTCTTTTCATTAAAGAAGATACAAAAAGCTGTTAAAACGACATTTTCAAGCTACTTTGTGTACTGGTAAACTCCACCCCAATTGAGTATCTTTCACTTTTTTTTGTAGTATGCAGTACATTAAAGTCTTATTGCCATAATCACTTTTTTCTTAATTAAGAATAGTGCAAAGAGGTGCAAGCTTGGTGCTGTTCCTCTACACGTGAGGAGAGGCCAAGGCCAGATCCCATAGACAAAATAAAAACCATGACCATAAAAAGCTTCAGCCAGTGGCCGTTTTGAAAAGGAAGGGAAAGGCACAAAATGAGTTAAGCTATGAAGAAGATTAAATCAGAAGTCAGGACAAGTGCTAACAATAATACAGTACTATACTTTTTTTTTCCAGAGTCCAGACAACTGTTAAAACTGCAAATCATTTTTTAAATGATTTTAGTTTATTTGTATTTTGTGCTGTAAGATACTGTGCTTTAATAGCAAACTGCAAAAAAGGCAGTACATATTGCTTTCATTTTATTTCACAATGGAACGTTTCACAAAAACAGTAGTCTACTTTCCTGTGTTTTAAGTGACTTGTGATTCTAGTGATGGAATGGAGTAAGTCTCAAAAGCATCAAGTGAGCAGGAAATATATCTAGTTAGTTATATAGTTTATTATTTACATGCTATATACTACATGAAAAAGACACAGAAGATGCCTAATAAAAACTGGGATTTGTTAGCGCCCATTAGTATCAACCCAGTTTCTAACATTCAAGATATTCTTAGGTTTTTAATTGTAATAATTCCTAGGAAATTGGACCGTGAATATTTTAGGCACCAGGATATTCAAGTTTACTTCTCTCTCCTGTATTGAAGGGAGATTGGTCAGTAGCAGGGGAAGGAAAAATCAGACTATGAAATAGGTTTTTAGTGTTGGGTATAGAGAAGGCTTTCCCCATATTGTGTCTTCATTCATAGTTGCATATATTACTTTAAAATTTCGTTCTAGTCATAGTCAGTGGTGATAGTCTGTCTTGCTTCAGGATTTAGTACTAAAGAAAAGTGTGCAACTTTACCCTATAGCTGTGTTTAGGCAGAACACGACCATCCTAAGCACCAAGTAAGGTGAATAAAAAGGCTATGCCTGTAGTGCAGAAACACCTAATTAACCAACCAGCGGTATTAACGGGAGACAGTAAGTCACATTTGTATTCCCACTGTCACAATTAGTTCAAATCTAGTGTTTCTTGGAATTAAGTATTAATTCTTACCGGGAATGAGAAACAGTGTTGCTGTGAACTGTTAAAAAAAAGTTACCAAGTTCCTCTCTCAAAGCTCTGTTAATGCAACTCATTTCTGGCCTACAATTCATCCAGCAGTTGTGCTTTTTAACTAGAGACCATATGAGGTACAGGTAAGTAATTTAGGTGCAAATGCCACTTTGGATTTAGTGTTTGAATCTGTTCCACATTTAATCACTGTAGTATTTAAAAGGTCTAGAAATTAAGACATTTGAAAACACTGAGAAGCTGGGCACATTTCCTATGGCACCACATTCAGCCAGTCTTCATTCAGTTTTTGGAGATCATGGGTAGACAATGGGGTAGAAAAAATTTACATAAGTTGCACTAACCATGAAGATCAGTATAGGTGATGTTATTTGTAAAGAATACATCTCAGGAAAAGACTTCCAGTAGGACCTGCAAGTTATCAAATACGAGAACGTTTCCCCTTTTAAAGGGGCTGAAAGTTAACATGTATACATATTTAAATACCAGAAAATGAGGTAAAAGAGAAGCATTTGAATTATAAGGCACCATTATTTACAACTTCCATTATTGGCACTCACTCCAATAAGTCTTAGAGAAGCACGAATCTGGGATTAAATGCAACGCTAAGGAATTTTTCCAGACCTTCAACCTTCATTTCTACAGGTGTGTGTGAAGCCACCAAAGTTTTACCCATCACTGCTTCTGTGACGTCTAGTTAGTAGTGGGAATGTAATCCTAAAAATGTCATTTCTTTGATGTTCTCCAGCATCATGCCATGGATGACACAACACAGGTAACAAAAATTAAAAGCAAAAATGCACTATATCCACAGGCCTAATGATTAAGTTACCATTTAAGCAACTAGCATGGTCAAACTGTTCATTTCACTTGCATGGATGGTTTAAAAACCCCTTCCTTTACCCGCAACTCAAAACATTTATAGTGATGCTTTGATAACATCGCATAAGCATAACCCAGGTTTTCTAGAAATCCTCCAAATTAGGCTACATAAACATTGGTCCAACGTATCTGTTGAAATGCAGAGTCTCTTATTTTAAGATGTACAAGTTATCTTCAAGTAGGAAGATGCACAAAGCACAAGTGAATACAACTGTTCTGGTCTTACTCAGGTGTAGAAATGAGTTCACAGATAGGGTACAGCAGTTAGTCGATACCAGTTAACAGTCTCCTTGCTCAAGTTGAAGTCCTTTAGTGAGAGTGTAATTCCACCCAAGAAAAAGTTCTCACGTAATGACTCTGCACTGAGCACACTTAACTGAAGTTCTCTCTGTTTCAGAGTCTCCATGCTATATCCACTGTACACAAGCTAGAAGGTAAGAAGTCAAGAATTTTTTGGTTATCCAAATGAAGTTACACAGATTGTCTAGCCACTGATAGATGTCTTAACTGCACATTATGACCATTCAGTATATCTGTTTCTCAGAGGATGGGCTGAAGTACATCCGTATTTTATTTTGTGCTCCCAGTGTTAAGTGTTTAAAAGGACCAGTGTTTTTAGATATAAGTCCTGTTTACATGCCAAGACTTCTGAATTCATTCTTCTCCACATTATGAATCAGTGAATCCAGGGCAGGGGGATCTTTAGTTTTAAGATTCCTTTCCTTCTCCCCATCACTCCTCAGAGTCAGCCTGAGAAATTTCTGCTTACTTGTAATAGTATATTTACCTACTCAGTTGCTTTGGGTTTGTTTTGGGTTTTTTGTTTGTTTTTTTAAAGGGCACAAAGTTTTTCAAACAAGTTCCTTTTCCATTTATATAGCTTTGCAGATTTTTTTAGACAATATTTTAATTACTGCTTATAAAAAGAGACAATAGCAAATCATATGGAGTTACTAGGTAAATTTTAACTTGCCATTTCATTGAAAGTTGGATTTCTTGTCTTCCGGGAGATTTTGGTTTTGCGTTTGGATGTTTTGTGCGTATCTGGAAGTAAGTATGTTTTTACATAGGGATTTGGATCTGCACCATCTTCTGTAACCTACAATCCAAAACCAAGACAAGTTAGAAAACTAGTTAGTGCACACCTATTTCAGTATTTATTTTCAAGTATCTAGACTTTGCAATCAAGCTAACCAAAAGCAGCACTTAAGGTGGCAGTTGGAAAGTTTGGAGGAAGAGAGAGTGTTCCACCATGCCTGCATCAACCCAAGTCAAGAAGGTAATTGACAAAATGGAAACAGTTTTCGGCAATGAGCTCAGTATCTCTACCTACCAGGTCTTTAATGTGCATCACCATGATAAATAGAGTGCTATTTCTATATGATATGGATAGCTTCACTTCTCCTCCCACTTTGCCTGAGTTAGGACTTGATGGACTTGCATCTGAAAAAATATTACAGAGGAAATAATTGTATATTTGTACATTTTCATCACTACTACACTAATTACATATGGGGAAAAAATACAAGCCTTAGACCAAGCAAGTTCAGTTCCTGATTTTATTTCTAGTTCTCTAATAAGAGGGCAAGGCCATAGGTTTTAAAGACTTTCACATTCTCTTGTAAAAAACAACTTGGAGGTTTGGAGTAAAAACTTGAATTATTTAGTCAAACTATAAGCAAGCTCAAGTGATCACATATATTGTTGCAATTTTTGGTATGTTTTTGTTTCCTTGTAAGCAGGCACATTTGGAAGGACAGTGATGCAAAGTTTTCAATGAGGGAAAACTACAGTTAATTAAAAAAGATGTTAAAAAAAAATCACATTGTAAAGGTGTCATACTATAGTCATCCAATTTATAAACACCCCCAAAAACATTACCTACCTGTAGGTCTGGCTATTCCATCTATTCCTTCCACTTTGTCATCACGAAGTAATGGATGGAAAAAAGTATAAACAAGATCACACTAAATTTGGAAGAAACATTACATATTAGTTTAAGTGTTAACAAGCACCAAAATCTGAAAACTTGCATTGGGTTTGCTTAAGTTATTTGAACTCACTTCTGCCACCTCTGAAGAACTGTTCATCAGACTCTGTATGTAGCTGTTGAGCTCCACTTTTCTTTTAGCTGCTACATCTTTTATGTGTGTTCTTCCCAGAACCATCTTATTAGGAAAGCTGCAAGGGAACAACAAGATAGAGTTTTCAGTTAATTTCTCTGAAGTAAGTACAGTTAGATTTCATTATTATTTCCATCCTGAAGTACATCCTTTTTTTATGTCAATCATGAGTGGAAACACAGCACACTAATAGGTAACGACATTATAGAAAGGCAAGGAAACATTCATAGGCAATATAAGTGATATGAGACACAGACTAAAGACACCGAGTTGCTCCTCCAGCCCTCCTCCTTAAAACTTTGAGACAACAGTTTTCTCCCTTAATTGCCAACTTTGAGGTCTAGTTTGCCCCTCAGCAGTTTTGTCTCCATTTCAAGCTATTTCTTCCTCCACCCAGCTGGGAACAGTTTTTTTCCTTCCATTATAATAGTGATGGGTGAGTTAGGAACATACCCTGGTAACTTCCAAAGAGGAAAGAGAATGCCAAGTTTGTTGTGGAGCTCCTGGAACTCATCAAATGTTCGGAAGACAAATGTTGGCTCAACTTGCCCTTCTCTCAAAACTCTCACTACATAGATCTGCAAAAAACACAAAAAACAAAGATAAAAGTAGTAACAATATTATAGAACTGACTTAATATAATTTTCTTAACAATTAACTCTTTCTGCTATGGTAATCCTTCTCCTGCATACATATCCCAGTAACAGCATTTGCATTTTATAGTGGAGTTGGAATTATAAATACCCCTACTGCAATGCAAAGTAACATCACATGATCTTCCCATAACATAGATCCACAGCTGACAGTGGGACAAAGGTAGTTAAGGCTAAGCTGTCACATTCTCCCTTTTAAGCCTCATTGTAAGCTCATACCATATAGCAGGTGTACAAAATTTCAACACATCAGTGCAAGATTGCATCTAGACATGTATCTGTGGGGCCAGAACTACCACAAAACTTTTCAGGTGCAGACTATGGAGGAAACTAATGCCTAATTTTTTTTTTTTTCAGTCTAAATCTCTCAAGATTCTAAAGGATTCCACTTTTCAAGTGATAATTTGGTGGGCAGATGCAAGTGTACTGCATTATACAAAAGGAATTTTTAAAAGTACTGGGGGTACAGTCCCAGCATACAATTATTCACATCATTATGAAAGGGAAATGAAGGTTGAGAAACTGCACGGAAAATTCAGTTCAGTGGACTCATTTTATGGGCACATGTATATTTAAAAAATGTGCAACTGGGAAGGGTTTTAAAAATCTAGACAGAAGGAGACTACATCATCTTAGCAGTTTCCTGGAAGATAAAGAGGCTGTTTTGGCTTAGACTAGGAGTGCTCAAATACTTGTATGATACAGTGATTCAGTACAAAGCTCTTCGCTTCTAGCATTATTCAGCTTTGTTCTACCTTCCCTAGCTGGTGTCTTGCCAGATTAAGACATTTACAACAAATACAACTCAAAGAGATGTACATTTACATACATCAATATAACTCACTTTTTAAGCAACTTGAGGAAAATGTAACTTGAGCTGACTATTCTAGGCCAACAAACAGCAGTAGAGAAGTAAAAAAAAAAATAAATTGAAGGTGGTTGCATCTGCATAGGAATATGAATGTTAAAACAAGTGTAACCCAGGTCTGTCAAAATCCTGAGGGCAAATTGTAATGCTTGCTGCCTCTAGTAAGACTGACTAGGAGTGTAGGTGCATTAATACAGGAAATGATGCTTTCACTTAGGAGGAGCAAATACAGTTTTAATGGAAGGTCAGAACAAAACCAGAAGGTGTTTGACTTAATGACTCCTATTCAGGAAGGAGCCATTTTACAGAAGGTGGCTACATAAGCACATATATGACTCAAATCCCCATTTTTTTAAATCATCTCCACCAACACTACTTCTGTCCTTTCTGCTTCCTTCTAGAACCTTTTCAAGAAGTGTCTTCATTTTGAAGAATATTATTGGATGCTAAAAATACCAATCTGTACTCTAGCACTCCTGTGGTTGGTTTACCCTGGCCAGCAGCTAACCACCTACACAGCTGCTTGCTCACTGCCACCTCCTCACCAATGGGACAGGGGAGAGAATAGGAGCAAAAGCGAGAAGACCCATGGGCTGAGATAAAAACAGTCCTTGGGAGGGGAGGTGATGCAAAGACAATCTCTCACCACCTCCCACAAACAAACCCACGCCCAGCCAGTCCCCAGGCAACAGCCACCTTGGAAGACAACATCCTCCCGCCCCCCGCTTTCTTCCTCTACACCCAGTTTTTATTGCTGAACCTGACATTATATGCTATGGCGTATCTCTTTGGCCAGTTTGGGTCAGCTGTCCCTGCTGTGTCCCTTCCCAACTTCTTGACCACCCACAGCCTACTCACTGCAGGGGGGGGCAGGGGCAAAGTGGAAGAAAAAGAAAAAGCATTGACACTGCACAAGCACTGTTCAGCAACAGCCAAACCAATGGTGTGTTATCAACACCGTTTTAGTTAAACACCTAAAACACAGCACTGTGTGGGCTGCTATGAAGAAAGGTAAGTCCATCCCAGCCAGAGCCAATACAACTCTGTTCTCCAGGAAGCAAGCAAGCAGGCCCATTCCCATCTAGATTTCAGTTATGGATTTTGTTTTTACTTTCAAGTCATCCACAGTGGGGTTTAGTTTTGGGTGTCAACATTGGTGTGGGTTTTAGGCTCCCATTATAGTCAATGTGGTCAGACTATGGAAAACTCTACAGCTCATCCTAAATCTGACACTAGTGCCCAACTGAACAAGTAAGTATCTATAGCTGTATTTACTAAATCTCTGTCAATAAAGGGAACCTAGTTGTCTACCTCAAAGCTAGCTACTTAAGGCTAAACAAGGCAAGCTTCCCCTGGACTAATTCTCTGTGATTAAGTACTGAACTTACGGCAAGAAGGAGAATGTATCCCGTTGGAAGAAAATGCACAGTATCTTTACTGAGTGGAAACAGATTCTACGTACTTACATAATGTTTATCTGGGTTATATCTCTTCTGATATGTAAACACAGACACTTGTTTGATTCGGCCATCTTGTTTAAGAGAATATGTTTTAGCAGAAAATGAGAGGATGGGTTCATCATTAGAAGGTAGACCTGAGAAACGCAGCTGAGCCAAATTGTGAATGAAGAAGTTAAACTTTGTGGCAACACTTCCCAGACTGGATTCAATCAACCTAGAAAAGAAAAAAATAATGTCAAATACCAGAGCACATGTCAGAATGCACAAGAGTAGTTCTGTCAATGATTCAGACTTAAAAACCAATTTCTTACTGACAGAGAAACAGTTTAAAAAAAACTAAAAGTGATCAACGGGCTATGTAAATAGCATCATATCAGCATTTAATAGAAGATTCAGTATTCAAACTTTGGAAGAGGTTGTTGTCCAAGAATCAAAGTCTTTCCAGAGTTGGTAAAAAAGTTACATGCATACTACTGCAGTTTCCCCCATATATTTAAAATGAAGTACCATAACACATTTTGTAACACATAGCAACAACTCAGTTACACCATATACACACCCACCTACCTGCTACACTGGAGCATCATCCCTCCATCCCCAGTGTGCAAAAGCACTTCTTGAAAGAGAGAACTTCTTTACATGTATTACAAGGTTCCCATCATATACACTGCTATTAAGCAATTTAAGATGCATGCAAAATGCAAGTCTCAAACAGCCGAACAGAGTTATCTGCTCTCAGTATTTCAAACAAATTTTTGCACAAGGTTACTCTTAAAGGCAAAGTATTTTAGCACAAGCATTGATCTTGCATGAAACTGATCTTATTTATGTAGTTCACTGGTTAACTGGTATTTTATGATTGTACAGTGTAACACTCAACTTCTACAGACATGTTTGTGTACATCCTTAGTACATTTTTTCATAGTAGAAAACTCCCATTAAGAGGATGATGCTGGTAGATATTTTGGTTTTCATTTAGCCAGTACCTTGTAAAGAAAATGGTAGCTTCTGCATCTGTTGTTTGGGGCTGGAGAGCATCCTGGACATACTTCAAGTCCTGAACCCCACTTAGTTCTGGTAACCCAGAAGAAAGCATCTGCAGGAATTTACAGTTTTAATGCAATAAAACCAATATAATTTTACATTGAAATGATTAAAACTTAGACCATCAAATTCATTTGAAGCTGCACTAACTTGCCAAATGCTAACAGCAATAGCCAACAATTACTTAGAATCAGCAGTTATTCCCTGCACCATTTCTGCTGAGTTAAAAGCAGTTAAAACACTTTACAGTGTAGTTTATGGTATCTTCTTAGTTTTAAATTCTCAGGAAGCAGGTAGGTAGTGAAAAAAGCTTAAAAGAAAAATCCAAATACAACCTTCCTAAAAAGTACTTCTGATGTTTCTGGCTTTTAAAAGCATGCATTAAGAGTTTCTGCAGCATAAAAAGCATAGCATTTAATATAATCCAACATGAGACATCTATCAAGTTTCAACTGAATTTAATAAAGTGATTACCAATGAAAGTAGGTTAAGGAAGAGGTTTGCGTGTTTTCTTATCAAATTGTAAGCTTGACAACAGAGATCCACGAACAACTGAAAGCGAATAGTGGGTTTTTCGCCACCATTAATGACATAAGCCATATCCGATGTTAGCACAAAAGGAGCTCGATCCCTGTTCAAAAAGCACAGAATTTAAGTCAGTTATAAGGTCTATTTACTTTGTCATGTGCTTCCTCCTCCCCTCCATCCCCACCCCAAGGTAATGATATTAAATAATCCATTAATGCCATTTTACTTTTTTAGGTTGGGTTCAGCTGCTTAGTGCTATCTCAAATTCACAGCACATTCACATGGTACTGGACCTACAGCAGATCTCCTGGAGCAACACCTGGAGGCCAGGTTACCTTAGAATGCCTTCCATCCCTCGTTGCTGGAAGCCGTAACACATTAAAACAAATGTAATGACTATAATATCACCTGACTAAAACCTAACTCCTCTATCCTGGATATAGATTATCTTCCCCTACACAGAGGAGTAGTAAATACAAACTTGCTGTTCATTCTTTTCTATAATGTTGACATTCACTACTGTTTTTATGAGCCAGAGTCTGTTCTCATTTGTTTCACATTCAGATATTCAGATGACGTAAAGCTTTTGGCACTCAATTTCTCATTCATTGATAAAGTTTACCTAACAAGCATGCAATACATAATTGCATAAATATAGCTAAAGAGGTGAAACTACACTACAATTTTATCCAATATTCCTGGAAAAGTATGACACCAAGATTTGTGTTAGATGTAAGGCTCCCAAATATCAATAAAAAGTTATAGTAATTTTTTCCTGTACCAGAATACTTGGCTTTCATAACTATTGTAAAGAAATTCCCATCGAGATTTGCCAAGTGTGTATAGCACAAAGTTCTTAAGGAACGAACGCAGTTTGGAAGCACTGAAGTTAAATGACATTTAGGAGACCAAATTCCTTATTTCAATCTACCAGTAGCTAGAACAGTAATTTTATTTGAAAGCTATGCCTATGTGCTTTGACTTAAAACAGTTCCAGAGATCAGAATAAGGAAATAGGAAGCTGGAGCCTTTCCAAAATTAATTCTATATAGCTAAGTTTGAATGCATTCTGGAAACTCTGTGGTTAAATTGGAAGACATTGGCTTCATAATGAGAACAGCAGATAACAGGAATTTAAAAGTTAATGCTTAGAATTATAATGCTTATAAAGACACTAAAAATCACTTCATTCTCTACATTGCTTAGCCACAGAAAATACCTTTTAAAGCTACCAAACATTTGCGCATGACCCAAAAATTTTCCAAAGTCAATGTGAAACATATGTCCTGTGTTTCGGAGCATTATGTTATCATTGTGGCGATCACAAATTCCCAATACATAAGTAGCTACACAGCATCCTGCACAAGAGTAAATGAAGTTTTCTGAAGCCTGGGAGGGAGAGAATAGAGTGAATTGAGATCAAATATCCGTGGGAAAACAGCATTCATGTATTCAACAGCCAATTTTGACACGGGTAAAACCCAAGCCAGACAAGACAGGCCCTAAAATTTGCTTTTTTTCCCAAAATAGTGTTCCTCAAGCAGACATCTAAAGATTTTTGCAAAGCTATTATCCTTTCCAGCAAAAACGTTTGTTTTGTTTAAGTAAATTATAGAAAAGAGGATTTGAAGACAAATCACAAAAAGAAATATATGTTAGCAGAGAAAAGAAAAGGGTACAAGACCTGTTTTTCTAGTGTACTGTAACAGCGTTGTAGCCAAAAGAAAACATTTTTTGAATCCCATGTGCTTGTATGAGAAGAGGCCACTGCTCCTAAACCACAACTAAAAGCAGCCACCATTCCTCCCGATCTTAAGTTTGAAGTACTTTTTTTTTTTTATATATCCAATAAAAACTCCTGATGTGAATCCTGAGAATCCATCTGATTCCTTTTTAGTTAAGGGATTTTCATTTGGCCTTTTTCATGTATAGGAAAAAAATAAGTTTCCTAAAGACATAAACCAAAAATTTCAATGGAAGATCTAGAATAAGAATTTAATTCTTTCCTAAGATGGTATTTATCCCTTTTAAGAGATCTTCAAAAAAGAACAACACTGAAGAGAGTTACCTTTTCATACTCTTCCTCTGTAGGATTATACTTTCGCAACCATTCTGCCAGAGGCTTGTCTTTAAAAGAACCTGTTACTCCATATTCCACTTGAATTTTCCTAAGTGTATCTGAAGCAGGAACAAGCTCTACCATGCCTTTATACAAAATACAACAAAGTATTTAACAATCTCCTTAAGTTATACTGCATTTTCATTATTCAGTAGAAACTTGACAACGATGACTTTTATAGTCTCAGACTACCTTCTTTCAAAACCCAGTTAGGTGTAAAAATAGTGCCATTAGTCTACTAAGCATTTCCGCAGACTATATTACAAAGCATACCACAAAACACATGTAGCAATCCAAGTTAGGCTTACTTTACTACAATTAGTTACCATTGCTAGAATGCATGTATAAGTTACACTTTGAATAACTGCTGTCTACTACATAAACTAGTATTGGTCTATAAGCAAGAACAGCAAAATAGTTTGATGCTGACATTTCTCATACACTGACACTTAAGTAATCTAGTAACTTTAACTGCTGTCAAGCATTGAAACAGACTAGACTCTTGCTCCAGAAATAAGGCAGTGGGCTTTACATGTGGCCTTATTTTGGAGATACCATTTACTAAAAATATTTGTATAGCTAAATTATAAAAGGAAAACATTTATTTGATTAACAGAATTTTACTTCTATCTTGGCAAGAGCTACTAAAGGCAAATCTGTAGTTTACATCCATTTTTCTTTTTCACTTTAATCCTTCAAGTACTTTAGGAATACTAATATTAGCAGCAACAAAAAAAATGCAACATGCTACGCAATCAAGTCATCATTCAAAATCGGAAGAAAAGCCATCTGTTTCCCTAAAAAGCAAGTCTTGCATAAATAGAAGCTTTTTGCTTAGTTTTGCCAACCTAGATTTCCAACTTTTCCATGTATTTAAGAGTTTTCATCATGCTGTTCTAGCATCTGACTAAAGAAATATTTAAGTTATTGTTTATCCTCTTAAAGATCTTGTGGTTCCTATTGGCTAGCTCTAGGGAATTAGTGAAAACCAGCAAAAAGCATGTTCAAAGTGCAGGGTGGGATTTACACTCAAACTCAGAGTTCTGTGACCTAGTTTCAAACCTAGAAGAGCCTCATATTCGCAAGGAACTTTTACCAGCATATGACACCAATTCTGGGGGATGTGTGCGTGTTTTAAGATTTTCTTCTTTTTGCATGTTTCAGTACATGAATGATAATCCCTGACTCAATGCAGCAGATTCCAAATACTTTAGAATTTCAGTTTTGACTTGAATACTTTCTGTCACCATAACTGAACTTTCAGAATCAGGACTGCTGTGGCACCGTTATTTTCTTGTGTAGCAGTAAGGGCATCAAGAGAAACCTTAGCTTTTATCATTATTAATATTTACTTGTTTGCACCACTGTTCATTGACAACAGAACACAATCTCAGGACTCAAGAGAAGAAACACATTTAAATGCAACTCAGCCATCAGGAAATTCAGAACAATTTAACTTGCTATACTCTGGAACACTGAAGTTCCTTGCGTGGAAGGCTTCTGGCCTTCCAGTGTTTCTTGGTCCTGCCTCTGCACAGAAATTTTTCACTATCAGTGTGACAAGAAATTGAAGTGGGGGAGCAAAGATTATAGGCAGCATCCGGTTTTGCACCTCGGTCTTTTCCAGTTGAAAGACACTTGAAGATAACCATCCGTAGGTCCAGTCCCTCCTGCAGCCAGATCTTATCCATAATCTTAATCATTTGTAAAGCCAACATATCTTGTCTCAGATCTTCTCCAACCTTAAATGGAAAAATAAAAGTTAGAGACATAATATGCTTTCAGCAAAACTAAACTTCAGATTTTAATTGCTTTATATTTCTAGGAAGTGATACATTATGCTACTTACTTCCTCATAGCTACGCACTTAAAGAGAGAAATAGGCTACATTTAAGCTTTCACATGTGGTAGACTTACTTTCACATTTTACAACCTGTTCAGACGTTGGTTTCTACATACACAGGAACAAACTCACAAAATAACTAAGCTTATCGGCCTATGCTGAAATTAATTGACACCAATGAAATAGTGATTATCATTCAACTTTTTTTCTCCAATATACATGTAAGGCCTACCTTAAACATCACATTAATTTCTTCTCCCAGAGGGTCTGCATTTATCAGTGCAACTTTCAGTGGTACTGCATTAGAGCTGAAGAAAGAACATGCCTACAAGTAGATTTAGTGTTAATACTCAAAAAGGACTATTCCTGCTAGCCCAGAAAACAAGACATTCTGACAACAAGCAGGTTTGACCCACAGTGTGTCTATTCAGACTTTTAACATTGCGATTGTGGTGAATACGTGCTTCCTTTGAATAAAGAGCCCTTTGGCTGTCATTTGTTGAATTCTTGTACAAAAGCCAACAGTGCTGCAGTGATGTTTTTATACATTTTGAAGGGAAGACTGAATAAAACATGGATAAATATTTTATCAGCAGCTTTTTCTGAAACCTAGAACATATTATAAAATGTGTATTTGCATGTTTCACAGTATTTTCTCATTTATCTGCTTTCAAGTACACATTCATGATTTAATAGTTACAGCAGAGAAGGAAAGCAAGATGAACTGCCTCTCCACACAGGATTAAATCCAGTGTTCACAGACCTTTAGGTTCTCAGTCATGCGTGATGAGCATCAAGATCGTGGTTGAGCAGATACTGTCAAACCTTGCAGAGTTCTGGAAAAATAATTTACCTGCTTCTCCTACATTATTACTTGCTGGACCTTCACAATAAAATAAAGCTACTGTCTGCCTCCCTGGATTCAGTGCATCTCTTGGACACAACCAGTAACAAGTACTTTCACCTATTTTACAGTATCTACTCATTGTTTGAGCTTTATAGCGTGACTCAATTTTCTCTTTTGATTACTGCTGCAAACAGGACTTTTTAAAGCACTTTGAATAGTCCCCTGCTTTACTATAACCAGGACTGCTGGTCTCAAGAGACAGGGTCTGAAGAAATATCAAGTTATTGCAGATTTTTTTTTTTTTTTTAATACAAGTACCTTCGTTGGTTTTACAGAGGTATTTGTATATAAATTTTATGTTTGCTCAGCTGATTTCACTGCCTTGTTCAATCAGCATTTTTAATTAAAACCCTCCCTGCCAGCGTAAAAAGCTTTCAAGCACCTCAATTGATTTTTTCTATTTGTAAAAGCTTTGCCTATATGTAATTTTTACAAAAAGGTTTTGAAACTCTGAATGTGCAGTACCTTAATATTTAGCTCTTTTGCCACAAGACTGGGATTGAGAGGCAAACGGCATTTGTTCTTCAAGAAAAATAACTGCACACGTTCCATACCATTTTGCAAGGCAGCCTGCAGGCAAAAAAAAAAACCTCAGCTGACATTTTGCTAACTGGAGCATCTACAGAAAACTTCTGGACAAAGTTATCCTGAAGCCAATGTTTTAACTCCTCAGTGTCAAAGGAATGCTAGACGTTGTAACTGCTCTTCTAGCTATCAAAAATACATAAGCCTAGTAGTACAACACTAATATCACACAAGTTTGTGGTTTTTTTTTTTTACTGAACCACATGATAGAATCCCACTCTACTGAACTGTAAGTTCGTATTATTAGCATGTAAATGGATATCCCATTCTTTTGCATAACAGGATCATTCTTCAGAAGTGATAGATTTAAATCCAATTCCAGTTTATTGTACACAGAAACCATCCTACTTTCTTACCCTATCACCTCACACAATCTTATGTTTCAGATGACAACAAATTTGACAAAAACATCAACTTCATTAAGCCATTAACTTGTTAAAATGCAGAGCAACAGATTCATATATCTTCCCATATATTATATATAAAATTTTATTGAACTTAAACTAAAAAGGCAATTGAGTGGATTGTTCTGAGGGTATACTCAGTCTAATCTTCCTAAAGAATATTAAAAATATATACTCACCTGCCGAGCAGATCCACTTGTTAGCTTTACTCTTTCTGCTACCATTCCAAGAAGTTGCACCAGTCTGGTCTGCTTCTCCAGCTCTTCCCTCAGCCTTTTTCCACAGACTGAAAGAAAAGCTCCAAGAATTTGCTCGTACCTTACACCAAACTTTGTATCATACAGTGTATCCTTAAGAAGCCTGAAATAAAGGATTTAAGTTAAATTTTCCTAAGGAAAATACTGCAAACGATGCAATACCAAGACATTAAAATATTTTAATGAGTCAGTACTATATATATCCAAAGTTACTGATATACAGGATATAAAGAGGCAGTAAGTTTGTGCCTTGTACAGGCGCTGTCTGTTTTTTCACGGGAGAAACAGGATCTACGTTTTGTATACTCTCCACAACATTCATTGTTATGAACTATGATATTAACAAAGAATATTTTTTCTCGAAATATTAATCTTTAGTAAATATTACGTGAACAATGGAACAAAGAACATCTTACCAATATAGGTAGTGTGCTATTCGAATGCTTCCCAGTGCCCGAGCCAGAAGAAATTTGACAAGAGCACTGTCAAGGTAGGTTTCATACTTCAATGCCTAAATACAAAGAAAATGAAATAAATCAGGTCTGGATTTAATTCTAGGTGAAGACTGACATTTTTATGACTAATGCACAGACAGAATCACCACAAATCCATAGGACAGTCACAGGGCAATTATTTACTCAAATAGTTTTCCATACCATGCATTAAGCTTATTAAGTATAGAGGCATGCAATTGCACTTCTGCTACTAGTAATCAGCAATTCCTTTGGGTTTTCAAGAGAAAAAAAATTCAAACTTCAGTGTAGGCAGGAAGTCTTACCTGCACAAATTGAGGAAGGAAATCTGTTAACTCATCATCACTTAATATCTCTATCCAATTCACAGCTGTATTTCGTACTTCCTGATCAGCAAACCTAGAAAGTCACCACAAGTCCACATTAAGTTTATTCTGTTCATGTAGGACTTTCTTTTTTGAGATCAGCTAGGTACAAAAGAACCTGTATGAAGTCTTTAATAGGTCAATAAAGGATGTACAGGTTTGAGGCCCTTCATTACCCAAGATGTAAGCACATGTGCATGTTTAAGACAAGCATACTAATCTCTCAAAACTTCAGTCTTGGTAGCTTGGCTGTAGAGCTCGCTCTCCTGTCGCAAATCAGATTTCAGAATCCTAACCACTATTGCTATTCTTTCAATACGTGACTTGGTTAAGCCTACATGAATAAAGTAAGCACATGTTTTTCAAAATTTTAAGAAAAATTTAGCTTTTGCTACAAGAAATTCAGCAGTATTTTCCACAAGAATGCTATTCAGAATCTTTTACTGAAAAGTCGTTTAATGCACAACACACACAGAGAACTTATTTACATTGTTCTTCTTACTTTGAATCAAGTAGTTCCAGTGCAGCTAAGGGTGATAAAGGAGGCCACTGTTGAAGTAATGAATATATTTCTGGAAGACTTGCCCAGTCCCATTGAGGGGCACTAACCAATATTTTTGGTAGGCTACTAGTATGACTATGGCAATAATGTCTCTTCTCCCACAAAAATTCTTTATCTTCTTTTGATAGCCTGCAGACAAAAGCATTTCAGTTTATAATGCACATCACAGACCATCACCTGAATAACCCCAATGCTACTGGTCATTGTATACATAGAAATAATTTAACACACAAAATGGAATGCAATTAAAATGGTTATTTCCTCCACAAAAGTCAAAACGAGAAGCAAAATAAAGCCTCAAACATTATGGAAACAGTTGTTCAAAGTTATAATTTGGGCAGGACAAAAATAAGTTTTAGTGTAGTCTGAAATAAACCAAAATGTTAATGTTAGTTTGGTGCAGATGAGTGGGAAAGCCTGCCAGAGAACCTTTCATGGCATATGAACAGCCACTGCTGAAACTGCCACTGCTCCCTATAACTGAAGAACTGCCAAGCAGTTTATATATGCAATAGGTATATATAACAGGCAGCCAAAAGGGTGGCAGTCTTGTAACAGGAGAATGACAACACTAGCCATGGAAAGCACAAGTAAATTCATTAAGTCAGCACCATTATTTCGCAAGTTTAAGTCAATCTCTTGTTTAAGTCTCCACAGGTCTTCAAAATTTACTGGAACCATATTAAAGAAATTTAAGAATAAATAAGCATTCCATACCCTAGCCACAAACTGATGCATACAAAGAGACCATAGCTAGAAAGAGATGAACATACCCAATAGTGTTATCCTTTGAGAGAATGGCAAGGAGACGTTCTCTCAATGGTTTTTCTAATGTTTCTATGGAATGACGCACAGTAGTCTTTGCAGCTTGTGGAATTTTATATTCAATATCAAAAGCATGTGATGGGAAGTCAATCTAAAAAATAAGAAAAAAGAAAGAGATGATGCATGTTCTTAAGAACAGTACCAACCATGTTTTGGGACTGCTAAGCCATGCCTAACAAGGTGTCTTCTCTTCCTAGAGAAATTTGGACTCTGAATTTAGAATGAGAGGTGCTTATGTTCTGTAAAGAAACTGGAATGGCTATTTTTTGGGTCTCGACAACTCCCATCTCAGCATACATTTCTACAGATTGCTTTTCAAAGATGTTCTCTCCCAGTACTGATAGCATGTATTACCAAGGCATTTCCAATTTCTTACTTCAAGATAGTGATTTAATAATTGACTTGTATACACATACAGCAGCTTTCCATTCTTTGCCCTTAATGCTTAGTAATCGCTATTGTATATGGGCTTTCAAATATGACTTCGCAATATTTACACTCTCCCCAAAACATTAATTGATCTACTACCACTCATGTAAGAGTTACAAGTCACAATATTCAAACAAAACATAGTTAGATCAAGTCAGAATTATATATAACCTGCAATACTATTCTTTCCATATTTCCTTTCTTACTGGCCATCCCTGATGCATGATGCGGATGTGATGAGGTCCAGAGTTGCAAGAGTTTTGTCCCAGAAGTTAACAGTCTGAGGAAAAAAAAAGAGCACGTACAGGTATTAGTGTCACAGTCTGTTTACTTCAACAAGATATTAGTTATTAAAATACTATCTGGAGAAGACCAATGGTCACTACAAGGAAACAATTCCAAAGCATTAGTGTAGTATAGGAGGAAAGTTCAAACTGAGTATGTGTTTCTATTGCAGAGATAAGAAATATCCTATGACGAGTATTTCAATATTGATGTTCAGAAAAGAACATAGGAAATCAAACTGTACAAGCCAATACAGTTTGGACCTTAAAAAAGGGAATTATGATCATCAAGTATCATATGAATTTATTTCTTTCACTGGATGTCTTCTGTACTTTAAGTCCTTTGAAACACTACATACAACTTTTAGGTGGAAAAGGCAGAGGAAAAAGTTCAGTGCTGACACAGCTGACCCAGCTAAATCAAGCATTCCCTATTTCTTAAGGGAGAAAAGGAACACTTTTGCCTCTGAGGAATAAACTGAACACACGCACCTTCCTACCCTCTCAGAAGAAAAACCATGGGCATATGAATATTACAGACATTACTAGTTGCCTGGACTTTCCACATTACTAGATCTGCAAGCGCATATCAGATGATGTTTGTATTTGCCAGTTTATTCCCAATATTAAGGCACAACTGAGGATATTTCATATATTGGTTAAGTGCTGAATGTTAGGCACAGAAAACTTCTATCAGTCTTTAAAAATCAAAATACAGTCTCAAAAAGCCTGCTTGGAGGCCAAGCCTTTAGTATATTTTGAAAGATGTTTTAGGGTTTATGTGTGCTTCAAAGAAAGAACAGTTCTTTATACGTAAAAATTAACTGGGAGCTTATGATGCCAATAAAAGAATACTAAATCATGCCACTAAAGCATAACTGAACAGCTCATTCTTTTTAATAATTCTCTAGTTTAATATACTTGCCACAGCATTCTGTCTCATCCACAAGTGAAGATATTTTAAGGCACTCCACACACACTTCATCTGAAGGGATTTTAACTTGACTACGGATTCTTCCAAAGCACACATGACTTTTTATTCTTCCTATGTTTTAGTTAGCTACAAGTTTCAGCTCCTGCCTGCTGTTGATGCTGTTCTCAACTGTAACTGGAATATTTGGCTAGTATCTTTAATTACCTAGGTCTGGATTGTAATTTATGTAGACTGCAAGTAGATTAGACCACTAGCATCTTAACAGCTGCCATATACAGGCCATTCAAGTAAACATTGGCGCAACACATTCTATTTAGTGCTCTGCATAAACAGAAAATACAGTTTTCTCCCTAAACTAACTACTATGAGAACACCATGCAGCATGAAGACAAGATAAATTTGCAATTCAAATCAAAACAAAAGCTATGTTTTCAATAAAATGCTGTGCAATGTGATATTTAGATAGGAGACTGAAATACAATATTTAAACAAAAGGCTGAAATAAGCATAATTTATGAAAAGAAATCCAAGTTTCAGTGGTGACTGAAAGCAGCTGCCGGCCATCTTTGCAATGCAGGAAAGTCTAAACTCTTAAGCATCCCCAAGCTGTTGGAATCATCACCATAGAAAAGGGAAAGCAGAACAAGTAGAGCCATATCTAGAACCAGAGGATGCAAACCACGTGGAACGGACATAAGCAATACATAGAAGTAACTGTCCAGGAAAGACTTGGTTGTCTTTCTGCAGCCTTGGTTGACAGTTAGATAATTTAAGCTTCCAGTAAGACCTAGAAGTCAGAAGCACATATAAATAGGAAACCTTAAGCATAAATCCTGAAGCTATTTTGCAGTGGCGTGATCACTTCTGCAACATCATGCCTAATTCTGGCATCCGTGGCCAGAATGAAACAGACAGTGACACCTGCACATATTTAACTGCATATGACTTATAGGGCAACACCTGAATGTCAGTGGATTCCTCAAAGGACAACTCGAGTTATGCTTACATACTCAACTGCTGCATACTTACAAACAGTTGGTACTAACATGACCTCTTTTGGCCCCCATTACCACAAAGATTTCCCACAAATAAAACTGCTTTCATCCAAACAATATTCAACTTCCTCCAGCAGGCAAGTTTTTTTTTTCAGCCAGTTAGATGGAAATACTACAACACAGGACTGTGTTTTATACTCTATTTAACTGAAAGCATTATTTCTGTAACAATAATGTATTCGGTTGTAGCGAGGTGGGTGTTGGTCTCTTCTCCCAAATAACTGGCAAAAGGACGAGAGGAAATGGCCTCAAGTTGCACCAGGGGAGGTTTAGATTGGACATGAGGAAAAATTTCTTTACTGAAAGAGTGGTTAAACATTGGACCAGGCTGCCCAGGGAAGTGGTTGAGTCACCATCCCTGGAGGTATTTAAAAGACGTGTAGATGAGGCGCTTAGGGACATGGTTTAGTGGGCATGGTGGTGGTGGGTCAATGGTTGGACTTGATGATCTTAGAGGTCTTTTCCAACCTTAATGATTCTATGAATATAGTTTACGATTCTTACCTTTATCACGGCCTACTACATGCAGCGGCAGAGAAGCAGTTTCTATAGTTATGGGAGTGGATAAGCTTTATATAGAGTAAATCATATTAATAATCTTACCCATATTTCGGGTACTTACCGCCTAAAATCAAAAAGAGGTAGAGAAACCTGACCCAAAATTTCTGGGCCCTTTCTCTGCTTATTTGAGTCAGGAGAACTCCCACTACTTTGATTTAAGATTCCAAACAAAGTCAGACATAAGACTGATTCCAAAGGCAGCTGTGAAATCTGGATGGGAAAAATTATTCTGTAAAAAGGACAGACAGTTGTTAATAAGTTACAGGCTTATCCATATAACCCATTGATGCCTCTTGCTTTCAAAAAGTTAATTAACATTGAAGAACAAGTGTTACATTTCATTAATTATATTTCACTCCATTTTATCTCCTGTACCAGTAGTTTGCAAAACCTGCTAAATTACATTTCAGCACTGTAGCTAGGTTTGGAACAACCCTTTTTAATCTTTGTCTACTAAATCACATGCCTTACACAGAACGACACTGTCCAGCAAAACCAGTCTTCCCACTCTACTCACTATGAGGACACACACAATTCCATGTTAGCCGCCTCCCAGTCTCTCAGATTGAGAGTCAGCTGACAATAGTTTTCCATCCAAATGAAAGAATCTATAAGAACTACTGAGAGATAAATTCAAATGGTGCAAAACCAGCAGCCATAAAGAAAGCAGCTGAGGAGTATACACCTCACTGAGCAATTCAAACTCAGATTTTTGCTTACACTGTTTTTATTGCTTAAAGTGTTCTTTAAGTTTGATTTTCTGTAACACACCAAAATATCATTCTAAAAGTTATCACAACTTATTACTAAGCCAGTTACACTACAAAACACTACAACTATATTAAGCAGCTTATAAGCAATCTAACACATCTTTCACTGTAATACACTAGGTACTGGCTAGCAAAAGATCTGACAATTAATCCCTTGCATCACCAGAAAAGAGGTAGTTGCAGTACTCTCTGAAGGCAGGTATTCTAGAACCTGAAACTCTCATTCCTAGTCTGAAATAGTTTGTCATTGTAGAATTTCAGGGTATTCCTCAGGATCTATCTCTGACCTTTAAAAAGTCAGGAAAATAGATACAGGGCAATGCAGAACTCACCTGAAGCTCCAGTTATGACAGGCTGCCTGATAACTATTAAGTGGAAAAGAGTAAGCTGTGCATAGGTAATGAAAAATATTTTCCCCTCTGTTATCAGATATCACCTGCCATTCTCTCCTTATTTTTTCTCTGCATGCCCTTCCTTCTTCCTTTCTACCCTCTTCCCCTGCCCCATAAAAAGAAACTGAAGTTTAGTAGCTCAAACCAGACAGACATTCTCATATGCTATAGACAGACACTCTCAAGCGCTTATGTGTCTGCTCTCTTTATAGAAATAATCCTAAATTAGATGTTTAAATTCAGATATAAAGTTGTTACAATGTATTTGAAAAAAAAAACAATTCAGCATTACCGTTAGTAGAAGTGAGTTGCTTTTCCTCCCCATTTACAAGATTTGAGCACTGCTTATAAGCAAGCTTTATTCATCCTTCTTTAAGCAGCACAAGCTGTTCCCATTATAAGGAATGCTATGACCTTCCCAACTCCTTATAATTATATACTACAAACACATTAGCACAGGGCACTTGTCTAGCATTTCCATTCCCACTTTTAAAATGACCAGTGAAATACCATTTGGAGAAATACTTCTGATTTTGGTTAGTAAGTCTCACACATTGTTCTTTCAACACTTCAAGCAACTGTTGCTTCTGATTCCATTTGAAAGACTGTATTCAACAGCTAGGTAGGTACTAGCTAAAACAAAATATTTTAGTGAGTTTTAACATGCTAAAGTCACTTACAGTTCATCCCATTTAATCAAGTAGAAGAAGTTCTTGTATGTGCCAACCTTCTTGGACTGAACAGGTTTAAACAGGTCTTTTCCATTATGGGTCAGAGAACAAATCAAGTAGTATTTTTCATAACTGGACAAGAAAAAGAAAGTCAATTAAACAAAAAATAATCTAGAAAAGGATGAGTTTTACAATTAATAGATTACTCACTTTGATACCCAACCAGGAGAAATTCCATGCGCAGCAAATACTGTGAACTGGAGATGTTCTGTGGCAATCCATGCTTCCTTAGTACTCTTACTATCTTTTGGAGAAGCTGCTGCAGAACTGCTACATGAATTCATGTGGAGTCGCAGAAGAGCCTCAACTGCTCTTGTTAACTGGTCTATACTCACTTTCAGAGGGTTTGCGGGCTGCAATGAACCTAAATTATAGTTTATCTTTAATTCATATCTTCACAGAATAGCCACCTGAAAGCAGTTTTTAAATAAAATTGAAGAACTTTACTCACCAGATGAGCTCTTGCTAGTGTCATCACCACATTTTAAGGATACCTACACAGTAAAGTTAGAACAGATTTCAGTACCAAGAAACCAATATTAATTTTCCATTTAAGTATCTTGTATAGAAATTATGAAACATCTGAATTAGGCTCATATTTGGGTTTTTATAACACATTTTTACTCGAAGTTCCTCAGGAGTTAACTGACAGCATCAGAATTTCCATAACATGCAGCAACTATTCACCAAGTTCAAAAGCTCATGTTTTGTCAAGTCACAACTATTTTGACACCCTTTATGAACTCTTAAAAGACACAGTGCATTGGAATATTGCTTAGAATACCCTAACTTCTCTGAGTAGAGATAAAACTTGGTCAAGGCTGTTATGGATGGAAGCAGAAGCTGTTAGCTCTATTACCTAGTAATTTAAGTCTGAACAGCTGTTTTGTTTGTGGTATTTGTTAGCGTATCTTTTGTAGGCAGAGTTACTATAAATTTACTGAATAAAAAAAAGGTAAGCAACTGAGAAAAACTGAACAGCAAGTACTGTCACTTCATACTATCTGTTGTGTTTGCTTCTTGGTCTGCTAAACTGCAAGTCTAAACATGATACAGTATTACAGTAGTGTCTAGTCTCAACAAGGACACTGTTGAAGCCAAAAGGTGCTAAACAAATCATGGGAATTTACTCCCTTCTAATAAGGAAGGGTTTCATGCCATATTCAACTTCTAATAAAACTAAAACATAATGAAAACTAAGTTTGCGATTTAAAAACAAAACCCAGTGAATTCCTAATACTTCAGAAAAAGTCCAAGAAGTTTGTCACAACTGCTGCAGAAGAATGAAAGCTCTCCTTACACCTTTAGTGTATTAATTAAAACTTAATGTTGCCAAGATGCTTAACTACCAAAAAACTTCATTCTTATAAAAAACATGCAGAAACTTGGGGGTGGGGGGGTGGAATCACATCATTTTCCCCTTTCAGAAAAATTGCCATATGTTGCCACCATATCTGTCAAGTAGTCCAAGTACTTTTGGATGACAGGATGCCAAACTGTTGAAACAGCATGTCATTTCCTACTTGACAGTCTACTGTTTTCTTGTACTTTTTGGCCACTTCTTCCAACCACAAAACAATCACTTTAAAAGTAATCAAACAATATCTTACATAAGGTTTAGATGCAACTGGCTCCAATCTTTACAGCAATTTTGTTTCTGAAAGCAGTCCTATATGCCTTCATACACATTGGCTTAAACATTAATGTTCATCATAAGAGAATTGCAGGGTTTTACTGATAAAAAAGTACCTTTTTCAAATTCTACTGGGAAAACATTATTTTCGGAAGTTATTTTTACACTGTAATCTGATTATTTCTAAAGCTTTATCCTATCAAAAAGGAAACATTGAAGAAATATTTGATACGCTGCATTTCACTAAGTTTTCTTAATATGTTTTCTGCATTTCCCTGCAAGAATTTTAGTTCTTGTGACAACTATATTTATTTGGTCCGTGCGTTTTGCAAGACATCTGCTTAGTATTACAAATATATCATTGAACTGATGAAGCTGAAAGTGAATAGAACAGCACATGACTTGCCACTCTAATAAGGCAGCAGAGCAACAGAAATAGCATTACAAGACTATTTAGCTTTTTTTATTTGCACACTTCTCCATTTAATGACTGGTTTTGACAACATGACTTGAGACCAATTCTACTCAAGTTAACTGTTCCTTGTAAGGCAATTTTATCATCAAAATCTATGTTATTTGAGAGATTTTTATTTTTGTCCATATGCTCAGGAATGCAGAAGATTGAACTGTTAGAGTTTTAAGATGCTATTGCTATTCACATAAATACTGCAAAGAAAATACACTGTGAATTCCTCCTCTAAGCATAACTGCATTGATTTTAAAGGGCGTGAGCTAGCTGCCAGTTTCCCTCAGTCAGATTTAGTAGCACCTACTGTGACACAAGTCTGTAGTTACAGAACCAGAAAATAGTATTCTAAAACTAGTTTTAAAAAAAGTCACTATCTAGAACAGGAAAGGATTCCAAAGCAAGCGATTAATGCATTAACAAAGAGATGTTAAAATAAATGGAAGATATCAGCTAAAATAAAACCACCATAACCCTGACTGAACTGTTGCTGGCATTTGCAACTACCAAAGATTACAAAAAAAGTATTTATCAGTGCTAAAAAGCATACTTCAGAATGCAATTTATAGTGTGAAAGTTTACCTCAGCATTTTTAGTCCTTGGAAGATTAACAGCCCTCCTTAGCTTCTTTACCGATTCCGTTATTGCAGAAGTCTCTACACAATCCAATGTAGAACATATTTTTCTGACAGTCTTAATTACATGATCTACTGCTTTATGCTGGTTCTAACAAGGAATGTATGAAAGAACAGATTGATCACAATTGTGAAATCCAGTATTGCTTTAATTTTTTTTTTAATGATTCAGCCAAGTAAATTTCATTATGAGATGCATATCTCAATTACATTAAACTGCAGTGTAACAATTTGATTAAACAAAACCCTCAGTATTGAGAACTTCCTTATAGCTCAGTTATCAACTCCAAAAACATAATAGTATGGATTCTAGAATGGTGTCCCGGGAAACATTAAGAGGTTTCCAACAATTTTTCTATTAAGTTGTAAGCAGACAAGTATTTTCTAATGAGATATTAAGCTTAAATTCCCTCATGGCATAAAAAAAAAGTAGTTCAAAAAAGGATGTTCAATTAGTGAGAGGAAGGAATGCTAAAGAAGCAGTGTTTCAATTTCAGCCCTCTTAAAACAAACACATAGCTTCAAGTTACACTTACACTACAATATGGCTTCCATAGTGGAACTTTATCTTTTTTACTTCACTTTAATGTACTTTCGAAAAAAGTTTGTGGCAACTTTTGCCTTTCATATTATTTAATCTAAATGGTTCTTCCAGATGAAGCAATTGCAAACTGTCATCTTAGAGAAGGAAAGGAAGGGGGATTGCACACTTTACAGGAATCTTTTTTGAAAGGAATAGATCAGCTTCTTAAAGAATGAAAATGCTGGTAGGCTGCTTAAGACAAAGTTGAGATGCTCCTAATGTTCCCTTCTTCCTCTTCAAATAAAAGAAAAGCCACTTAATTTAAACCTAAAGAATCCTAGGTTTCTTGGGTTTTGTTTTTTTTAATATAAGCAAAGTCTTCATCCAATTTTAAAGAGCACATGTAGATAATGAAAATATTTGCTTCAAAGTAACAGTTTAGTTTTTAAAGGCTTAATGTATAGATTTCTTTCACAACCACTTATGAGCACTTGCAACTAAATAGGCAGGATTAGTGTAATATCCTCTTGGTAAGATGTAAACCGATTCCCAAGCCCCACCCTCCCTGACATATTCTCATGACCTTCCTACAAATGGATAGCAAGCAGCCCATTAAATCAAAAAGTTTTGGGATTAGGAGTTACCTGGCAACAATTAACTTTGTCCTGGTAAGATAATAACCATAGAAGTCAGAAGACATTGTAAATATTTAATCCATACTTTCAAAGCTAACACTTTGAAGATAAGCTGTTTTGGCACATGAAAAGCAAAGTTTCCACTGCTATTTTCCTCATAGGCTCTCCAATTAAACTCAATAAAAAGACAATAGCTAATTTTAAAGTGTCCAACAATGTGAAATCAAAGGCTATAAACAAGTTTTTTATGGATTACTTTACCCTGTTTCACTTTGATTAGCAAGCTTCAGCTACTGAATATGTACAGGAATTCACTTCAGGAAGTAAATTTCAAATGCAGCAACTGCTGATATTTGGACCTACTCATCATCACCTACAAGCTACATCTCCCATCATCAAAAAGACCATAGAAAGAGCAGAACATAAGTCTGAATTGAGGTGTTTTGCGTTCCTCACTTCAGCATGTGAAACCACAGTTAAACAAGCAAGCTGAAGCAGCTGCAACAAAACCACCACCATATCAAGGAGCAGTAACATCTCACTCTTCTACAAGACGACTGTGTTCAAAACTACCCTTGAGAACATGGTGAATCACCATCAAGGGAATTAAATAACATTAAGGGAATATGTAAATAGTGGACATAGCTTGTTCAGACCTGCATTCCTGGAGAGGCAAACAAACATAGTGGAAATGAAAAGTATTGTAATTAAATCATTCATTTCAAGACTGTTCTTATAGAAACAGTTTAAGAAACATAGTTACCTAATGTTTAAGAATTTAAGTCTCCAAGTTACATTACTATCAGGAGTTAAACTAAGCTTCTCCTTTTAGAAATGAGTAAAGCAGGTTATCTTCAGCTAGCTTTTACATTTGGGAAATTACTCCAAACTACTCCACATAGAACCTGTTTTAAGCTACCTATCATCCATTGAAAGAGACAATGGTTTTGACAGTGTATTTTAAATTAATCCAGTAGTGCAGAAGATGTTATTACACTTTGTGTAAAACTTACTTGTATGTTCCAAACATGCTCCAGTTACAACTCCCATTGTACACAACTATTACTGCTCGCTTTTATGTAGATTTTTATCTGTTACCAATATATCATTCATGGCTGACAACAACTGACATAGTCAGGATTCAGACCTTTTCCCTATTCCCCTAAATTAATCTCTTCCAGCATTTTTGAGGAAAAGGTTATTTTGCACCCCAGGACTTAGAAGATACATTTCTAGTTGTGACAATTAGGTAATAATTAGTTTGCAAGAAAAGCTAGAAAGAAAAGAGGAAAAGCAATCTAAAAATCCATTATTCCAAACTTACATTTTACAGCTTATTCAGATCTCAGTTTCCCCAAGAATACCCGCAAGTCTTTTTTCCCCCAACTATCTCATTAGTAAACTTTCTCATGCTACTTTTGGTTCAGCAATAATTTATGATGCCCTTACCTCATTTTTAAGAGCTATGTTAACTTGCTTGTGATACACATCAAGAAGCTCTTCAATAGAAGACCTGCAAGAAATAGTAATTATTGAACACAAGTGCAAGAACATAACATAACCTTGGTCAGAAATTCAGCAGTGGGCTTGATTACTAAAATAACCACATAACCTTACCTTATAATAGGTTCTCTGAAAGGCTTTTCTACTTTGTAGAGGTGTTTAGTTAGATGTATAGGTGTTCTGTCATCATCTTCCTGCAATAAAACATTAGCTATTAAGTCCAGCTCTCACCTTTCTATATTTTGTAACACTGTTTTATAAGTTTCATTACTAATACCTGTGGAGTAGAAGGGGAAAGATATAAGGTGATCTCTTCAAAGGGGAAAAGAAATAACTAATTCATAGCTTATGAAACGTGTACACATTGGGACAGAGGGAAGAGGGAAGAAACAGCAATCGAGTGCCTAACTATGCAGATATCAGGTATTCCTCGCCTCCTCTTTGAGGGTGTGAAACATATCTAATTAAACTCAAAAACTGTTCTCAACTTATTTAACTCTGAAATTTGCTGCTTCTCTTTCAGATCTCAAGTTTAGTCCAAATGCTTGCATACTTTTTCCAGCTATAGTACTTGGTCTAGTAAGAGAGTTTATCCATATGTATATTATTTGCCTTGCAAAAATTTGGTATTTCATTTCCTCTTAGTATAAGAGAATACAATTCCCAACACCAAGCAGACATACAGATTTGTTAACCACACAGAAAGGTTACAGCTCAGATCCATCAACTCTCATGCAAACTCCCAGCCTCTTGAAGACTTACATTGCTGCTGCAGTTTAGGAGGTACTTACTGTTCGTGCCAGATCTCTGCATATTACACTATGGGTCAAGAGCTGCAGTTTGATTTCTATATCCCACTTCCGACAGTTCTGAATATATTCATGACTTCCTACGCAGTGCTTACTGTTAAACAAAGGAAAGCTATAGTTTTACCAAAAATATGCAGTGTTTTTCAAAAAAATCACTTGGAATATTTAAGACAACCTGTTGGCTCAAAATAAGGAAATGATGAATCAGCCTCCACACCATACTTCTTGATCTGATTTTTACTTCTGCAGAAGTTTTAGTATACTATTGCAGATACCTATACTTTTGCTAAAGCTCTTAACTGCTGTAGCTAACAATGAAACCAAATATTCCAACCCAGAGAAATAATGGGGGAGTTGTAAGCCATTAGTTTTGAAGAAAAACACAAAGATTATTCCAGATTATCGGAAGTCATCAGTAGATTTTTTTTTTCCTGGTGGTTGGGATTTGAAGAGCAGCTGAAAACTACAACATCTAGACATGCTCTGGAAATCTGCATCTGAAAAAAACCTGTTTGTGTTCAACACAACAGATGGCAGATTAGAACAGATTTCTAGGAAGCTGTTGAGAACCTACTTTGCTGTATCCCAGAGCAACTCTAAAGACTGATCTTTGTGCAAAGTGTGACTCTTCTGCATTCTGAAGATTTCTGCTTTCACACATTTAATCGTTAAAGATATACTTTCCATTAATCGCGCATGAAAAAGCATGAAATTAAATATTAATGAAACTTACTTCTGTAAGACTTCTTCTTGGCCACAGACTTTCAGGATATAGCTGCCAATGTCCACTTCAGTCAAGTCATCATGCACCCAGCAAAGTGCCTGCATTATTATAAGCTCAACAGGGGAACTCACTGTTTAAAGAAATTACATCTAAAAGTTAAATATAGGTCTATAGCAAGTGATATTAACCACTGTTCACTCACAAATTGTAGTTATTTAATGAAATTTATTTTTATACTTCTAGCGAAGAGTCTTATGCTTCTATAATCTCCTAAATTTCATAGTCTGAGATCTTCATTTTTTTCCCCCCAAAGAAAGGCACCTTATAAAACCTGCCTGTAGTTTAAGAAATCAATAAATCCTTTTTAAATTAGGATACAGTATAGTAATTTGACCAAGAGTACAAAAGAGTCTGCAGTCTGTTTTCCACGAGTTTTTATGAGGCTAGCCTTTTTTTTAATTATAAGTTTGCCTTATTTAGCAAGGACTTCAAATAGGTACGTGATCCCAGAGCTGCTTAAAAGTTTAAAAATCATTGTCTGAAGGGTTGGAGATGGAACTTCTCTGTTTGTTCTGCTTTTGAGGAAGTGAGTATCAGCTGTAGCAGAGGCAAATCCTACTGAAAGTCCTTTTTTCTTTTTCCTTTCTATTTGTCTAGGGCAGTTTCCATATTGTACAGATCAGATCTCAGTAAGCATCACCAAGCCTTTGCAAAAAGCAACTCAACCACCAGTACTTTCACATCAGGCTCCAAACGCTTTTTTGAAAACAGACTTTCTCTTCCACCCAGCAACTACAGAGCAAAAGAAATAATCCTAGTTAAACCCAAAATCCATTCCCCCACAGCCACCAGATGTCACTGACAAAAAATACATAGATATGTTTTAACACCACAAACATTTTAAGTACAAAATGATCTCTACCCCTCCCTACCTAGTTTCTGATCTTCTCCTTCAAATCATTTGCAAACAATGTCATTAAGTTTTTCAAAATTCTGTAAAAAAACACTGTGTAAGAGAATTTATTTTTTCATCAGTACCTTCAGAGTGGTTCCCCCCCCCCTCTCCAGGGACTGTCCTAATTTTCCTGAATCTTTTTTTTTTTTTAAGAAAGAAATGTTACTACTACAGTGAATACAGAGATAATGCTACAACAATATTTTCCACAAGATAACGCAAGTGCTTCATCTCATTAACAGATGACTAATTATTACAAGCATAGAGGTATTTGGTAGCGTATGAAGAATAAGTACGTGGAATTCAAGAACAAGTAAGATAAGAAGTACGAATTCAGAAACACTATTTAATTCATTATTAAGACTGTTTAGCTTATTATTAGTCTAGAGTGAAACTGCTGTACTACCTTCAGCAGAGAACATGGTGGTTGATAAAGAAAAAAGATGCAGTAACAGTTTATGGGCTATAGTCACAGGCTGCATTGGCCAAGGTCTGCCAGTCCTGCAAAGCCTAGTGCAGTAATACAAAGATAGGGTTACCACCTTTTTCCCCACCCTCCGTCTTATTTAAAGACATTCATTTCTTACTGACACACAGTGATTGCTCAAGGTAGACTTGTACTTCTATGTAAAGTCTAATAAACAAATGCAAAATGAATAGGTATACCCAAATAAGCTCTAAAGTTCATCTGTTTCCCTCCTGGGTCTTTTCTACACATCGAGTTGTCAGAACACCAGAAGGCTGCAGTTCCTTCTGAGCAGGACTGAAAGCCACACTAAAGTAGTTCTAGCATTAGGATGCTAAGGTATGCAACAATTTGGCCAAGAACAGAAGGAATTAAAGGAAGAGAATAACTTTAAATATGCCTATTACCAGTCACGTATGAGCTACGGATACCTATCTTTCACTAGTTATGGAAGACAAGTAGTTAACTGTGATTACTTTCAGCATCAGAAAAAGGAAGAGAGCAGAAAGCACAAAGAATAAGATATGTGGGGCTAGAATGCAAAACACATTCCAAGGTATTCACAAAACTTCTAGAAATAAAGGGCTGAAGCCATAACGTTTTAGTTACGCTACCAAAGCCTTCTGTAGGAAAGGATTAATCCTGTAATATTAGGAAAGTGTAATCTTAAGGATGAAGAGCAGAAACCCTTCCTAGGCTACACTTAACAGTCCACCTCATTTCTTAACAAAAGAGTATTAAATCACAGCAGAATAACTATAAGGCCAAGCAAATTAACAAATATAGAATGAAAACACTTATGTATGGAGAGCTTGTTTTCCAATAGAGCAGCTAGTTTAAGTGAGTAATAAAGCAACTTCGTATCTTTTGAGAACAATCAACTCTAAAGCATCTACACTGTTACAGATAGAGAACCAAATGATAAAAAACCACCACAGCACAGATCCACTACCAGCTGACACAGTCTGGGAATGGGAACCCTCACAAGGCCTAAGAGACTACAGCAGTTTAGAGGCTAAAAAGTAAGTTGCTTCTGAGGTAATTTATTATAAGTTATTTTATCACCAAGAACTGCCAGAAGTTGACAGCACCCAGAGTTACAGCCTTTAATACAAACATGCTGTGCAGTCTTGACTGCACAGAGAATGTGAATTTATGTATAAGAACAAGGCAAACCTAGAAGTTCCACACCAAACTAATACTCCTGCTTACCCACAGAACTGGGCCAGATAGTTGTGGCACATCACGACAGTATTATTTTAGTGTTTGTGTTCATAAGCATATACTGAAGTCAAGTAATAGATAATTTCAGTGTTTATTCTTATTTCCCAAAAGCAATTTGTCTGAATTTTCAGATAGCCTGCAAGAGTTTATTTAAACACATGTTAGAGTGTTGAAATAAAAAAAATTAAATTAAAAGTTAAGAATCTCAGTCCTGGTGTCATCATCCCCTCAATTACCATAAAGTAGGTCAAACTCCTGAAAAACTCTTTTAACATTCTCAGCAGTGGATAGAATAGTGCTTCTGGTTTGCTTGGCTTTCCTTTTTAAAAAAAAAGTTTCACTTTGTCAGCTAAATATTTTCTGATGGAGGCACTGACCCAGAATTAGGTTCTTTCTTCAGTTACCTTTTCCACATTCCCCACAAGCAATCTGCACACCTGAGACCCAGGGATTACAAAAACTGCAAGCCATTGGCCTAGACTGAGTGTACAGTCTTAATCCACCGTTCTAAGTCTTACAAGCAAACTCCAATTTAAAAAGCAGAAACATACCATCACACGTGAAAGTTACTGGTTGCTGGAATTCTTCAATTTCTATAGAAACCTTGATACTGGCATTCTCCCCACTTATATTTCTTTGCAGCATGATTGGACTCAGCACAAAGCCTGGATTTGTTTGCCGATTAGCATAAGGAAACTTGGTCCTCAGTCTGAAAGTAGAGAAGGTTTATGAAACATTGCAATGGATAAGTCTAAGACTAAAGCAAAATAACATGGTAATAACCACAAGCCAGAACAGTAAAGACTACCTTTTGCTCTTTACCTAAATTGTAGGTACAAAACACCATTTAATTTTTCTACTCTCAACAGAACACTGCCCACAATAATTACACAAGTAGTAGAGGTGGAAAAACCTAGCTTATATAATTAGGCAGGTCTTCCATACAGCTTAAAATATTTAATAGGTCTTCCATACAGCTTAAAATATTTAATAGGTCAACACTTACAGGACATACCCAGCTTCCGTAGAAGCTAAGCTCTAAAACAGTTTTTAAAAAGCTAATCCATGGCATTTGCTAAAAACCAGTTTAAAAAAAGGGTAATTTCTTTTATGTACAAAACACCACAAAACTCTTGACATGTTTTAATTTTCGGAAGTCTAACCTGAACTTAGATACTATGTAGAAGGTAGTTATTCCAAGTTGTGGAAGTTGAGAAAGAGGACTGAATTAAAGGAAAGGCTTTTCTTTAGGACAAATGGTATGAAACATTCACCTAGTAACGAATAGACAGTACTTTGATAAATAGCAGAAAATAAAAAGCCTTTATCAAAGATAAAATAATTTAACCTTAACCTTCTGCCAACACTAGAGTCGTATTATAGGAGATTAAGAACAGAACTCATCTATAATGGTCATCTATTTCATCATCTTGATTCCTGACAATAGCATGAACAGAAAAAAAAAAGGAATCCCTCTAGCAAGAGTTGTTCAGTCAAAAGTCCATCAGCATTTTAAGCACTGGTTCTTGAAAGAAAGGGAAACAATTAGATTTAACTAAAAACTGTTGCAACAAGGCTATTTTATGTGAGCTTTGTCTTGAGGTTGCTCATCAGTAAGTTTCACAGGTATATGACTTCTCACTGGTTTTATGGAGTTTGCTTTTCATTTCATAAACATTCCTGTCCTAAAAAGTAGTTGTTACCCTTCAGATTCAAAGATCTCTATTTCCCCTATTAGTTCTTGGATTTTGATCTAGAGAGGAAAGAAGGCAAGACTCCTAGTTTGTCTTCTCTAGGAAGAAAGCAAAAAAAATCTCATTAAATTGTGGCAGTAAGCAAGAAAATAGAAGGAGCATTCTGGGTTATCAAGTCCCATCTTCTTTGGTATGGCCTTTAAGAAACTTCATCACCTGATCAAAGCAGGAACAAGTTTGAAGGTTTTATTTGTTACAGAATTCCAGTTGTGGAAACAATAAAAATGAGAGCATTTAAGAGTTAGAAAGTCATTGAGTGACAGGATTTAGTGAGGTGCATCAATGGAGAAAAAGACTTTAAATTCTTTCAAAAGAAATTGTATTAAAAGTATATAGAAGGAGATACAGATATATGGAAATACAGGAAAATAGTTTGAGGATAAAAAAAGTATTACAAAAAAGGAAAAAAGTGAGAGGAAAGTCACAGGACCAAAAGAATAAAGAGGAGATATGATAATTCAAAAAGCTTAGTACTGAACACCTTAACAATTCTGTTGCATTCTTGAAAAAAACCAAGACAAAACCAGGAAAAACTGGGATAAGAAAAAGGGAAAAGGAGACATACTGAATTCCACCCCATCAAGCAAAACAATGTAGGACTGGCCCTGTCAACTTAACTGAAAATGAGTTATTTAGCTTTATTTTTTTTCTTCTGAAAGCTAATTTGCGTTCAGTAATTTCTTACTTCATAACTGCTTGAGAAAAAGCTGACAGTTCTTGATTCTGCCCTTCAATTTCTTGGAGAAGCACGTTTTCTGTCAGCACGCCAGTGGTCCCATTGTCTTTCTGCAACTCAAAGATAATACAGTATTTAAATAGCTGCAAACATATTCCTATATCCAGCAAAGCCAGGTGTAGATGATAGATTTTCAGGAGTCTGAGGTTTACTATTAGTTTTAATGTCTACTTCTATAAGGAGAAAAATATATATCATTACTAATTGAAAAGTAAAGATTCACTGGACTAGTGACTCCTTTACAGAGGGTAAATTTATTTGACAGCATCATTATCAGTTAAGGTTAAGTTGCAAGCACAACAGTTCCCGAGCTCTCAGCAGTGACCTGTTGCATTAGAATTTGGCTAGATTTTGCTGAACCAGAGGAGGAAGACAGACAGTGTTTTTTCCTCTACTTCTGCAATTCAGCCTTCAGTATAGTCCCAGAAAGAACCATTACACATCAGTTCTGCCCATGACTACCTTTTCCTACAAAGCAGGAAAAGATAAATTGTACACTGGAAGGAAGTAGCATTCAGAACACTAAACTCAGAACTAATCTCGTGGTATCAAATTACTGCTGTTTTAATCCCTTATGCCATATGCACCCGCCAGCTGCCAAAAATATAAACCACAATCTTCAAAGTATCCAATCTAAAAAACAATTGCTAAAAGAGAACTGCAGTTTCAAACAACAAAATCTAATAAACTTCAAAAAAATCACAAACAAAACTGCAGCAGTTTTTAATCCATATCTGTTTCTGATCCAATTCACAATACAGCCATACAAATGCTAGCGTACGCAAACAGCAGCTGAACCACCGGTGGGGTTGAGGTGGAACTCAATCGTCTGTAGTCTAACAGCCACCACTACCCTGAAGCACTCATTCCAGGGAGTATCTGGCTGGAGTTTCATAAGTTGATCTTGAAGAGTTTGCTCACGTCCAACCTAGGGTCATTGCACACAGAGGATAAAGCCTTCTGATCAGTTAAATTTTACATCCAGAGCTTTTACAATGCTTATAGAAACCTTTAATCCACCCAGAAGTCCAGAAAAAAAAAGCAGACTGCGCTATAGTTTTCTGAAAGTCATCACAATTTATTCATACTTGAAATAGTGAACAACTACTTAACTAGTATGTGGGTTATTTATTATTAGCTGACAAAGTTAGCTGAGCATCTAATTTCATTAGAGTATATCAGACAATATAGTCAAAATAGACTGTCTCAGAAAAGGGCTCAAATCTGTAACATGCAGAGCTAGGGACTGTCAGGTCTTTTCCCTTTTAGAACTTTTTTGCTCAAATAACTTGTTTAAGCAGTATAGCATAAACTTAGAAGGGATAATATACGCAACCCATAATTGCCACTTGAATTGCATTTAAACCTAGTTACTTCAGCTAAAATACTGGTTTCATGAACACTGATCAGTTCAAAAGCATAAATTCTATATAACTGGGGGTTAGTCATACCATAGGAAGCAATTAGAGCAGGAAGCTGTAAAGTCACAAAACCTGGAATGAGATTCAGGAGCATGTATAATACCTTAAATTTAAAAAGGTTCTTCCATTCTAACATTTCAGAGAAGTTGTATCACAAAAATACTTCTGGGCAACTGCACAAGACCTGCTGACAAACCTGTGCAATTGTATCTAGTAAACGTATTCTTTAAGCAATTACACAATAACAAAACAAGAAAATCATACAAGGAAACAGGAAATTAACATACCAAGTGAAAGGTAAACACCTTTGATAAAGATTCAACTAACTGCTGGTAAGCACTCAACCAATACTCAACATTTGTATAGCCAGCTTCTTGATTTGAAATGATTAAGTTTTCTCTATTTAAGAAGTCTAATTTTTAAAGAGGTTAAGTAATGCTACAAATAATTACTCAGCGCAACAAATAATTACTTTGCAACTCTAACCAGAGTATAAAAGCAATACACAAGGGGATTACTTAAAGTAACACTAGTGATGCAACATTGCCACTTTATGCCACTATGTGACACTTTTGAGGTATTTACAGCAAAATTTGCAAGTTATTCTGCTGTTAAACTAGTTCAGGGAACAAGGCATTTCTACACATGCAAGCTTAGAATTTATTGTTTACCCTGACTAATGTAATGAGCAAAGCAAAAAAAGGTTTATTTGGTTACCCATAGTTGACCTCAGTCACATTTGGCTAAGGAGAGAAATCTAATGTTAATTCAAATATGTATTGCTGGAAATTACCTCCTGGTGAAAAATTAAGAACATTAAATACCTCCCTGCTTTTTTAGCTGAATTTGAATACTAATTTTTGATCACTTTTTGGAAGATAATTTCAGGAAGACAAGCTTTGATAAACTAAGAAATCTGTTTAAAATCCACTGGACTCAGATAATTAGGGTTTTGAGCAACAAGTAGGATTTTAATTTCTTTAACTTCCAGATGAGCAAATCTAGGAGGTGCAAAGGCACCAGTCAAACAGGAAATAACTTGTAAGAAAGGACTTCAGGCCAAACTAGATAAATAGTTCATATCAGCACAGCCTGCAAAAATAGAAGTGGTCTGCAAATACAATTACTCCTAATAAAAAAACAAACCCAAAGCCCAGCAAGTTACCAAAAGTCAAGTTAAATTAAGTCCCATGAGTATATAAAGCCACAAGACTCTTCAACTCTGTGGAGAGGAAAGGTAGAGAAAACAACACCTAAAATAGGACAAAACAATGATTTTCTCCTTTCTGAAAGCAGAGGCAGTGACAAACACTGAAGTATTTAAAGGGGAATACTGAATATATAGATACTTCATCAAATATGAAGCAAACCTCAAAGCAATCTATTGATTCAAGGGATTAAATATAGTATGATAGAATCAAAATATGTGACTAGAAATTGTTACTAATAGTTTTGTTTAAAGGGGCAGCGAGACCGAGTTATTCAGGGGAAAAAATGATCTAGACTAGTTAGGATGCAAGACTTCAGAATATACTTTGAAGGAAACATACCTGGTAAATGGGATAAAATACAAGAGAACTGCCAAAAATAAAGGCTAAATAACTCAGCTTCCTACTATACCAGATGGAAAATTATTTAAACTAGAAAATAAAGTAGCAGCACAGGATGGGCAAAAGATAAAGCAAAAGCCACAGGTTATGTTGAAAGGATATCCATTTGAGAGACTCTTCTAAAGAAGAATCTATTTATCTTCTTTAACAACTCAGCACAAGCAGCAGAAACACCCCTGCTGATAATTTACAGTCTTGTATCATCAGTTAACTTTATAATACAGACTAGAACTGGAGTATTATGCCAGAACTAGTTAACCACCCACTGGAGGAACACAAGTGGAAAGTAAATCTCGAACCTTCAATTGGACATTCACTGCAGGAGTCTGCTATAAACTAAGAATTTGTTTGAAAAAGATGATGGCTTAAGAAAGTCAGATACATTAATTGACTACAGGATTGATATGTGCTGTTATGATGCCATCGTGAATAAAGCAAATGCAATAAAAGTGTATTAAGTATGCCCCTACTTGTAATGAGGGTTTATTCATGCCACTGTACAAGACACATGGTACACTGTGCTCTCATAGATAACTAAAATTCTCATAAGCCATCTTCAGAAAAGGAGTGACAGGAAAGAAAAGCTATCACACAGAGCTTGCGATGAAAGCTGACAGAAAGTCACTGTCTCTTATAACATGTTGAGGTTAGCGTCAAAATGGTTCTTTATCTTAAATACCTGCTGTTCCATCCTGTTAAGAACAACATTTGCTAAGAGCTAGTTATGAATGCATTTCTGCTAAAAATCAGATGACTGATGAGGACAGTGAGGGTCTGGAACAGCCTCTAAATCAAAAGTAGCGGAAGGAAAAGACCACATGTGAAGGCAGAGCTTGAGCATTTGATGAATCAGTTAACAGTGATCTGCAAATAGCATGGGATTGGACCTGATGAACAGGAAAGACCCTTTTAAATCCTGCATTCTTGAAAAACACCCCTGGAATTTATAAAAACAGATTTCCTTCAGCAACAGTCAAATATTACTTTCTACAGACACCACCTCAGAAGCACTGGTCCTATACAGTCCAGCTATTCTAGTCAATAGTTACATTACAACCAACCAACCATCACTGGAAGACCAACAAACACACCACTAGATAACATGACAAACTGAAGAAGCAAACTGCTGTAGAGCCCAAATTTACACACCTCTCCAAATAACTAGGAAATAAGTGAGCTCACATATCTCCACTCAACAGTGAATAGAAAAAAATAAAATGAAGTTAGACCCAAGGTCTTCACACATGTAATGTTAAAAATGCGATCCCTTAAAAACAGAGGTAAAGGTTTTTTTGGGGGTTTAGGGGGTTTTTTTGTCCTTCTCCACTGGCCTTCTATTAAACTTTTGCCAGAGTACTGACAACTAGCCCAGAAAAACAGGAAATCCTTCAAATGAGGGACCAAAAATTTCACTTCAATGGAAATTTAGACAGCCCTTTAAGCCAAAGCCTAGTAAATATTCCTTTTTCTGAGAAAAAACCTCCCACAGTTTGAGGGGGGAGGGAAGAATTAAGGAGCAATTTGGAAAATATCCTTGACTGATAACAGTTGTTTTTTATGGCATGTCCCTAGCCTATTCAAAACACCTAGAAAGACAACAGATAAGATTCAAACCAGCTGCAATCCAAAGTCTCCAAGGCAAACGAATCTTTTACTTCGGCCCCTGTAACCAGTTTCTAGAAATAACATTTTTCCTGCCATTATCACCCTTGCCAGGGTGTTGTCTTTTCCACTGAAGACCTCCTTCAGTCTTTGTACTCTCTCTACCAAAAAATAAAAATACAGAAGTATTCATATTCACTTTCTAGTGAAGTGACTAATATTTTAAAACGTAACGTCTCGTTTTATGATGGAATTATCACAGAAAAATTTTTAAAAGATAGGAAAAGTTAAATAATCTACAGTCATTTACTGGACTTGGAAAAGGGAAGGATGCACTTATGGGGGCATACTTAACCAGATGAGATTGCTACCCTATTGATCATCTGCTGTACAGTTTAGTTTTGATACAAACTGCGTGTGCTCAATGTCCAAAAAGATGAGTGTCATAACTAAACCTTTGTTGACATTTTTGTCTTGAAATTTTGATGAAAGCAATCCTGATCCTATAGCAGAAATCACCCTTTTGCCCTGCCTGATAAAATTAACATCACATGAAGATAGCTTCCTTCTTCCAGAATGGAAGTACAGGGTTTGTGACCCAACAGACATCCCACCTTCCAGGACAGTATAACCAAAAGGTTCGGTTATG
>NW_008825156.1:3890707-3902578 GCF_000699105.1 Pygoscelis adeliae | reverse complement strand
AGGAAAGATTTCTACTTACAAAAAGAGAATTACAGTGGTCCTATGAAAGACTGCAAGTGATACTGGGAGAGCAGAAGAGTTTTGGCTATGCCACCTTTCTATTCTACCTTTTTTTTTTTTTTAAAAGGCTGACAGGTTCAAATAAGGGGAAAAAAGATTTTTTCAAAATCTGAGATAAAGGCTGCTGAAATAAAGCTTTCAGTGTCTAACTCGCCATCTTGTTATTTTGTAGTATCATGTGAACTGCTCATTAATTTAAATATTTATCAATATGATTTAAATACTTAATTGTTCTAAAGATTATTTCCATTTCTTTTTGTAGTGTGTTGAAAAACAGCAGTTTCCTCAGTAAATGTGGAAAGATTACACAAGGCCAGAGTTACTTTGGGATTTAGTTCAGTAGTAATATTCAATTTTCTGAATATCACTAATACATACATACACACACCAGTAACATCACATTATTTGGACACTGCTCAAGTGAAGTAATATTCAACAAACAAATCCAGACCTTAAAGTGCCTTTAAATAATGTGATTAATCTTTACTATTATACTGCAATTTAAAATACCAATTTACATACCTGTGATGTTTGGCCCTGTAACTTTGCAAGTTGAGTTGTTCGCATGTTTAAGGACTGGCTCCTTGTAACTGTTGCTCCAGAAGATTTCCCATTAACTTTTCTTTCCAGATGACAAGTTACTAACAGCTTTTCTTCTAACAGCACAGCATCCCATGGATCTTCAGCAGTCATACTTGAAGCCCCCTCTCCATCATTCTCTGCCTTATTTAAAGTCTCCACACTATCCACTTTTGGTTTACTTAGAGGATCCAAATCTAACCAATCAAATTTACTAACATCCCTGCAGCTTTCCGAGGCTGGCAGGTTAGAAACTGCAGACTTTATAGCAGTCATTTCTAAGTCTGTGCTTGACTTCCCATTTTTCAGAAATTCTGAGGTGCTTGCAATTTTGTCAAATACTTTTGCCATTTCTGGTGTAAGTACTGGAGGATATATAGGTAGGCTTCCTTGTGGATGGAAAGGTGTAGTAGCTGTCAATGGGTATGAAATGTATTGTGACTGCCTTGGAAGACCAAGATAAATAGGTTCTCTGGAGTAATAGGAAGACATATTTGGATGGAATCCATTTTGAAATATACCAGTCTGTTTTGTGTAAGCAGCTGAGGGGTAAAAAGGAGGTAAAGTGCATGTCACAGGTGCTGGTATCCCAGGCATCCACTGTCTTCTCTGACCCATAGGCCCAAGATAAAATTGTGAAGACACAGATGGGTTCAAAATAGGACTCACTGGTAATGTAGATACTTTACTAGATTCAAAACTGTCATCCAGCAGCAGTTTCTCTAGTTCAGCATGAGTAAGCTTCTCTATGTCAATGGTACTTAGTTTATCTTCCATGCTCTTGGCATCAGACTCTGGAAACACCATGAGATCATGGTCCTGTTTATTATGAGTCTGTGCTTTTTGTCTGGTGCTGCTTAAAGAATGAAAAGTTTGTTTATTACCAGCTACACCTCTTTCTTTCTGCATCTTAGCTAATGCCTCAGCTTCCATCTGCAACGCCTCCTCTTTGTCCACATCTTTTGACCTGGCAGCTGCCAAAGAAGGTGAAGAGCGCTGTTTAAATCCATTGCTACTGGATATCTGGGCCATACCGCAAGAGCAGATGTCCATTTAAAGAAGCAACACTTCCCTCGTACTGGCTGTCCACCCTTGGCTTCAGAATAGATTTAGCAGATCTGGAAAGGAAATGAAACATTAGAAACGCATAAAAGAAGTCATACGTAGAGAACTACTAAGTCAAACATCACCAACTGACAAGGTTGCACGTGTCATTCAGAAACCCAGGACAAAGTTTTAAAGATAATTTTTTTTTTTTGAGTCAAACTTAAGAGAGAAGCCACACAATTAAATTCACCACCTTTGAATTATGTGAGACCCATTTATTTTTCTTACTAGTACTTACCAGTAGGTAGAGTAAGTACTTTGTTTCTTTTTGCAACACTAAACCCAAGACACAGAAAAGCTACATTCAGGTACCTAACTGTTTTCAGATTTGAGCAATTCTGCACACTTAGCCAGGTTCAATATATTAAAAACCCAATAGACCTATCAAACTGCTGTACCATGATTATGATGGTCATAATGATACTGAAGGACCTCCCTTCCTTTGGAAAATATCATTGTACTTTATCCTCTTAACAAGAGAAATAACGCTTATGAAATGCTATTTCTTGGACAAGCAAAATAAGCGATTTAAGTACATCTGCTCATTAAGCAATCCCTTTAACAGCCCCTTAAAGAAAGTGTCATTCACTACTATGTAAGGGAAGAAACTCTGAAAGGTCATTTTTGCTTAAGGCCACCACCAAGAAAATGACATCTTACATTTCTCTAATTCCAGTCTTGCACTCAGTATATTATACAACTTCCATATTCACCACGATATCTATGCCTCTATTAAAATAATCTTACAAGAGATTACCACAAGAACTGTTATTTTTCAATATTATTTCTACTTTATTCTACAGCTTAGACAGGTTAGAGTTGAGTCCAGGAGATAAGATGTCTTCTAGCAACAGCTAGCTTGCATATCAAGCAGCAAGATAAAAATCATGAATAATGAGTTTCTGGTAGGAGAGTTACATAAACAGCAATCCTCATTAAAACACAGTTTCACTGAACTAGATGAGTCCTTTAGATGTAAATCATCATGGGTTTAAGTCACACAATCTACAAATTAGGAGAGTTCTCTGCAGCAAATAATGTAGGTAACTCAAAAGTCTGTCTTTATGTTGCCTTGCTATTCATACCCATTAGATTTTTTTTTCTTTGAATCAGACCAGAGTTATGTGCTTTAAACAAACTTCTTGTACTTCTGTGGACTCACCACAGACAGCAAGATTCTTAACAGATTTCTAACAGATTCTTTAAATTCTTTAAGACTCTGGCCAAGCCTTTGTTTTATCTGCTTCATTTCAGTGGCTTATATTGTGAAGGACAGACATCTTTATAAGAGATTCTATACATTTCAGCTAAGTCTGAAAACAAATTCAGGTGAAACACTTCACAAAGCAAGATTAAACCAAAACTGAAGTTACAGGTACCGAGATAAGATTTAAATGAAAGATGTTGTTACTGTTTCAGTCTTTCTGAAGACAGACTAACAAAGATATAAAACCCTGAAAACCACACAACTAAATTCCTGGGGAATAGAGTCTTAAGGAGGAGCTTTGGAGGTTACTAGTATGTATCCATGCCACGCGATGATATTCAACACAGGTGAAGTCTACAGAAAAAAGCAGACACCAGATCCTCTTCCCTACAATATATTAAGCTGTAGAGTTTCACATTCATTAAAGCCACAACTCTTTCCATTAGAAACAAGTCCTGTCCTATCTACTGCCTATTTGCACAGCTGAGTGTTGAACCCGAACGGGGAATTGATTAAAAAAACACCCAAACTTTTTTGCTGGGTTCCTTTACAGACAGTGCAGGTCCCTGGTCCCATTTACAGCACAGCTGTGGCCTTCAGTGTCATTCGGTTATTTACTATCCTCCTGTTAGCAGGACAGTCATTCTAAACCTTCTCCTAAAGATGTACTGAATATTTTTTAGACGGTCTAAGCATACGAGCCACAGATAACCTAATGAGAAGTCTAACATACTTTACACCAACTGCTCAGACTGCCTAGATATCCAAGCAGGCTTTAATGTCTTTATTAACTTACGGCTGGCTAAAATTGCTATGTCAAATTTTCAGATGCAAGAACACCCTGACTTATGAAGTCCTCTCAATAATTCCTACTTGTTTTTTCCAAGAAGCAGCAGCATGAGGTAAGTGCAGTTTTCAGTCTTGCTGCTGCCTAAGGATTCTAAGTAGCAGCAGGATTTTTTTGCCCGAATTTTATTTGAAAAACTAAAATAGGATCATACTTTCTGAGACTATTCAGAACTGTTTGGGTTACAACTTTGAAAATTATCAATGCATTATGGTGCTGCTTGATAATTACACCAGCAAGTGATTTTTCTCAGGAAAAAATATCAAGATTATATGGTCTTCAAAGTAACTATATATAAACAACTCTGGCTCCTTAAAAAAAGTAGGAAGCCTTATTTTTCTGCTGAAATTGACAGCTTTGATCTCCATACTCACCAAGCAGTCTCCTACTCACAAGAAGTCACTATTCCTCAAAGTCACAACTACAGATAAACTTACATTCCCTAGCACTCAGAAAGATGGTGCATAGCTACTGCAGCACATTCATTCGTAACATCTAGGGAATCCCAAATGCTCAATAATTGCTTCTTTATTTTACAATTTCACATTACGATGCTGCATTTTTGTCAGTGTATGATTTCACACTTGCACTGACAAATCCAGTGACTTCTAGTATTCAAGACAGAAGAATATTGTTCTTAGTCGTTATCTGAAAAGTTGAATTTTATTTTTATTTTTGCAAGACAGTCTCATCAGCATCCATACACTTAATTTGATCACTGTATTTAAGTCCTGTCCTTGGGAAACTGTAAAGCCAAATCAGCGTATAGATTTCTGTCAAATTTTATAAGCAGACTGCAGTTTTCAAACAGTTGGAAGTTAAAAACTGATTAAAAATCTGAAAATAGCAATAGTTTTAGCAAAACTTTACCCTGCACTCCAGTTTTAAGCAGTAGATTCACATGATAAAACATCAGAAGAAAAGCTCCCTAGGCATAAGCATGATTAAAATAAAGATAGACCTTCTTTTAAATGCTAACTACAATGCATCAGTTAACATTTTCACATCAGTTTAGCTTCACTTTGAACTTCTGACTTCACAGCCATCTAAGTTCAAAGGCAGAGAGTGAGCAGAACTTAAACTTCTCCAACATTTACAAAGAGAAGGGTAAGTTCCATTTGGACCATCTATCAGCAGGGAATGCCTCTCAAACACTCAGAAGAATGTTTCAATTCAAATCCCAGAAACAGGAAAAACAGATACCTGAACCATTACTGACCATACCATAGGAATTCATGAGAAGTTTGCAACAACTGGAAGTCATCGGAAGACCCAGAAGTAATCCTTAGAGTCAGGATTGTTCTCATCTCAACTGCTGCACACTATTTTAAGTAACAATCAGTTTTCCACTGTCAATCTGTTCACCTTCAAGAGCACAACTCTCTTTCCAAACACCTAAAGAATGGGTCAAATGCTTCTATTTTTTTTTAAAAAGGGAAACTAGAAGCAACTGAAGGGATTATAACATAAATTTGAAAGCGATAAAGCAGTTGCCTACACCACTTATTTCTCCCCTAAATTTGAAATTAAATGGACACATTCATACTTTATACAAAGTCACCATATTTACACTGCCCTAGCAGTAACTCACCAATACTGCCTGCTACACTTAAAAGCACGTCTAAAAATCTCAACCACCCGATTTATCTACGGCCTTGACGAAAGGTAATCTGTCTCTTGCAGTGAGACTTAGTTAACTTTAAGTGATATTTTCTTTTAAGTATTTCACCAGATCTGATCAGACATGAGTCTGCAGACCTCTTTCTCAGGGAAGCTCTGCTAGACTGGAGCCAAAGACCAACGCTTCATTTGTGGCAATTTTGAATAAATGTGTTTAGAGTATAAAGTTAATTTGCTCAGTCAAGTACCTGTGTATTGCTATGTAATTTTATTTAATTGAGTATTGCTCATTATTCATTATTTCAAAGGAGTAAAATGCTCTTTTAAAAAAAACGCAGCAACAAAACTTTATTAATATCAAGAAACAGCAAGATGTCTGACCATCTCCTTCAGATCAAAGCCTCTACATGGAATGGAAATTAAACCAGATTTTCACTTACAGAGGCTTACATAAAAAACAAAAATATATTTACACATGCACTACTCTAGCAAATACATAAAATTGAACCATGAAGGAATTTTTTTTCCAATGAGGAATTTATAGGTTTCTGGTGAGAAACCTCAGGAGAATCAATACAGGATGTTACATCTCTACCAGGACAAAGACTCCCAAAATCCAAATTAGTTTCCTATCTTAATGAACAAGGGATGACTTTATTTGAAATAAATCCTGTTACCTTAAGCAGAGGTAATCTCACCATCTGCTCATGTACATGTTAATGTTCTTCTCTACTCAAGATTTGTTGCACAACAAAGTTGCACAACAATTTTCTTTTCAAAAACACCCAAGGCTTTTAACATTCTATTTATAATTTGTTCTAGTGCTAAACAAGCACAGAACAGATTATTTGGTAATTCATTCTTAAGAAATACTTTATAGTTATCACAAATCAGTACACACAAATTCCCTAGAGTCCAAGCACTAAATACAGAGGCAATGATAACAAGTCAGACGATTTCCTGCATTCCTTATAAAGTAATGCCCTGACATACAGTAGTCAGAGCTTCCTCAAAACAAGTGTAATTTTCACAATAACTCCATGGTTATTTTGCCATTAATTAAACAAAAGATTTGAGGCATTTGCCTAACATTTAATTCTTAAGTTAGCTATCATTCACAAATCTTGCCTGCATACCAGAGACAGTAGCAGTTTTATGGGATAACAGGGAAAACTTAGCAAAATAAGACAGCAGTAATATACTATGGAAAGTACTAATCATCTGGAAAGGAATTCATAGCAAGACATTTGCCACAGCAGGAAAACTCCTTAGCAAGAAAAAACACAAGAACTTTGATGTTCAAAAGCCCTCTCTGCCAGACGCATTCAGATTGCTGAAAGTCGAGAAACAACTGAACAGATACTTCAAGAAGTCATGTAATGAGTAAGTCCAATATTTTTAAAAATACTGTTAGGTTTAAATTAGAAGTTTTTCAATAATGTATACATAAGTAGTCTTGAAAGGCTAATGTTTCAGGTATATAGTTCTATCTGTCTTTCCACTAAGAACTTCGTAGCTTCTTTAATCAAGTCATTTTAGCAAAATTAGAAAGCACCCCCTTACAGATGAGATTAACACAGTTAACCGAAAGACTGAAATAATTTCATTTTGGGTCATATCTACAGAATCTTCAAAGGCAATTTCACTAGCTTAAATACAGTTGCAATTTTTAGTTGGGCACAAACTCTGAACCAGCACTCATTTCTGTTCTGCTCAAATAATTCAGCTTATAAATACCTAAGCAGCTGTACCGAGACCAGCAACTGCATCTCTTAGCTTTGAATTTGAAAACTCATTTACATGTAAAGAGTACAATTTCATCACAAAACCTCTGATCTTGAGAGCTAGGTAAGAATAGGGTGTTTCCAGTACTAGAGCAGGATGCCTCCAGGAATACTTCAAGGTCTTTCAATATTGGCAACAAATCCCTTGAAAAATCCAGCCTCAGCTGTTTCAGTGATTATAAAACCACTTATGAACTCTTCTACTTAAATCAATTTTCATCCATGACATTGTGCAGAAGACTGTTACTGGATATGGCATCTTTGTAACTGTAGAATCTTGATTTTTTGATCAATGTTTCAAGAGAGATAAACGGTGGAAGCATCTGTCATGATGTTCCAGCCAAATCTTAGTGTAGACAGCTACCTACAGATCATATGTTTTTCATTGCCACAAAGTACTCTTCCCCTTCTTGAACCAGTGGTTTGCACCATTAGCCGCTGCAAGCTACTCCACCAGTAGATGTGGATACATGCAGATTAGGTACAGTATGTTTGCAAGCTTCTTCAGCATATTTGTGCTGTTATACTCCTCCCCTCAAATTTTGAGCTCAATCACCATTTCATTTAAGTCTGTTGAAGAGTTAGGAGTCTTGAAGGTAATTACATTCCATATAAGTTTCATAAAAACAAGCAACCCAACACCGCCAAGAACACTGGGTATCACAGCCAGAAGAAAACAGTAGCACAAGCTCATATTATTGGACACCACAGATTTATTACCAGAATAATCTTTATAAAAGGTGTGAATCATGGCAACAAGTCCTTAAAGCCAATCAGCTGAAGACACAAATGAACGGGAAACTTGACATCGGTTTCATCAGCTGTAGAACTATTCACCAACTTTTGCATCTCCATATTTCTCCCTATTTTATTCTCAGCTCTCTAACAGCATACCTGCAATTCTGTTCCTGCCCAGTATTTTCTGGATGCGGATACCAGAAAAAGCATTAATGAAACTGATGGCATCCCAGGCTGTTTCATTCTGATGCACTTGGCCAAGATTTTTTTTTCCATGCCTTAAAGCCAAGCCTATTACCAGCATTGTTTGACAAAGGCTAAGAATTTTCGTTCTGTTGCAATGTTTCTCCTTCAGAATAATGCTTTCATATCCACTCTTTCTGTTTTAGAAGTTTGCTTTTAAAAACTTTTTACTGGTTCTCTTGCTTTTAAGCCATCTCTGAAGTTACACTTTGCTCCATGTCACTCTTATGATTCACATTCTTTTCCACCAATCCTGCTTTTCAACAGGTACTTGAAAACACTCATGCAATACAAAATATTCCACATAGAATCAACATTAGCGACTGTTTTAGGGTTTGATTTTTTTTTATTTTAAGTAATGCTATTGCCCCAAATACTTTGATTCCCCAGCTCAATAATTTGCGCAGTAATCCATGATTTGCAGAAGAATTTTACTCTGGAATACCACTTTCATTGAACAATTAAGACTGGAAGGGGCCTCAGGGGGTCTCTAGTTCCATTACCTGCTCAAAGCAGGGTCAGCTATAAGAAGGTAACAAGGGTGCTCAGGGCTTTATCCAGGCAGCAGTATCTCAGACAAAGTTTTAGTTATTCATACAGTGCAGGCCTGATCACAGTAGAGCATGACAAGTTACCTGGAACATCTATCTGTACTAGTACTTCCACTAATCACAATACCAGTGGTACTAAGCAGAAGGTAGACAGCATTTTAAACCACATATCCAACTCAATCAAAAATACAGAAAGTGTCTAGAGGGTGGGGAGGCTAGAGAAAAGAAGAAACATTTGTGCCATCTGCTTTAATTACCCGAATAGAGATGCCCAAACACCTTCCATATAGTTTTATAACATTCTACAGTACATAGGACCATGGCAAAACCCCAAATTTTAAGTTATATGCCTGAAGTAAGCCCTGCAAATATCCTAATGTCACAAAACATTCAAAATGCAGCAAAATGCAGGAAGTTCATGATGCAATGTACTGTGGCTATTAACACAGGGAGATGAAAACAACCCTCCCCCACAAAGATCCTATTCTATTCCCTGTGCAGCAATGCATAGTATACACCTTCAACAAAACATAATCAAAAACGTTAGTAGCGTAAGGAGAGAAAACCAAGTCACCACAGCCGTGTCCCAGATTTAACTCTATATCACTGTATTAGTATCAACCTACCAGTCTAACCAAATGCAATTCTGCTGCAGTGGCCAAATTATTTCTACCACTTGCTTCAGCAGATGAATTCTGCTCAGGCAGGAAACTTGCACAGTTTCAGTTATAACTAGCAGATGCTTCTTAGTCACAAACCTAGTATTTATGAAAGTATTGAGCAGAATTGTTGATTCTTAATTGACAGAACAAATGCACTGTTCACATGTACCTTTTTGCTTTATTCATTAGAAAATACTAAATGCTTATTAGATGTATTGATTCAATGATTACTTTTTTTTTTTTAAACACTACACTGGTAGAAAACTGAACAGGATGGCTATACTCAGACCAAAGGTTCATCTCACCCTTAACTTGTCTCTAAGGGTGGCTTCAGAAATGCAAATGGAAAAAAGCTAAACCAAGGCAAGCATTTAATGACACTTCCTCAAAATACTCTTCTAGTCTCCACTAATTTGCCACTCAAGGACTTCCTGAATCCTGAGGTAACTTCTCTAATACTAAGACCCCGATGGATTTTTTTTCCTACAGGAATTTGTCCAGCTGCATGCTGAACTCTTGTAAACTTTCAGCACTCATAACTCAGCACTGTCACCACCCTCAGACTGTAGTCACAACAGAAAAGCAAAGTAGAAGACCGTATCAGTTACCGATGACCTGTTCTCGATGTGTTGCCTGTAACTACTAACATCAACTACAATATTGAAACCTACGAGCTACAAACTCTATATGGACCAAGTTATTTCATCTAGGTCATCATGCAGTAACCGACCTCTAGATCTGAACTAGCAACATACTCTTAACACAAATACCATGAGGTCCTCATACACTACATTCTGCAAGTTTCCAATTATGGTTGTTTTTTTGTAAGTGATGTTTTGCCACACACCTGAAAATTACAAGTTACATGAAATATGCAGATATACCTTCTCTCTCTGCTTCAATTTCTTCAATGAAAGCACTCTGAAGTGACCACCACTTGGAACAAACTAAACTTACCCTAAGTAAATAATTTCAGGTTGCAGATCAAAGCAATATTTCTCATAACTTTTTTTAATGTGAGCTTTGAGGAAAACATCTTATTCTAAAACTTTAATAGATTAAGTGAGGTTTATCATCACTGGCATGCTTTAAAACATTTCCTCCTTCACTTACTTGTCCAGCCTGGAAACAACTTGTGCATTCTTCTGCAAAAACTGACATCACAGCAACCCTGTCGTGTACAAAGGGGCTGGATGAATGCTGTATTAGATGACTGATGTTATTGACCACTGCTGATAAAAACTCAGTTCTGGTTCTGGTAAGTAATTACACACCCACACTTTCTACTTAAAATAGAGGAATATGTTTACAGGTACACTTCTACAAAGCAAACAATTTACATTTGTGCTATACTCTCTCATTTTTAAGTCTGTTGTACTACTCTAAAAATAAATAAATACCATGGTAATTTCTGCACTAACTGCAGACACTAAAAGGCAATACTTCTAAAATAAAAAATGGAAGATCATTATCTGAATGTCATTAAGGCTGACCTTAAAACACATACTATATTTTATGAATTCTAGTCACATTAGCCTTATGCTTATACTGCCCTACCTATCAATGTTGATTTATTGCAATTTTTAAAGCTTCCATAAGATTGTTCAAGGGTTTAAAGACAAACAACATGCAATCCTGCTCTAATCAAATTCAAATCTAGCATTCTTTTTTCTAGACAGCCCCATACTGGTCTGGTTTTGGTCCCACATCAAAGCCTAACAAAACAAAAAAACCCCAAAACACCACCTCAGCATTTTTATTTGTTAAGCAACGTTTTAATTCAAGTTTCTTCAGCTAGATAGCAGATATAGCAGCACTGGATAAGAAATACCAGCAGTTTCAAGTTAACTTAGTTTGAGAAGTAAGAAACAGAGGAACACAAATTCAGATTTTTTTTACTTGACAGTTTGAAATGCATCATTTCCGGCATTCAATTTTCTTTGTTGCTACATAGAGAGCTACTCAAAAAAGATAAAAATAACTAAATCATCAATTTATCTTTATATACACTGATTATCTGTACTGATGAACCTTGATGTTCTTAATGATGACAATAATACTCCAAAAGGAAAGAGGAACCTCAAGTTTCTAAGTCAGGATTACTACTACATTGTAATTAAGTAGGACAAATCTATTTTATTAAATCAAACAGAATTTTAAGTCTTTCTTGAGACCTCCTATGTATTTTTTATTAACAAGCATCTTTATGTAAAAGACTGTTCAAATACCACACAACATTTAAGAAGATAGGACTCTAAACAGTTTATTACTTTTTTGGTTGGTTCCCCCCCAATGAAAGGCCATTTAACTGCAAGCATTGTTACTTTACTTCTCCCTGTGCTTTCTCCCACTGCCTTTATCTTTTATGCAACTTTATTTCACTGTCCATTTATTCTTATTAGTTTTGCTTCAACTTGCTTTCAGTTTAAAAAAAGTTAGCTCGGTGGGCATTATAGTCCATTCCCCCCCCCCT
>NW_008825156.1:3889528-3890689 GCF_000699105.1 Pygoscelis adeliae | reverse complement strand
TTAAGCAACTTCTCTTCCTCCCATACACCTAAAGTTTTTTCCAGGCCCACTTCTCAGTGTTGGGGGTATGAAGGACACAACTGCCTTCAAAGTTAACAAAACCAACTAACAAAGTACTTTCATCTGTCAGATTTCATTCCCCCCACCCCATTTCTGCTTCCCCTTTGGATTCTTCAAAAATCATCCAACGCTACTACTCTTGAACACAGTCTATATTCTAAGTAGGTATTGCACAACATCTTTTACAAACATCACACATTTTTTTCTTGAGTTTTCAGTTCCCTTTGGGAAGAGATCTGCATTAAGCATGCAAGGTTGTTATTTAAAACCTCTGCATCTCTCCCCTACCCCAAATCAGCTTAACTGCACTATGCTCTAGGACCACATTTGCAGTAAGCAATACAATGATGAGGAAGAGTATCAGAATCAGTCTTTTCTTCCAAGCTCTTTTTTTTTTTTTTTTGAGTGCGTCTTACTACCATATTCTCTTTCCCCAACACAGCATAGCTGTTAGTGGGAGGTTACTTGTGCTAACAAAGATGCAGGCATACCTTTTTTATTGCATTGATGCAGAATAATAAACTCGATCAAGTTGTGAACAATAAGCCAGTTACACGCTTCCATGTGTTACTACTAATATCTGAAAAGCTCCCGGAGGAAACAGCAGAGCTGTTTAAGGGTCAGCTTTGTAAACAGTCAACTTCTCTGGAACCCCGGTAACACACCAAGCCGAGGTTAGTTAACCCATTCAAAAAAGCCACCAAGAACGTGAATAAAAAGGGAACATAAACCCGGCGGGTCTCTGCAGCGACAGCCAAGGTCCCCCGTACACACGGCGAGGACTCCAGCTCCCTAAAGCCTTCCCAAGTGTCTCCTGCCCAGCGCCAGGTGACAGCTGCCTGCCACCCTGAAGACTTCACCCCTCGGGTACAAAAAGCACCTCTGAAACCCGGAGTGCTATGAAGCGCAAGCAGCTCCTCAAGACGACTCGGAATTACCGTTTCGTGTCAGAAGCAGCACCGCTCCGGCGCTTCAGACGACGCAGTTAGCCGTTGAAGTACTTTTAGCAGGCAGCGCCTTCGCCGCCGCCTCCCGGCTCGCAGGAGCCCGGGCAGACACGGAGCGGCGGGGACGACCCGTGCGGGCAGCGCTGACCCCGGC
>NW_008825156.1:3868105-3888732 GCF_000699105.1 Pygoscelis adeliae | reverse complement strand
CTGCATTTCCTCCCCTTATCGGCCGATCTTCCTAAGAATGCTCGGCATGACTGGAAACTTGCACAACGCACCAAAAATGTCCGTCCGGGAGGCTGGAGCCGAGCCGCAGATACAATGAACTTCCTCCGCCGCTGGCCGCGGAGGAAGGGTACTGCCCGTGCCCGCCGGGGACAGAAAATGCAGCGGAGGAAGAGGTTGAGAAGTGCCGCTTCCGAAACGAGGGTGCTCCGCAGCACGTGGGGTTCAGTTGTAGAAGAAACGCTTTCGTCACTTGCCAGTTGACGACTCCAGTGGTTTGGAACAACATGTTCCACTGAACAGAATTTTGCTTAATTTAACTTCAGAAGCTGCTTCGCTGGCTCCGGCAGGTCCCTGTTGTCAACTCCAGCCTTCCTCACATACCAACACGTTTCAAAAAGACAATATTTTGGTTTAACCTTCACAATAGCTTCAAAAGAATATAATGCTCCGAGTATGCTCAGAAGTATTGCATGTGGGATTTTATACAAAGTTAAGACAATGGGCCTTTCATAAGATCAAACTGAAAGTTGTAACGGGCATTTAAAAGTAACAATACGATTTTTAATGTAGATGCAAAAGAATTCCAGAAAGAGTAATTTTATATTCCGTCCGTACAGGGGATACTACCTAAAATAATCGAAGAATTCAGTTTATGCCTATTGGCATTTTATTCAGCCCTTTTAGCACACTGAAGTTCCAAAAAATACAAAACGCTTAATGAAGCATAGAAGACGCATGAAAAAGTGCCAGTTCAGAAGCTACAATAATAAATTAATTAATAAAAATAAGTCATAAATACATTGCTGGCAGTGACATTTTCTGTGTGATTATATATAAATCCCACCATTTTAGCACCTAAGTATTTTCTATCGGATAAATCTTGACTTAGTACCATGAAGGTCAAAGAAAGCTCGTGCAGGTGACTTCAGCAAGAGCAAAATGGAGACTTGGAAGGCTGACATAAAGTGTGTTCCTGTAGAACTGTAGGCTCCTGTGACGCTTTAATTACACAGATTAAAAAAATTACCAGAGTTCTTGCTACCCTTGTGATCTAAACCATCAAGAATTTTGCAGGTTGTCAGCTATTAAGAGGAGAAATTGATCCTTTCCAACACCATTCCAGTATTTACAATCAATCAGCCAATTCTGTTCCGATTCTGGAGCACAGAACAGAGCATCAGTAGAAGACAGCTGCTTTGCTCTCAAGGTCCAGGTTTCTTTCCGACAGTGGTCTGTCCAAATGCACCTTCTTTTTGGATGGCATTTTAGATTTTTTTGCCCTGGCAGTCATGTCCCCTGGCCACCTCTTCTGTTGGGCTCCTGTGGTGATCCTGGCCAGGAGACCACTGTACGTGGTGGAGTTAGTGACCCACGTGACAATTAGACAGAGGCCTGTGCTGTGCTGCCCGTACGGCCTGGCCTTCAGACCTCTGCTGTGCTGTGCGTATCCCTTGGCCGCAGGATGAACTTTGCGGCTCATCGTAACAGGAGTCTGCAGCCAGCTCCCACTTGGTACCAGGGATTACACCACCTGCGCGTCCCTGCCTTTACCTAAAAGTGCAGCAAGAGGTTCCCAGGTGAACATCCTTTCTGTTTAGCAGTAGAAATGATGGATGGAATTCTTTTCTTGTAAGAAAATTCTGTAATGACTGAAATGGGAAACCCTTTTCTACGGTTGGGGTCTGCTAGAGTGTGCTGTGCCCATTCGATGCTGCACAACTGGGGGTTCCCAGCTTCTATGGAGCGTAGGATTATCTATGCTATCCTCTCTTTCTTTATAGTGCTGGCTCTAATAAACAGCAGTTTAAATGACACTTTACAGAGTCAGAGTGCCTTTCTCAGTGGGATCCTAATGGACCAGCATCTCCTGGTGCAAAACAGTTCCCACGGTGTTTGTGCTACTTTCTCCCTCACACACGGGCCACATTGAACTGCTCTGGATGACACCTCTGACTCACTGGCCACAGCGTTTATTTAGTCCTGGGACAACCATTTTTCTGTGTTTCATCCATCACTAACCAAAGGAGCGTTAATCTGCTTAGGCTACCATATCCAACAATTTCAACAAGATCATGACTATTTGACTGACTAACCTCCATCGCATTATGTAATATGACAGTATGACCAGGTCAAATATGAATCATAAAGATCGAGATACGAAAGATGATTTGGTTCATTCTACAGATCAGTGCAGAATTTTAGACTATCAAGCCTGTCTACCAGTCCCATGGTAACTGTAAGAACCTCCTGTGACTTTCCTTAGAAATTATTTCCTTCTTATCAGGAAATTTTCCTGCTACTTTGCATGTATTTTAATAACTTAAGCCCATCCTTTTTAGCAGTATCTCATTTTTGCAATATTCTAGGTTACGAAGGATTGCATAAAACCCAGATTCCACTTCATGTTAAATAGGTACTGATTTGCTTTTATCACACTAAATTACAAACTGAATATGCTATTCCTTCCTTGGCTTTCACCCCTTACACTGAAGAGCAACTCCAACACCAGTACTTTTGCCTCTGCTCTCATAGTTTCTCAGCTACATTCACATTAAATATACACCAATTATCAGGTGTGCTCTAGAAGCAGTACCAGCCAGTTTTAGAAATGGCATTTGTATATCAGATGCCACGGAGCATTCTCCATATCTTGGCAGCGAAAACAGTTCTGCTTCAAGAGAGATAACTGCTTGGCATTGGAAGTCCAGCTTCTAGGTAAAATGACACTATCCCCTAGATAGTTGAGTCAATGAAGGGAACAATGACATAGCCTGCAGACTTGCTTATGAATGGATAATTACAAGTTACACATTCCCGCATGAAAACATTACGTCAGTTTTAAAGTATTTCTTATACAGGAAGTTATTAATATGTCCATGTAAATACAATGCACACGGTGTGTGTCTCAGCAGTCTCACTACCTTGCCACTATACATGTTGTCTGTGATGCATTGACCAAATGCCACAGTTGCCCTGAAAGTTTTCAGGAGATACTTGGTAAAGCTATGTCTTGTTTAAAAAAAAAAAAAAAAAAAAAAAAAAAAAAAAAAAAAAAAAAAAAAAAAAAAAAAAAAAAAAAAAAAAAAAAAAAAAAAAAAAAAAAAAAAAAAAAAAAAAAAAAAAAAAAAAAAAAAAAAAAAAAAAAAAAAAAAAAAAAAAAAAAAAAAAAAAAAAAAAAAAAAAAAAAAAAAAAAAAAAAAAAAAAAAAAAAAAAAAAAAAAAAAAAAAAAAAAAAAAAAAAAAAAAAAAAAAAAAAAAGTGTGTTGCAGATAGACAAGCAGTAAAAATCCATACAATTTTATTAAGTAACATTTTTATTAAAATTGAAATTGTATACTACAAGCAGAATAAACATGAGAGAATTTGGTCAAATGTTTGGAGAAAGCGCATGCTGTGCTCACTACCCCGATACTCAAACTTCACAAAACAATTCCAACACAACATATGCAAAAATCAAATCAACTTGTGTAACTAACTATACTGACACTGATGCTAACTGGAAATATGACAAACTGCAGCTGGCAGATGCCTTTTAAAACAGTTCTTAGGATACAAGGAAGCTTGGTGCATACCCAGATCAAAAGGATGGCTACATGTAACAAAGCACAGCAAATGTGTTTTGGTGAAGATAACACATGGGAAGTAAAAAAAAAACCCCGAAAAAGCCCAACCCCCAAAAATCACTTTAAAAACAAAATTGCCTTCATTTTCTTCTCAGCCTAAAATGCATTTATGTAAGCCCTCCAAATTTAACATACGAACGCCTTAATTGAACTACTGGAATTGCTACTTGCCTTTAACTAATTGGAAGGAATAAACTTGATGTCTATTGTTAGAGCATCCTTTTTGTGAATGAGAAATTGTTAGTAGAAGCACAGGGATTATTAACGGATACGTGTTTCTTCTGACAATAGGAAGATGGAGCATATCGTACCAAGGACAAAAACCTCTTTGCAGATACCATGATGTGTACCAGAACATGGTACCTGCTTTGGGCAGTACATCCGTTCCATGGAAATTCCCAAACATTTGTTCATCAGGGTGGGGATTGCAAGACAAAGTTCCCGTCCCGCTGATACACTCTCCTTGGCACAGACCACGTGTGGGTGTCTCACTGCTTCATGAAGCGCTCTGGGGGAACAGCACTGTGGGGGCTCACAGCTCGGCAGGGCAGGCCACGCCGCATTTTGCCAGGTGCGAGCACCCATCCTGGAGCAGCCAGCGCCATCACAGCCCCAGCACAATTCAAAGAAACCCCATGCAGTCATTATAACTGGCGTGCTATGCTCAGTGCTGTAGCTATCCTTGTGTGTGTGGCCTTCAAAGCCTTATGGCTTGTGACTTATATTTATGGAGCAGTTTAGAAACTCATATTTGAAAGAAAAAGGCTTAATTTGAACTGTAAAGTGCACTAACTCAGACTATGCAGGAAAGGAAAATTATGCATCTACATTTACAACTCCAGTATTAGGCTGCTCTTCAAGATAGCTACAAGATTCGGTGATGTTTGAATTAAAGGCTAAACAGTTTAAATTTCTCTTATGTTATATTTTCTTAAAGATGTACATATAAAGAAATCATGTTAAAATATACTGAGAAACTATTAGCTTAAACAGAGTAACTACTACAAAAATCTACCAATCCTCAGCTAATCAAGACAGGTAGTTCTAATGTCCTCACAGTGGCTACTATGTATTTAAAGGCAACAAGTTTTAAGTCCTAATTCTGGAACATCTGGTAATTTGTATCAAATTTTCAGCTATGATTTTTTTAGTCTCTATAAACTTTTTTTTTCTCTGAAAACCAGCAGAGGGAGACAGGTTCTTTTTTACTCCTAAAGAAAGCAAAAGATTGTATTACTTCCTCAAAAACATACCTTCTGAAAATTCAGTATAATTTCCTAGATTAGTCTCACAATGCCTTTTCTTGGTAATTTTGAACTTTATTATTAATACTCACTCTTCTTGTTCTGAGTGTTTATTCAAGCTTAAATAGCTCTTGCTTACATCTGCAGACGTTTATTCAACAGTATGTTGCTATTAATATTTCATTGTGGATTTCTTTCAGGGAGAAAGGGGATATCAGTAATGAATGAAAGAGGAAAACAGGCCATGGTTATGTTTTTATTGTTTCACTGTTATGCAATAGCTTGCATGTGTTTTCAGCTTGTGTAAGGTCTGCATATGGCTCTCAAAATCTATACAATAATTTCGGCTGACTATATATATGAGTTACATATTTAAGGCTCAAACATAAAAAGAAAATTCTGCTCGGCAATCAAAAAAGACTGACAATAGTTTCAAGTGCAAGCAAAATCTTCTCCTGGGTTAATTTCTTAGGACCCAACTCCTGTTGCGCTAAATGGGAATTTAGGCACTAGAAACCAAAATACTACTACAGATCTTGGCACAAAAACTTAGGTATGTCCCCCACAATTTAGGCAACATTCTCTACAAAATGGCATGACAGGGAATACATTTGAAATTCATAAAAGATTTTTCATATTTACCCCTATTTTTTCAAATAAATTATGTCCAGAAGAGCTATTAGAACAGGGAACTGAAGAACAGAAACAATTTAACACATTTCACTACTTGTTTTACTGTAAATAAAAAATAGTTATCACTATTTACTTTGTGATAACTTTCTATCTATTTTTTCATATAACTTCCTTTTACAGATGGTTTATATAATCAGAGAAGAAATTATAAGAGATGTTTTTTGGATAGGATGTGTTCTATGTAATATGCACAACTTCTGTCATTTGAAAGCTTTAAATAAAATGAAGCTTCTGAACATTCCTAAAATGGAGTGGAAGTAGAAGAGTTAGAAAATGCACGCAGAAACTGTGTCAGTGCTGCAATATACTCAGGAGGTACTGTGGGATAGTTGTTAGTCTACAATATGCTTTGGTAAGGGCTATTAATGTAAGAATGATGCCAGAAAAACCTGAGGGAGAAACTGCGGGCAACAGGATGCGTACCTGGAAATAGCAATCATTCCTTGGGTAAAGGTAATTGAGGTAATTGGGAAGACTTCTGGTATTTAAAATCCCTATCACAGCAAGTCATGCTTAATCAGACATCCAAAGTCAGAGGATGATAAAACTTCATATTGACTAATCACTTGAATTATCCTGCATCAAAGAATTAAAATAAAACAAACAAACAAAACCAAACCAGCACTACCAGTAGGAATCCTAGAGCAAGAGAATTCCACCGTGATCTCTTTGGCAGGCTGCTAAGAAAGAGGCTACAGGGTCTTCTCCCAGCTGCCCAAATTCCTGCAGCTTCAAGGAAGATTCAAGCCCTCACCAACAAAATCTGGTATTTCCTTTCTGGTATATGCTAATTGCCTGAAGCTTCTTGTAGTAACTCTACGTTCATCAGTAACACAACTTCACAGTTCTTCTCTAAGCGTTGCAAGTCAATATAAATATTCTACTATTAAAAAAATTGAACAATTCTTTATGTCATACATTTATTTGTAGTCACACAGTGTATATTGCTGAGAAGAAATTATCCTATCAAGTACATGCAGTGAGGTAGTTTTCATACTCTTGTCCAAGTCTAATTGTGTCAGGGCTCTGGCCCTTAATCCTTGTATTTTGGTATACGATTTTTTGTAGTTTTCATAGGGGAAGTTAAGTGCACAATATGTTTCCTGGAGGACATTTGTAAAACTGGTTTTCAGGTTAAGGGTCAATGATTCAAATTCAACAGATTTTATCTAATGGATGTTCTGGAAGCAGCAGAATTAATTTAAAATGCCTGAAATCCTTGCCAAGATGCTTTAACCGGTAAATAAGCATCTCCTACTTAGGAATGACAGTTATGTAAGAGTAGAGGGCTGGCACATTATTCAAAGGGATTTATTGCTTGCCTTTGCTGTTTACATTCATGAGTAGAAAGACACCCGTGCTTGAGGGACAAAACTGGATATTGTTTTAACAAAAATGATCTCTGAGTCTGGCGGAAAACTTTTCAGATAGGACTGCAGTAATCAGCCCCCAGCAGAAAGAAGCCAACAGCATTAATATGAAACACAACTCACTTAAACAACTTGACGCAGAGCTTGTGCGTGTGGGAGGAAAAAAGTAGTGTGTGTTCATGTATGCACTGCTCACTGAGGAACTTCAAGGAGCAGGACAGCTAATCAGCATACCGCACAGTTCTGGCCTCATTACAAACCCTGTTTTTGTGGATACTCCTCACTCACCCATCAGACTAATTCTACCACATGTTCAAGAACTCTCTCAGGACCAGGCTTATGCACCCAAGTGTGGGTGTGCAGAACAGGTAAGGAACGTCACTTCTCATCTTCCAAGGTGTCAGAGAAATCACCTGTCAGCAAACCTTCTCAGTATCCATAGCCATCCTTCTGCAACAAAGCAGTGAGACATCAGGCCATGGAGAAATACAGCACTCATCCTAATTAAAAGCAGCGCTCAGGCAGTATTGAAGCATTTACAAACCCAGTATTAATGCTGAGAAAATGACTTATTTTCCAAATATAAATGTAATATTAAGTTTTAAATAGTAATGGCCCTTTGCTTGAGAAATATACTCAAGAGTAGCTGAAGGATATGGAAGAGGATACAGATAAGGGAATGGCACTTCAATATAGTGTCATTGGCTAATTCTGCCTATGATACCACACCTTATTTGCCACGGTGCAGCAAGTATTTAAGTTTATGTGTGTGTGAAACTATAGAGTGGTCTAATGACTCCTTAAAACTTCTTAACGGAAAAATCTTCAGCTACCTCATTTTAACTAAATCCCAAGCCTTTCAGAAAAAAACTTACTGAATTGCGTATTCGTCACCTGCAAATATTACTTCCGTTAGAGTACTGTGTAGTTTTTTGGAAGAGCAGAAATTCCTCTCCCAAGTCAGGAATCACATCACAGTAGCATTAAGTATGATCTTGGTTTTGTATTTAAATCAATTGATGTTTTGATCTGGTTTCATTGAAAGCATTGCCTAAAAAGAACAAAATTATTTTTGCTTCATTCCATTAGAATCAATGGATGAATCCACCTGCAATGTTTTGGCACCTCCCAAAGGTTCCTGGCTGAATCCTTGACCTGTGAGAGACAGTGCATTAAAATACCAAACTAATGAAAAGCTAGGTCCTCCAGCTATTTGTTCACACTCTGTTAGCAAGGTCATCCTGTCCTTCCTAGTCTCACACTATTAAAAACAAGTCCAACTCTAACCTGGTCATTAATTATTAAGGAAAATGCCTATCTCCTGTCTGATATTAAAAACCTTTGAAAATCCACAAGGTTTAAGTCATAAAAGCCAGATTTTTTCTAAAACCAAGTAGTCTTTATGAGATTTAAAACCTGAATAAAGATGAACATGCTAGTCTTATAAAATGGCCCTACCATGCAGTGGAGTATTATAAATGTAGTTCCTGGCTACTACGTTTTCCCAAAGCAGCAGAGAATATGCAGTACTAATCATCTCTGATCTCTCTCTGGTTAAGAGACACTTTAATAGCTTGTTCTAAAGACAGACAGAAGTGGACTTTTTTCAACCCTGACAATACAATAAACATCCCCAGGCTTTGAGAGAATTCCCTGGATATCTTTGAGTTCGCATACAGTGAATTCTTACAGTTTTCACTAAAGGGGGAAGATATGGATTTGAAACACTTCTTTTTTTTCTCCCCTAAAATTATTGCTATCACAAATCCTACAGTTTGGAACAGTCAGGCTAAAAATCCTGTTCTCAATTATACCACTTCTACGTGCTTAGTTTTTCCTCACATCACAGTTTCATGAACTTTGCAGTCACCACACAATTTTCTAAGGAAAAGGACAGATAGCCTGACAGCTGTAAAGGGCTTATACTGAAAACATTTAAAGAATCCTTCTTTAATCTGAGTTTAGTGGAAATTAAGCTTTACTCATTTTCTATTTGCACCAAAATTAACAAGGTTGATCTCACAGGTAACTAAAACATTCCCCAGAAGTTTGGAATTGGTTATGTGCAGTCTCAAAAGCTATTATTATGGTGCATTCCATAGACAAATAAATAAATAACCAGAGCAAAAAGCTGACATTATCTGTTTCCACGACAGTGTGTATCATTATGTAATTTGTTAAGATTCCCATCTGACCCCTCAATAAAGGGGATTTGCAACAAACCATGGAGTATATTCAGTCTCCGAAAACTAGGCCACATGGTGGTACGTGGTTAAGAGCAGACCTTGGGTATCCAGCTTCCCACAGGCTCTTCCATAACTATTAGATTATTTCCAGAAAGTCCCTTTTAACCCTAAATGACTTTAGAAATACTCATAATTTTTAAATCTCTTTTCAGATATCACACTTCTGAGAATTCACTAACCTTTTGGAGTGTAATCACCAATAACATTTTCCCACCGCTGTATTTCTTTTCCTTTTTTCCCTTTCTTAAATAAGCACATAGGTTAAGCCCTTAGCGGTACAGAAGTCAGAATATTTTGATGCAAGACATCAAATTCTTGCCCAAAATTTGAGTCCTATGAGGGACCCTATGTCTGCAGTCATTAATGTGAAGGGAGTTTTGCCTTATGAACAGATGATAAAGCCTTAAGTCACTTCAGTCAGTAAAGTTCCTTAAAAGTTCAGAAAATAGTATTAATTTTAAAATAACATAGGAAGCAGTATTTGTTTCCATCTCTGCAGGTACAGCAATTCTACTCAACACGGAGACTGTGTGATTTGTTGGGTAGGTTGGGGAAGGATGACTCTTCAGGAGGATCTGCAGGGGCTCCACATATCCCTTTGCACAAGAAGTTTTGGGGAGAGGCTCAGACGTGCCAGAGGACAGATGAGAAAGATTTGTTTTGAGACAGGCCTTCCAGTCCCCTGGTAATGAAGCAACTGAACCTGCACCATTTCTTAGATTAAATTATACATCTGCAGCCTGAGGCTCACAGAAAGAGTTTGATAACGCTTTTACAACAGATACAGTTTGTTCAGGCAAACCTGTTTGTCTTGGCTTCAGTTTAGCAGCCTGCAAAATGGACATGATCTAACTGTGGTTTTGTGAAACAAGGAACAATTGCAGAGTGCTTTCAGATAGACTGATGAAAGCTTTTACTTTGTATGTTACATTTTTATCGGTGGAGGGTACAGAATATGGAAGGACATGGGAGCGAGGCCAGAAGAAGTGACAACATAAGCAGAGAAAATAAGAAGAATTGTTGTTCTGATCTATTTTATAGGTCAGTCTGTCTCTCTGACATTTCCATCTCCACTACCTTTCACAACTGTAAACACTTGCAGCAATTGCAGCAAGTACCATAAAGAAAGGCAGCATTAGCTACCTTTAATCCAATGTCAACACCAGAAAAGTAGGCAGCATGTAGCTAACCAATTCTAGGAAGCTCTTAGGTGTTGGTTCACAGGGCAGTTTTGCCACTTCGAAGTTGTATCAACAGATTGGGAATCAAAGCTTCTCATTTTTATTTCTAGTGTGGTAGCTGCTCCACAACATGGAATAACTTCTTTGCTTCATGATCTATGAAACTCTTGGCTTAATATTTACCTATTTCAGAGAATACGTATGAACACTAACTACCATAAAATATTTCATATTAAAACTGCCTGTAAGAAGAAACAGTGTCTAAATAGTGATGGCCATTTAGTTGCACAATTGATTTGATGTTGGTCTTCCAAAATTATTTTAAAGGTATTACTTTCATATTCACATCAGTATTTAATCCCCACTTCTGTAAAAACGTATTCTTAGAAGTGAGTGTTAGTTGCAGGAGTATGTAGCAATCTTGATTTTCTTGCTACATAAGGTTTTCTGTGCCCTTTGCTTCCAACTGTCCTTCCCCTGCTTCCCCCACCGCCCCCAACATGAGTCATTCAGGTCAACCACATAGCTTTTCATCCAAATTAGATACATTCAGTAAAATTACCAGTTAGATACCAAAGCAAATGTCTATATAGAGACCATCTTTTGAAATAAAGCTCAAGCTATGCAACAAAATGTTATACTGGTCTGTGAGTTTTCCTAGTCCAGAATATGTAGAGAGAAGAAATTGAAAGAGCTTGCATTATGATTTATTTCCATTCCTCTGCAGTAGGTAGAAGCCTGTATTTCCATTTTCTAGTCACAAAGCTCGGCAGACGCAAGCAAATTACAAACAATGGTCTTTCAAATATTCTCATCCAGCCTTATTTTTATGAATACTTTTGGAGGTGAAGAAAAATATTTGCAATGCAGTATTAAACATGCATGAATTGACAAAGAATAAAGATCAATGGTTGATAAACTACAAAGGGTGACAGAAGCAGAGTGAAACAACTTTTAAGCTCCTTTTATGTTTAACTAGGGTTTACGTAGGTCAATACAAAACATGCAAATTCCCCCCCGGCACATCTTTTGTAGAAATCTCTTTTTAAAATTTCATCAAAGAAAGGAAGAGTTGGGATGATTTCCCTTTCTGTAATAAAGTCGCTCCTTGCCACAGATTATTTACACATCTTGCTCATAATACTACTACTGAAGAGAAAGTGTTTAATCTCTGAAGTAGACAAAATGTTTTGTGATGGCCAAGGTCCAAAACAATGCAGGATGGAGCAGAACTTGCAGCCATATCCTCCCATTCTTGTAACATTCAAATGTCCTCAGCAAGTTTTTCAGGAACAAGATAATGTTGGGGTCCAACAAGGACACCAACAATACTTTTTGCTAAATACTGCTCCTTTTTTCAGTGGGAGGAAACAAATACACGTCCAGTCTATAACTCATTGTTCCAATGAGCACATAGATACATTTTTTTGTGTTTTATATTCAACTTCCAAAACTGTAAATATTGTCAGCACTATTCTACAGATGTCCACAAACATGCATATTTCATTTCAGCATAACCAGATGAAACAGTGGACAAAAGGGTGCTTCACACTGTGGAGAGTCTAGAAAGGCTGGGGAAACGGCTTCCATACCAGAAGTGCTCTTGCTACCCTTTCACTGGAAGATTCGGTCTTCAGCACATTCCCCATGGACGAGTAGCAGGGAAAAACAAATAGACTCCAGTCAGGCGGGGGACTGGGGTGTGAGAGCCACCTCTCCACAAACATCTCTGTGGAGCACAAAAACAAAAGGCCATAAATTCTGGTTTAAATCCTCCACTTTTGTATTTCCTGAAAAACACTCAATACACACATTCACCTGCATGCTTGCTCATGCTTGTGCATGCTCACATTCACTCACACGCTCACCATGCGTGAGTGTACATACACCAGTATGTATGCACGCTGATGCATCTTTACATTCACTCACATGCCTCCCATGTGCCCATTTGCTCATACACACTGACTCCTGCTCTGTCTCACACCCATGCTTCACATGTACACATCCACACTCACTTGGTCACACAGCTGCACCTCCTTGCATTCACATGTGCTTCCTCCCCATCCTTTGGGATTTTTCTTGCTAGAACAACTAATCATTCATTCTTCGGCTATGCATTTTGTATTTTCAACACCAAGTTCTGCTAATGGCACTGATTATTATTTTGTCTGCAATTAAAGATAAATTCTCACCAGGAACTAAGTACCATAATTTAAAAACCTAAAGGAGAAGGAAGACCTTTGGTTCATACAATTCATGACAACACAAGGCAGTAGCACTTTTCATCCACAGTGCCCAAAGAGCAGAACTGTACTTTTCACAATATGCATAGGAAAGTGAAAAGTGTGCTCTGAACTTTAATCTCTCAAAGACACATCAGATCCTACCACATCTTTCTCCACAAAGCAGTTAAAAAGTTTATACTTTAACTCTGATTTGCAATCCAGCCCAAAAGGTGGGATAACTTCACAGAGCAGAAGACAGCTGATAAATTGCAACATGCAGTACCAGGGAGAGACAGGTAGCAATGTTCAGCACGTACCTTTGAATCTGCCACTTGATTTGATTACTTTTTTCCTGTGTTATGAGAAATAGTGACCATTTCTATTTACCTCCAGCATGCCACTCATTACATTACAGGAGTAGACCTACATGTCATATTTACAATACAGGAGTACAATGGATTTATGCAGTAATAGAACAATCCTTTGCATTTTATGCTAGCATTTTCCTAGCAATTCCATTATTCCTAATACTTGCTATTTTGACCACCACTGAGCATTGCACTGATGTTTTCACAGAACTTTCTTATTACACATCCACAATCTGAGCAATAAGAGAGCTAGTCCAGAGCTTGCCATTTTGGATGAAAGAAAACACAAGACCGCCTCGTCCTCAAAGCAAATCAGTTTACATTACTAACATATCATTTGCTGCTTTATCACCCAGCTACTGCGTATCACGAGATACTCTGCAGATCTAAAGTAAAAGGTCAGCTTTCAATCTTATTACTCTAAGTAATTCCCTGTCATCAGCAAACTTTCTCACCTCATCTTGTACCCCCTTTAGGATTATTTATAACAACACTGAAGCACAGAGGCCTCGTACAAATTCCTGGGAAACATCACTGCTGACTTCCCCCATTAGTCCAAGGTTTATAAAAAAATAATAAATAAACCAAGAAACCTAAACACCACAAGAATAAAACCGCCATGTTGACTCCCCCTTTTTTCCCTGCAATAACTGAGTGATAATCACATGCATATAATTATGACAGGACAAAAGTAGGTATCATTTTAAGGCAGGCATTTTTTAAAATTACTACCACAATCTTGTAAATATCTAGTAGATACTTAGCCTTTGCCTAATGTTCAGATGCTACTCATCTGCTTTATGATGACAGTGGCATTATATAAACTACAGATGACTTGAAAAAATATGTAATAAAATATTGATTTACACAAGAAATCAAATAAAAACTGCATCAGGAATAAAGTGCTACATTTTCCTTTAGTTAGAGACATTTATGGTACTACTTGTTCCACATAAGATTTGTGTGATATACATATGTGTATGTCCTTTACCACAAACCTTTTTTTCTACTTTTTTTAGTATTTCCATTAGTGGAAATGAGAAGCCAAAAAAGTGCTGTAAGTGATAGGCTTCTTGCTGCAACCACAGTACCCTACCTTTTACTTCTTGTTTTTCTTGCTGTTCATTATTACCTCATTTCCAAGCCACCCTCTCTTCAGTCGAGAGCACCAAAATAGCTTGTACCAACATAGATGTCTTACCTCCTTCTTAAGCAAGGTATTGTTCCTCTTCTGTCTTCTCTTTGCAACTTTTCCATGTTGCTTCAAGTCTGAAATTATCTTTATGTCCTGTACCAGTATTCATATTTTTCTACACCTTCAAAACAGTGAAACCTACTTCTTTTTTTTTTTTTTTGAAACTAGGCTTTCTTCCTCAATTTACTCTGTTCTTTCCTTCTGAATGTATTATGGGTCTTGCCTCCGTTCTAACTATAAGCACTTTGGAGGCAAGATCGCACCTGTTTCTCCAACCACATCTCCTTCTTTGTTTCTAAAGCACCCTGCATCTTTACCAGGTTTTGGTAAATGTGCGTGTAAATAATCTTTCTCCACAGAATAAAAACTGTCTATTTCCTTTTTTAATCAGTGTAGAGCTGAAATTTTCAAGGAAGCCTCCCTTCTCTGATCTCTAGCCTAAAGTTCTGAGACACTGGCTTGCTCATTTAGAAAAATGTATTTTATAAAATCTTACAGAAATGTAAACAAATACTCAAAAGGAAGCAGGCATAGACCTAAACATATGCTTAAATATTTTGCTGCACCAAGGCCTAAATATTCCTGTTTCCAAATAAAGTTATTTGGCTGATAAATTTCTGTTTAAGAGTTGCTGAATTTAAAAGCTGAATCTGATTAAGCATGTTTACCTTTATAAAACATGGCCAGTTAAAACAGAACCTTCTTTGATCAGACTAAGATTTATTATTTTTGTTCTAGGGTAGCCACCTTATTCAAATTCAGTAAATAAAATTTTATATTATGAAAACATTTATTTCTCCTCATCCTTTCCAACCCTTTCTAAGTTCATAGCGTATTTTATTTTTCCCTTCACTTACAATACACAGAAAGAGAAAAATTATTTTTTATAATTTTAAAATTAGAAAATCAGTCTGCAAATGAATACATCACTCTGAAATCTGCAGCAGAAGGCCAGCTAGGTACATGCCCAAGAAAGGATAGGGAGAAGATGAGAGATAATATAGGATAGCTTTAGACTTACAAACTTTCATAGACAAAGAGCTCCCTTGTTCTGTGTCTGAGCTGTTCAGTAGCTAACGGAAAAGGGACCTGAAGTTTCTACTACTGCAATGTAAATAGTTGCAGTTACACTGATAACTCATCTTTATTCTAGAATTTGGGTTTTGGCCAACATTAGAAGACAACGGATTTTTTTTTTCCCTTACATCTCCAAATTAACTAGTGCAATGGAATTCTCCTCAAGAGATGCAAGAAATAGGCTCTCGTTACATGTCACTGAAGAGATGACTAACACCAAAACAGGAATAAGAAGTCTCTAATAACTAACCAGAACAATCCATCTAGTTTTTTGTTCCAATTAATCACATGACATGACCAGAAGCAGATCCACCAAGGGACCTAACTGCAGGCACTCCCAGTCACAAATAGGCACGCATCCCACCCCATGGCTGTGGTCACGCTGCCAGATGTGCCCCAGATCATGGGAGGGGGCACTGGCACAGCCCCAGAAAGCTGAGGATCCACCCTACCCAGAGGTTCTCCACCCTTCAGTTAAAGCAGGTTCCAGCCTGAAATGAAGTAGCCAAATAGTACCTGGAGAAAGAAAAATAAGTAGCATAACTAACTAGGCTGCGGTACTTATCAGCTTGTGACTGAGAGAGGGTGAAAACAATCTTGAAATAGTCAAAGCAATGATAGAAATCTTCTGCACTCGAAGCAGCAGGCCTTACAACAGCACAGGACCTGTGAGAACAACAAAAAAAAAAGATATTATCATCTTTCAGCTGCTGGTTATTTGTTTCTAAAACTACAAAATCTTACTGCTTGTTTTTTCTACTGAGGGGTGAGATATCTCAAGTTTAGAGTAGAATAGCTGCCACGCTGTAAAAGCACGTTGTGGTTTAATTCACAGCAACTTATTAATGAATTCATACATTTGGCTTACAAAACAACAGGTTAGAAATATTCCCTCCTCCCAGCTTGGAAGGGGTCCTTAAAAGTGACTGCAATTTTCAGCTCTGAATTGCAACATTTGGATTAGTTCTACACAAAGTCTTTTGTTCTAAATTTAATTTCCTAGAAAGGCTTGTACTAGTCGAAAGTAATATACAATGCTACTGCAATTCTACAACAGAAAGATGTATCTTGCCTCAGTAAATTCATCTCAGTTGTACCAGGAATAATATATCAATTCCATACATCAGTGTCGTGGTTTAACCTCAGCCGGCAACTGAGCACCACAGAGCCGCTCACTCACTCTCCCCCCCTTACTCTACTAGAGTAAGACTGTCTGTGTGAGTTAACAACAGAAGATCTGGCAAACTTTGAGGCAAATATTCTTCCCTGCATAATAGACAGACTATGCAATAAAAAAAATGGCCAAAATTACAGCGTAATTTCTCTACTCCCCTTTTAGTCAGGATACTCATACCAGGGCTTAAACATAAGGAAGCAATTTTGTTGAGAGAAAACCTAACCCTGTTACAACAGGAGACAACACCCACAAAATATGTAACTCTGGTACAGAACAGCCTCCTGAAAGCCAGGATATGGCCATAACTGATAAGCTAGTGGAACGGATAACTACATTTGGATAAAGAGTTTCCGACTGCTTACATATACAAAGAAAATAGGTAGTATTAATCAGGGAGGAAATGAGCTGTACTTGTTCAAACTGGGGAAAGATTCCAGGCAGAAGTCTGCCAGAGAAAGAAAACGTATGGGCCATACACTCGCTAAGCTAAGCAGAAGCTCAGAACTCCTCTGAAACCAATGCCTCCTCAAGGAGAAATGAGCAACTGTAGAGTCTCACCAGTGAATTAATTGCATTCTTCCCTGCTACTTTCATATGAAGTCAACAGCCCTCCCACACCGGATAAATTAGGCACTTAACCATGACACTCTTAACTTTACAATCACTACTTTATTTCCATTTCAGGTCTGTGATTATGTCTATTAAGTCGTTGCTGTTGGGAAACACAGCAACTTACTTTAGCAGCCTCAGCTCTGTGGCCAGCAGGTACCAGAATACGTCACAGGAAACCACACGTTGTGCTAGTTAAGCATGAGTTTTTCAATACCAGCACTGCCATGGCCATAGAGGCACGAAGAATAAACTCTGTTTTCATTTCTAGGTGTTTTTTCCTAACTCAAAAGAAACAAGTTATAATATGGCTTCTGTCACTACTGCTTCTTCCGATGGACAAAAAAAAAAAAAAGGTACTTTAGCACCAGCCTTGACGTTATCAGCTTACTCTGTGGTTAAAACACAAACTGATGCTAGTAAGTTAGCCTTTCTACCCACTTTTACTCTGAGGAAATAACGCTTGCTGCTGCCAATAGCAGAAGCAGCATCTGTCACTGTGTTTCCCAGAGCGGAGAGACAGAAGAGGGAGATTTAGGAGCCAGAGTTTAGGACTACTGCTTCAGAGACATTTGCCTACCTAACTTTGTTCTGTTGATGGGAGTTTTAATATCAATAACCTTCCACAAAATAAAAATCACAGCAAAAAGTATCAAGGGCACTCTGATATATAGGAACCCTCTTGAAATCCTGCCCATTTTTACTAACGTACTGGAACAGTGTAACAAAACAGCCAAAGACAGTCCTTTCTTCCATTCTGCCATGCTATTTCCAGCATTAAGAAAAGTGTTTCTCAATTTCAGATTAAGGTAACCGCTTCCGTTGCAATGCTGAAATCCTTAGCCGTTTTCAAACCTTGTAGCTTCCTGCATGTTGAAACCAGAGTAACGTTTAAGAATCCAAAAAGCATCTTCTAAACCATCTACAACAGCAGACAAACAGCTTTAGAAGCTGTGTGGCTAAACCCAGGGGAGAGCTGAGCTAAACAGACCCTGAAAAACGAACACACAAACCCAAAGGAATTCAGCGAAAGAGAAAAAAAAAAAGTGAAGAGCCAGAAAAGGGAGACTCAATCTCAATAATCGTAACACCATCTTGTAACTTATAACAGAAGAAAAAACTGCTTTAGAAATTTAGATAGAAATTTAGAAACTGATTTAGAAATAAAGCAGGAAATCATAACAGAACAATCCTTGTCATTACATTAAAATGAGTGTATCTTAATCTTATCGTATACACCAAGATGAATTTTCTTGGATTGAGATATGCCAGGGCTTTTCATGTATTGACCAGTGTCAGTACAGCGATTGCACTACTGCCCGGGCGCCCTGTTGATTTACAGGGTGTTTGCATAAACTGGCCGTGGACATTTTTAACATTGCGTATTGTAGATCAGCCATTGAAGAGCTTGACATTGTGCCTGACTGGGGAAAACGTTGGGTGTCCCATATTACCATTAGCATCAAGGGCACAGCTCCACACAGCTTTTTTCCTCTTGACGCCAATACTTGTTTAAAGAATTTCCATCTCTCCCCCGTGCCCTCCCTCTTCACTGTTGCTAGTAGAGGCAGAAAAAATAAAAAGCATGTATTTTAAATACCCAGCAGCAAATTGATCTATCCTGCAGCCTTGCAAACACCTGTTCAAGTATAGAAGACAAAACAGTATGGCAGAGCAGCGTGAGGTAGGCTATAACCTTAAACTAAGCTGCAAAAGCTGAGGATGACCATGTTCCCAGCAGGCCACCCAGAGCACTAGAGGTTTTCTTTCCCGTCTCAGCACGTAGCACGTAACCGGCTCTTGACAATGCACAGGTGAGGATGCTGGGTCACCGCCATGCAGGCAGAGCACGATCTCCCTGTCTACAGCAAGTCATGCTTGTAAAGCCTGTGACATGTCAAAAGGTCCAGTCCCAACCAGCTCTCCTTGTGCAACGTCGTGGTTTACCCTGATAAAATGCAGAGCTGCAAGTTTACAGGTTCTTTTTGCACATATTTGTGGCGCATTTTCAACTGAACTTTAAGTATCATTCTATGTTTGTTTCAACTGTTCCCATCAAAACAGCTATTACTGTGAGTACTGAAATATACATATGAATTTATGCTTAACAAATTCCAGTGCTTCCAGGTCCGTAAAATTATAGTCTACAAACTAGTGAATAATGCTAACTGACCACAAAACTCTGTTTCTGAAGTGAAAAATAGCATAGAAAAAGGATTTCATAGTATTGAACAGTATTTCCTTGAGAGAGGGGGAAAGCTCCAAGTAGTGTCAGCCCTATTACTTTAATAGCTTCCTATTACCACAGATGTCATTATAGACATTACATTCCCATTCTTCTTTCACACGCATAATCGAGAAGCTACAATTTCAACCACCACTTTGGACTCCAATTCTCATTATAATTAAGCATTCAAAAACCCATGACAGTTTTGAGTATCTTGCCTAGACTGCAAAAATCCCTCAATGATTTATTTTTTCCTCTCATTTGTATAAACTATTGCAACCGTTTCTTAAAAAAATCTTAATTAACTTGTAGATACTTATCTTGTAAATCAGAATAACAAAAATACAATGCACAGCGATAAGTTTTTCAAGAATTTGTATATGTCAATACATGTTTGTTTAAATATGAGTACAGGCTCACAGTATTGAAACACGTTAACAGGTTACAACTAGAATCTATGTTTATTCCAGGAATAGTTATTTTTATAGGAACTGTAGCATATTTGCTATTACAGCTAGTAGTTACCTATCCACCAAAAATAACTTTTCTGAATAATTTCTGAGCACTTTTAGTGCTGAATACCTAGAATGCACAGAAGATATCAGTTAAAAAAAAAACAGGTACCACACTTTAAAACAGGATGGGAATGGAATTCCACAAATCAAACCTCAAGCTTACACCAAGCATAAACAAATGTGCAGGTTGAAAATGGTTTCCTAACTTGTTTAATCTGCATAGAGGTCACGGCCAACACCCCCCCCCCCCCCCCATTTTCTCCTCTGTTTCTAAGGGGAAGGGAAAACCAAGTCTGAACGCAATAAGGCTCAAACGGTTGAAAAAGAGTTAGCAAAAAGAGGAAGGAGCAGTCATGGAAAAGGATGCCTGAAAATACACAGTTTCACATTCTCACCTATCGGCTCACGATCGGACACGTAACAGTAACGATTTACTGCAACTAAGCGAAGGTTTGCACGAAACGCCATTTGGTGTAAGGAGTAGATTTTCACAGGAGGCACCGCTGGAAGTGACAGCGCTCCCGTAGAGGACATAGGAGGGAAACGAGCTATCAAGAAATAGCTTCTGTCACCGGGAGCAGCAGAAACTTCCGACCACCTGGGTGCCCCCCGCCGCAGACCGAGCGAACAGGAGCACCTTCTCCTTCTGCCACGCAGCACAGAGCGGCGCGGCCGGGCGGGGATCAGTCAGCACCTACCGAGCGCTGGGGAGGGGGATGTGTGGGTGGGGGGGAGCGTTTAGAAGACGGCACTGGGCCCCCAGCCCGGGCCCGGCGCGTCTCCCCTCAGAAACCACAGGCCGGGGTTGCCCTCAAGACCATCCGCCGCTAACCGAGGCGTGCGGTACAAAGCGGCC
>NW_008825156.1:3842453-3867209 GCF_000699105.1 Pygoscelis adeliae | reverse complement strand
TCGGCGGGGGGGTGCGGGGAGGCGGGCGGACGAGAAGCTTTCTCCCGTGGGGGGGGTGTGGAGGTGGCGGGAGAGGGGAGCAACCGAAGTTTGGCCGAGAGCGTCCTGCCGCCCGCCAGGTTTCCCTCCCTCCGGCCTGTACGCACGGGTGCCGTCCGCCGGAGCCGATGGCTCTTCAGGAAGTAACGCTTCAGCAGCCCCGCTGATCGGCGCGTAAGCGGTTAGCTCTGAAGCACCGGGAGAAATTAATGCCTACCTGGCAGCAGCAGCAAAATCTTGACTGGCTGGTAATTGCACAACCGCAGGAAAAACTTTGGCTGCTTTGTCCAGGAGACTAGACGTGTTTCACTAGAAAGGGTATAGCTTTTCAGCATTATGCTTACTATAGTACCACTGGAGGAGCTAGGTAGAATACTCTAGTGTCAGGCTAGCTGCTGTACTCAGGAAATATTCAAAAAGAGGAAAAGGTTGAAACGTGGTTATAGAGAGGTAACTTTTTTTTCTGAGAAGAAAATGGCTATGGTTTTCAAAAACGTTCACGTTTGGCAACACTTTTTAGTAAGCCTGTAGGAGAAAAAGCCTCTTGTTTGAGTTGTATTTGCTGTGAAGAAATAATGTCCAGCATTTTCAAAATTAGACCATCACAGTAACAACAATGAAGCGCCGGTACACCACATTGTCAAGTTCAACGTGGAGGTTTGCTTTGGGTCTTGTTTGTCATCTTGTTTTTCTCCCACTCTGAAGACCTGTAGTTGACTCAGTAATGGTGCAGTTCTACCCTGAATTCTGAAGTGACTGTCCCTCTCAACTGAACAGAGCAGCACAGGAAAGATTCCTACTCTAAAGACTGGATAGAGGATGAAGAGCCACTCAAAAATTGTTTGAAACCAGGTTTTGTTGTAATCTTTATTGACCTTTGCTTAAGACTCACAAAAGGTTTATGGGAGAAGCCCACATTTATGTGAGCACTTAAGATCCACTTATATCTCTTACTGTCAGTTGCTACGCAATGATCTTGTACAGTCACAGTGCAACATCCACCATGGGCTGCAAATTATTAACCTCATTACATACAGTAACTCCTAACTGTGATTATGTATTTTCCTTTTTACTCGCTACTGTAATCTTTTGGACAGCGGCAATATTTTATTTTAGAATAAAAAAGATAATTATATAAAAAAGTAATGTCTGTCTTTAAGAAGAATGTGTTGTAGTAGAACAATGTGAATCTCATTCACTTCTAACCAAGATAATTAACATAGACAAAAAAAAGGGGGAAACAAAATTATAAATTAATATTGCTTATTGGGTCTGCTTAAAACTTCCATTAGCTATTGGATGCAAAGGCATCTAATGCAGGCATCTGATGTAAATATGCTTGTGACTTGATGCTATAATATGGTTTGACAGATCATTATTTGATATGTGAAATTATATTCAGAAAACCCCATCAGGCAAATAAAAACTAAGCAAGAACAAAGGATTATTTTTGAATAAGACTAAGAAGTTTCCATACCTTGGCTGTGTAGTAATGGTAGTATTGCTGAACATAAACTTTTTGTTCATATAAACCAAGTTATAGGTTTTGTGTCAAAAGCTGCCCCCGAGTGATATGTATATAACTTAAATTCTAATCATGAAGGGGGGAAGCAGTAGTTTTCTGAGATAATAAAAAATGTAAAATATTATTATATTGACTCAAATGTTAGAGGTGTGGAAATATTGACCCATGCTTCTAGTGATATACTGACTAAACAAATGCGCTTTACAAAAGAAAGATAAAATCCTTTACTGTTAAGTTAAAAGCCCGTATCAGTGTTGCCTTGATTTGAACTCCTGTGCAACAAAGGTGTTTTATCTAGTGAGGTATTGTGCTCTTGTCTATTTGGTTGCTCAGTAAGCAGAAGAGATCTCCGTGAAGCTCCTGTGAGATACACAGTAGACACAAGCCTTCTGGATAGGGATATGCTTGTATGTAGCTAAAAACATGGCCAGGTACTTAAGCCAAATTGAATGAAAACAGAGGCAAAATTCATGTTAATTTCAACGGGTTTTGCTCTTATGTACTATGCATGATTTGACAGTTGGAAGAATGAAAGAAACTGGATTTTATTAGAACCGTTTTAATCATATTCAGTTGTAAATATTATTCTTCATTATAGGTAATTCAGGAAATATATGGGTCCTTTTCATGATTACATTTCTCATGCTTTACATTCTTTATAAAACAAGAGTGGGATGTTTATGCATATTTGGATTACTAAGTAAGTAGAAATCAATGGTAATTAACAAATTATGGAAATAAATCTCATTAGGCAGCTATCATTAATTGCCTAAATATTCTTTAATCTAGCTCCATATCATTAGGTCTAAATTTATTCGTATTAGCTATTTTGTATTTTCTTTCCAAAGGGGGAAAAAAAGTGCCTTGAAGTCCTGGGGCATTCAAGGTTTACTTTAGCATCATCATTTATTGTTGACTAGAACAAAATGCGTATTGGTAGAATAATTGAAACACTTTTTGATTTGAGATTAGGGCTTGAGCAAACACTTTGGTTGCCTATAGTAGCATATTTGAAATGAGGTTGTTTTTTACGTCAGCACTGGCAAAATTGCTGTTTGGATTTATACAAAATGAATTTTTGAGATTCCAGGTTTGCTGTTGTATTTTGTTCTGTATGGGAACCGAACTTACAGTACAGGAAGCTATATTGGTACTGGTAAATTTTTTTTTAAAATTTGCTTTTGAAGTTGGGAAGAGTTTTATCAAGTACGCATTGAGTTCAGTACAAGTTTTTGCTTGAGTATTGGTTTCATAAATCTTTCTTTTTGAGCCATCTTTGTTGAAAAAAAATTTATAAAATCACACAAGTTTCTTTTAAAAACAAGACTAATATCTCGCCATTTTTCAGTTAGTAAGATAGCTTTGTAGACACTGATATTTATTTTTCTGAAACAATGATAGGGAAGTTCCTTGGAGGCAGGTAGTATATAAATATGTATGTGTATTTGTGTGTGTGCACGCAGGTTTTTAAATAATGAACCATTAACATTGCAACAAGAAGAAAAAAAAGTTGTCTTTTCAAACTTATGACAGAGCTAAGCATGTGTAGCAGCAGGCCGTATGTTTTGCTTCGATGCCATCTTTATTTCTGAACATACAGTTGTGTTGTAAATAGTACTTGCTGCTTTCCCACTTGAGCATTCATAGTTTGTGTTACTATATAGTATCCCCCAGCATTTGGGTGACTCATTTAATAAAACAGCTGAAGTGTATTTTTTTTAAAAAAGGTTCTGTCAGCAAATGTTGTACTACACACAGCTGAGGCATGCTGGCTTTTCTGAGAAGCTGAAAAAAGAAGCTGTTTTATCAGCCAACTTTTAACTGTAAAGAGAATGAAGCAGATAAAATGCGGTGAGAAAAATGTAACAAATACAAGTCCAAAGAAAAGAATTTAAGCAAAGTAAACAGGATGAGAAGAAAGGATTCTGCTGCCTTTATGTACTTAAATAATACTTTCATATAAAACTGTATTTACGTACAGTATTAAAATGCTTCTTGAAAAAATAAGGAATGTCTGCTGGTGCAGAGAACTGAGTGGGAGGTACTCTTAACAGAAGATTAGGACAGGATGTCCAGGTTGAAACCTGTTGGATACTGGCTAGAAAAAAAGAAGCATCATCTGAATCATGGGGTTAATGGACAACTTTGACAGAAGAGAAAAAATGCTTGAAAGATAATCAAAGGAAAACTGTTGCTGCTTGTGTGGGTGGGATATGTACTGAAAGAGGAGAGAGGGAAAAATGATGCTCGCATATTAACTTTTAAAAGGGTGAATTCTCATTTGGGAAGAAGAGTATGCAGGTGTTTCTGTATTTTGAAAGGTAACTTGTAAAGGGAAAACTATTGCAGATAGTAGCCATTTCCCTTTTCATGTCATTTTTTGCTCATGTCTTCAGTGAGAAATCTATAGAGGACTAGTGACCTAGTGAAAAGACATCTTCACCACAACCAGAGGTTTAGCTTAGCATCTTGAGCTGAAACAGGTTTTTGCACTTCAGTCTCAAAATTGTTGCCACATTTTAGCCGTGCTAATACCAGATTAACTCATTGGACTAACATTGTGAAGAAGATGCATTAACTATAGATTCATTGACTTTCATCGTTGGTTAAGGTATGATAGCTTACAGTGTCTGGGCAGCAAGTCCTCCTGAAAGAACAGGGAAGAACTAACACTGTCAGGTGTTTCCAAACAGAAAATACGGCAGAAATATAATCTGTTTGTGCCTAATTTCAAATGTTTAATGTATTTTTTAAAGATTTTATGAGCTAATCAATTTATATCTTTGCAAATAATTTTTAGAGGAATGGAAAAACCCATGGAATTAAACATTCTCTGCTTAAACTGTGATATACGGACAGGTATATCACTGTTTTCAGAGAGGTGAAAGCATATTCAAGGTACTAGATGGCTAGCTCAAACTGCTGAAGGAGTACTTTACATAGTTTAGATATATTTTTAATATTCTCATTCTAGTACTGAGGTTAGAATATTCTTCGAAAGATGAAGATCAGTAGATCTATTTTATCTCTTTCCTGTTCTTTTTTTTTAATTCAGCATTGCATATGAAGATTATTCACTTCTCCAATGTACAGCATAAAAATGGGAAGTCACAGTACAGTCATAACGATAGAGAATACTGCTATCATCCTGCATGTCTGCACTATATCTCACACAGGCTTAATTACTTCCATCTCAGATGGCGCAGGTGTACGTGAAATTTTATGAATAGGTATGCTTATTTGTGTATTCTGTAAGTCTGGATTTATGTTTACATTGCCTATCATGGTATGCATGAGTTTGGCAAGTGAAACATGCAATATGACATCTACAGTGTTGTGCTATCTTGCTTCGTAATCATCTGCTGAGCTTCTACATGTGCAGACACTACACACTGATATCACTATATGTTCTTGCCTATCTCACTTTTAGAAAACTTGACATTGGGTATTACTTCTTTAGAAATATTTGTGCTTTGCTAGGAAAGCGGTGGAGACATCAGTAGCAGAATTATGCTGTTTTCTGGGCAATAGGTGTTAAGTTAATGAGAAGTAAATGTTCAGGTTTATATTATAAACACCTGGCAGTTGTGTAAAATAGGTGTGCTAATGCCGTGTTTAGCTGCTTGTGTTGATGTTACTAGAACAAACTTTAGAAGCTGCATTTTGTACTTATCTTTCAAAGCCCATAGCTCTTTATAATTCAAATGTCTGATCCTGTTCCACTGAAGTTGATAGCAATTTGTGATTTACTTTAGTGGGATCAAGATCAAGGTTGCTGGCAGACAGCCTGCTTCTTTTCTTTTCCAATTGTATTTTTCTGTTCATGCGAGTACATTGGTGGCTCTATTTTCTGCTGACTATCTCATTCTTTTAGCTCTCGCTCTGTTTTTTTTTAAATACTTTAGAGAGGTTTTTATTTTTCGTTTTCCCCAAAGGCTTAGGATATTGGCTTTGTTTATAAACTACAGTATTTGTCAGTTCTAGAGCACTACTTTTATGATTAGTTCTCTTTATGTATTACAAGTAGAGATGTTTGTTTATCCCTGTAGGAAAGGTGAGATTGATTTCTGACGCAAGCAGATTAGAGTTGTGCTACCTTTTCATCTAGGTGGGCTACATGTCTTTGACTAAAATCACTTAATTTCCAGATGACAATTGTAACATTAGCTCTGTCCATCTGTCTTTAAGAAAGTAACCAGTCAGCTGGGCAGATACATGACAACTTATATTTCTATTAAACTATATAGCAGTAGGAAGAATAGTAATATTAATAGGCTCAAGCGACACACCCATAGCAGGGCACGAGGATGTATGCTGTACATTATGTACCACAGATGACAATGATCAAATTGACATTGCTCCTCTTCTGCAGCACTGTGATTGTCTGTTCGCTTGGTGGCTCCTAGTCCTGGCAGAAGAAACCACATCCCTGAGTCAAACACATAGATTCAGCCTGAAGTGCCTGGGAAGGAATGGGCATCCAGGAACGGGTTTCTCAAAAGTCGGGAACTGTTGAAGGTAGCTGGTAACATGCTGAGAGGGGGATGAACGCTTAATAATAAAGTGTTTAGTGGAACAAAAACTGGAACCCCAGTTTTCCTCTCATCCTGCCTCTTGTCACTCTTCCCTCTAGTTGCTGAATTTGAGAATCACACTGAGTTTTTTCTTGCAGCTGATTAATGTTAGAATTTGCAATGGGCCTGGCTTCTGCCTTCTAATATGTGTCAGAGTAGAATGTGCTCAGTGACTCAGTTGTGAGCAACTCTAAAGGTTGATGCATGTCTTAGTCACCTGCTTTTATTGAGGCAATTTTGATGAGTATAGTCTTGGACTAATAGATACCTAAATACAGTAACTCTGTCTTCACTAGGTAATTATTTTTTATTCTAATAAATATATTTCCAATTTACTTGTTATAGCACAGGTTGTGTAAACAGTTGGGTTCCTCAAAATACTACTGGAAGTCCTGTGTTAAGCATAGTAGTCTACAAACTCAGCTGCAATGGTAGAGATATTTTTTGCTTACTCATTTTGGTCTTCTCTGCTTTTAATTCTTCCTGGTACTTGTGGATTTTTTGGCTTGTTTTATCAAAAGGGCTATGATAAAAACACCCTATGCACAACCTGAAACAAAACTGCCTGATGGGCGGTGGATAGACTTCTTTTCAGAGCAGCTTATTACATCAAATAGTTGTGAAGAACATATTGTGGTATCATCCAGTCCTTCCCATTACGTATGATAGCGTGTAATTGCAAAGGTTGCTATTTCCAAGGGGACCCAAATTGTCCATGAGCACAAGTCCCACAGAAAGTCAGCAGACCCAATGGCACTTAGTTTGATTAGGGCTTTTGATAGATAAGCTTTGCTGACTACTGCAGAGGTAGTTTAAGATGATACGGCTCCAGTTGCCCATCCCAAATCTGCTGGAGAGTAGTGCTCCCTCATATGTGGTTTGGCAGACCACCATGTTTGCTTATACCTCAGTTGTTTCAGTTTAGCATGGACATTTTATGTATCAGTTTTCCTGAGTAGCAAGGAAAAAGTCCTAAAAATTTAACTGTGTGCCCCCCTTCGGCCTAAGCTGACAATCCCTATCTCCACAATTATTTATATTACTAGAAGTTGTGGGTTAGCAGCTTTAAAAAGATTCTTTATGTGTTTAAAATGGATCAAAGACCAGGTGTCATCATTGCAAGTGTTGGCTTTAGTACTTGCCGTAGGCAAAGAATGAATCGATGCCGTAACTATGGCTAGCACTTGAGTTTCTGCCTTCTCTGCCATGGTTCAGCTCACTACATGACCTGTTTGTCTTACATGAAATGAGCATGCTCAAATAATAGCCACATATGATTTTCAAAAACACTGTTTACACACCTTACATAACTAGAGTGGCTTACGATAATATTAAATTACTTTTATTTCTATAATTTCGTATATATGAAAATATTTCAGTCGGGAAAATATTTATTCATCTATCAGGGGTCCAAATTTTTAGCATTATTAGAAGCTACAGTTTCTTTAAATGAGTACTTCAAACATACATAACCGTTTAAAAAAATAACATTTCTGAAAATACTGAGTATAGTTATTATACTCATATACTTCATAAGTGTTTTGGTTTTTATTAGTTTTGTTTCATATCCATTGCATACTTACGGCCTTTCACTTACCAGTTTACTAGACTGCCCCATTCATACTCTGCTAGAATTTCAGCAAGGTGGAGTTTTGTTTTACTTGTAAATTTTTTTGACTGTGATGCTCTGTGTTTAGAGAAGTTATTGCCCAGGCTGTTCTTTCCTATTCATTTTTTAAATACACTTAGTTGACAGATACTGAACTAAGTGTTTGCCTTACTTTTACTTTCTTTGCTGTTTCTTTCATCTGAAAAGGAAAGTACCATAGCTTCCTCACAACTGTATCTCAATCTGCTTTGGAAGTGAACCATCACGTTGCAAATATTCTCAGTCCTACCTATAGAATTTATAAACCTTTCTTGTTAAGAAGCAATGCTCTGATAAAATCTGTAGCATAGCCTAGGCCTCCCAAGGTTCTTCTGTTTCAAATGGGATATTAAAGGACTGGAGAAGATTAAGGGAAGACTAGCAAGCATGATCAAAGGTCAGGAAAAGCTTCGTGAAAGGAATCAGTAGGTAAGCTAGCACTCTCTAGGCTAGAAGAGTGAGGACTGGTGTATGATCACTGTTGGAGAGCTATAATATGGAAATGGTAATTAACAATAAATTGTTCACATCTCTTCCAATACAAGAACCTAGGGGGTTATTGAATGGGGTAAATGAATGACAGGTTCAGAGCAGAGATGGTTCACACAACATGTGTTATCTGTGGAACTACTTGCCATAGGGTGTTACAGATGATACGAACTTTTTATGGTTCAAAAATCAATTGAATAAAGAACTGAAATAAAAATCCATTGAAGTAAAGAAAAGGTACAACCTGAATGTAAGAAAGGCCAAAAATCTCGGGCTGAGGCAATCTATAAGTGACAGTGAGTATCACTGTTCTCATGTCCTTCCCTAAGCACCCGTCACTGCAGACAGGATCCAGGGCTAGAGGGCCCTTTGCTCTTACAGACCAGAGGTGTCATTATGCTCCTGAGGAAGCATATTGAATTATAAATATGATGAGGGCTGGTCATGTTTTATATAGGTAGTCTGTTACAGAAACACTCTTTTCTATTTCTATCCAACCTGCTGCGTAGGTTAAGGTATTTCCACTTTCCATTTGTTGTATTCAAGCCTACATGGTGATCTAGCTGTGTTCGTATGTTGACAGGTATATCAAAATGCCTTGGTAAGGATAAAATAAGAGACAACAGTGTTCAGAGAATGACTAACACCAGATGTGGCAATTTACTTTTGGAAAAAAGAGGACAAAATTAGGTGATCTTGTCCATGCAAGACAGAAAAAATTAAGTGACGATAGGGTGATGGTTGTCTGCCAGCTAAAAGAATTGATGGCCTGCATCACATATAGACTTATTAATGTTATCCATGCCACTGATACATAAAATGAGCTGTGCCGCTAACAGGTACAAACTCAACTGATAGCTCTAGTTGAGGACTTCCCAGCCGCATTGTTGATCTGCCCTGTAACCTAGCCTGGCCTGAAGATCCAGGATGAGGACAGGAAGGGAAATTTCTGGGAAAGTCCATGAACTTGGTGATTTGGTTTATAGAAGCGATCCAGTTAGTACTCAGAAATATTCAGTCTTGGCGTCTACATCAAGATTAGGACACTTGAAAACCTAAATAACAATATTTAGGTAAATAACGATAGTATTTGTTAGTTATTATTATTTCCTGTGATTAAATCCCATTGAAATTACAAACCTAGGCAGAGCATTTATACAACAATATTCTGTAATTAAAAACGTCTGAAATATTGGAACTTCAGCATTTTTAAAAGTGATAGTGAATAACTAATTCCTTCTTTCATCAGCTCTGTAAAGTCACTGCAAGCCAACAGCTTGTGTAGAAGTATAGAAATGAACTTACTAGTTCCAGCAAATCAATCTGGGTTTGGCATTTTGTTTGTTTGTGTGTTTGCTTGTTTTAAAGGAATGACCTAGGCAAAGCTAATGAGACTTGCTGTTGTGGATCTGACAGTAGTGCTGACATTGAATCTAATACGCTCAATATGGCAGCAACAGTAGCTCCTGCTATCCCATCTGGTAACAATCAGATGTTAGTCATTTTTTAAATGAAAGTAACAGATAGTTGCTATAACTGAGCAGAATCCATTTAGGCTCTTTTTGCTGAAGAGGTGATTAAGAAAAAGCAGAGAATTCTTGTCATTCTTGAGCCTCTGACATACAAAACAAAAGGTGGATAGGTGGATATATTTTTATCTCCAGCTGTTCCCTCATCTCCAACAAAAGAAAGAATATCTCTGCACATCTTTTATGCATTTCCCTTTTTTTTTCTTAATAAGAGTGCTTTCTTTTACATAATACTTATATGAATAAAGGGTGTCAACAATGCTTAATATTAAGTATGTACCATTATCTATATTTATTGCCTTAGTAAAGGGGCAGTATGATCCAAGCAAAAGTAATGCTTTACTGTCAAGTATCAGAGCATGTAGTCAGGAAAACTGGCACTGACACCATAATTACAGTTTGTCCCTCCCACCCCCCCCAAAAAAAGGAGATTTGCTGCTGGTGGACATAAGTACTTTTGATAGACTTACTTGCACAACTAGTTAAAGCACTTGCACAGAAATTCCCCTTGTAGCAGGTATACTTTTAATTTGTTTGACTGCACATTTCTTGAATATTATGTCTTTTTCTTTGACGTATCTAAGATAATTTTAGACAGTATCTGACTGGCAACTTTCACTTTCCAGGAGGTGATTGATATTACTAACGTAACATTGGAGTTTGCTCAAGCTTTTTAGAGAATATCCAGAGACTGTGTGGACTGTCATAGGCTGAATTGGCTGAATAGTCTCAAGAGCTTGACTTTGCTGTCGGATGCTGGATTACCATCGTTACTTTTTTAGCTGGATTTCTTGTACTCGCACTGTTTAAGTATTCCATATCAGTTTCTGAATGAAGTGAACTATTTTCAAACAAATTTGATAGAGAGGGAGAAGACAGAGCTTGATGCTCATCAAACTAGATGCGAGTTAGCCCCACGTAAAACACCAAAGAAAGTCTAGGGGAGACTTATTAATAAAGACCCAGCCTCAGCAACAATTTCAGGTAGTGTGAACACTTCTTTCAGGAATCTTTGTCAACTTGAAGTATGGATATAACATGGATTGTAAAATATTTTTCCTGCAAAAAAATTTTGGAGGGGATCTTGACTCCAAATTAGGCAAACCACTCCATTGCTGAAACATAAAAACTATCGGCATTACTACACTAAGATCTGATTCAGTGTCCGTGATTGTCTTTAGGAGTTTGCCAATAACTTCAGCAAAGACATGATCAGAATAGGAGTGTCAGTATTAGTTATGCAAGACTTGGCCATCCTAAACAAGTGTATGAACTTTGGGTGTTCCCACCTGTTCTGCAGAGCCATTGATAATACCTCAACATGTTAAAAACCTCTCACCGTTTACAGTACAACTTGGGTTTGCCACACAACTGTAGGATAATCTGAGGAAATCTGCTTGTGTAATAATGGTCTTTAAAAATCAAAGCTGTATTTAATTCTTTGAGTTTTAGTGTTCCTTGAGACCAGTAGAACATGTGGGAAGTGGGTTATTACAGGTATCTACGTAGGAATGTCAAAAAATTCTAATCAGTACAGTATGATAACATCGTTTATGTTGATTTTTGTGACTTGGTCTCATTTCAGATGAAGAGGCTCTCTGTCCTGCCCCAACAGTGTATTTTGCTGATGACATGTCTCCTAATGGCCTTGGAAGCTGTACCTATAGACATAGATAAGACAAAAGTCAAAGGAGAAGGCCACGTAGAAGGAGAGAAGGTAGAAAATCCAGTAAGTGTAATGAAATTTATCTAATTAAGTATTTTTTCCTGATTGCTAGTAACCTGGCTATAGCAAACCCCCTTCCCGAAATTTAGATGTTCTTTACTGGAGTTACTTGCAGGAAGGAAACTAATATTAGCCAGTATTGCAGTATTGTCATACAGTCTACCATCTACTATGGTGAGGTTCCGTTTAAATTTGTTCTCTTTTTTTTTTTTTTTAATTTTATTCTTATTTTATTTTTTTTCGTGAGCTGCTGAAGGCACATGGAAGGAATTCCCCAGCTTACAATAGGAAGAACTGCTTACTGTTCCAGAGAGACTTCTTTCAAGCGATTAGAGTGATGGCTTAGGAAATTCCACTCAGTGATTCCAGTTCAGTGTTTCAAATAGAACAGTAATGAATGAATTGCACTGTTTTAAAAAAACCCCAAACTATATTAACATGACAGGTGCTTGGGTATGACATGGATTCCTAAACACTTTTCTCCTCTTCCTCGTCAGTTGCTGAAACAAATGAATCATAAGAATAAGTTGTTATAGGGCAATGATGCAAATCAGAAAAAAAGAAGATATGTAAGACAGTATAATGCTTGTGTTGCTGAGATTTGAGTTTCAGTTTAATCATTGTATTTAAACAAAGTGAAATGTTTGGTAGTATATTCTTTTCTCAATTTCACTTTTTTTTTTTTGAAGGATACAGGACTTTATTATGATGAATATCTCAGGCAAGTAATAGATGTCTTGGAAACAGATAAGCATTTCAGGGAGAAACTCCAGACTGCTGACATAGAGGAAATAAAGGTAGGTACAAAAAAAAGAGTTAAATTAAGGTTAATTAAATCCATAATCACGAGATATGTATGTTGTATTCTTTCTTCTTTTTCTTTCTTCATACTTCTCTCAATTTTTGTGAGCTTAAATTTCCTCTCGTTTTTATTTGCTTAGGTATTTAACTCTTACTAGATCTTTGTCTTTAGTCAAGGGACAGCAGAACTTCTGTTCATTAAAGAGTATCCCATAGCATAAACCCCCCCCCAACAACGTATGCTTGAATTCATAGTTTCTGCCTTCTGCCTATCTACTAAAAAGCCAATTTCAGACTCCATACAGGTAGGTAAACCTTAATGTACGTCAAAACAGCTGCAAGTGTAGCTCTCGCTCGCTGTTGCCTGCTGAGTCATTTGGAACACTGTTTTGAACATAGAGGTATATCTGCCTTCTGAGATTAAGATAGCATGTCACAAATGAATATGATGACATGGAAGAGAATTACAAGCAAGTCAGATTTTAAAGTCTGGGGAAATTGAGGAGTTATGCTGGAGGTAAAGTCAGTGTATATAGGAATAAAATAGACCTCTAGCTTTCTCCACTGCTGTCCTTTCTTTTATGCCAATCCACATAGCACTCTCTCCAAAACCTCACCACATTCTTGTCTTTTCTACTTTAGTTCCTGGCTCTAGTTGGTGGCTGTTCTCCATTCCCCTTTATGAGCTAGAAATTCAGCAAGGGGCAGGTAGGAAACAGTCTAAAGTGATAGACTTAAAGAGGAGATCCTGCCTTTTGCATTTCCTTTAATCCCTCATGTTGCTGTTGGCAGCTTTTGGCTCCTTTTTCTTCTGTGCTACATCCAGTGCAAGCCTTGAAGGTTGCTATCCATTTCCCGATCCTGATAAATATTCTTGCAATACAGCATTGGTGGCTGTTGCTGTGCTTGTACCTTCTCTCAAGTCTTACAGCCGTCATCAAGTGGATGAAGAACACAGCTCTTCGTGTGCATCTCACAGTTCTTTTGAACTAATTTGAGAACATTTGATCAAGAAATTTGTCACTTTTTAAACATTATTAGGTATTGCTGCTTCAAGGTCATGCTTTTGCTCTTTGGAGGAGCAAGATACTTAGAAATTCTCTTTTCAGAAAGCTTTTAGGATTCCTCTCTGTTTCTATAACCATAGGCTTAAAAAATTTGAATCTGCTTTTTGAAAAAAATTCTGAGATTCTTATAATGTGGGCTACAGTATTGCCAAAGAATGCCACTAGTCTGCTGTCTTGCAGCTCATGTCTAATGGGAATCCTAAAGGCTACTTCATTCTAGGTTTTATACGTAACTTCTATTTTTTGACAGAGCGGAAAACTAAGCAGAGAGCTTGATTTAGTAAGCCACCACGTGAGAACACGGCTGGATGAACTAAAAAGACAAGAGGTGGCAAGATTAAGAATGTTAATTAAAGCTAAAATGGATTCTGTTCAAGGTAAGAATACAAAATTTAACTAGGTGAGTTAAGAGATCGGATTGTGTTGGAGAGGTGCCCAAAATCCATCAGTTATGCTTTGTTTGAAAGTGAGTGTCCTTTCTGAGCTGGCCTAGGGCCAGTAAAGACCCATCTTTATAGGAAACAGGGGAGAAGAGAAAAGCCATCTGTATTTTATAAATAACTAAACTTGATTCTGGCAGTGGATTTTTCAGATAGTTCTAATCTTTTTCAACCTCTTTTTTTATTTTTGTAGTGCATCGATTTATAGATTACCCACTGAGAACTAGTAACATAGTAGGACTATGTTTAAGAATAGAACATGACATAGCATTTCATGTCTTTACAGGGTAGAATTTTTTTTTTTTTTTACAGTTAGTTAACACAAAAGTTTTCCTTTTTCTCTTTTTAAGCCCCCTTTCCGCCAATAAGAATTAATGTACAAATTTATAACAAACATTAAACATTTCAGTTCAGAAGATTATTTTTCTTATTTTTGGGGCAGTTTTAAGCACCTGAATAAAGAAAAACATGTGGAGTGAAAAAAATTCTTCATAGCATTTTCTTAATTGCTAATGAAATCGTACAAACTGAGGCAATTTCTTTTAATGAATAAAGTATACAGGTTTCTAATGATTCTGATTGCTGTATGTTTGTGTGGGAAATGGTGCTATCCCTTTTTATTTCTTATTACCGAAGAATTTTTAAAGTTTGCATTTAGAAAAATTCTGTAAGTTTCTTATTAGTGGTTTCTTTTTGAAGATAATTAGTTGCTCATAAACAAAGATCAAGATGGACTGCATGATCTTGTTTCTGAAATGCTGTTTTTCACAAAGAAGCTCTAATAAAAAGGGCTTAATTTGCCTATGCAGATTATTTTATTATTAAAAACACTTGCAGGTTATGGGGAGGGATCCCACTGAACTGAATAGGTAATGTATCAATTTAAAATAGTGCAAGAATAAGGATCTGTCTTCTAGACTAAGACGAATTTAGAGGTGGCAAGTAGACTGAAAAAGTACGTGTGTGCAAATATGTGTTCATGGGGATGTTACTAGGGTCAGGAAAGCATCAGATTAATTTGGGAAAAAAGATATTTACAGTGCAGTACCTTTCCAATTAAGTCTTTAGGTGCTACCATAGTATAATTAATGAATAATAATATAGAGTTGGCTGAGGGCATCAGATCACCTTTCTGTCCTTTGTTTTCTTTTAATGAAAGTTCTAGTCCAGAGAGTACAGTCCATTGGTAGCTAGACAGTGCAGACCAGCGGTAGCCCCTCCACAGGAGTCAGTGCATTGCCTCACATATCTGCCAGACCCCGTGTTCATCTTCCTCAGGTGGTTCTTCAGCTGCCAAGAACCCGGTCTCATGCTCCTATTGCAGACAAGCAGTCCAGTGACATGATGGTGACACTCACAGTGAGCTAGTTGACAGCAGCTAATGATACCTGATTGTGTACATAGTAATTTTGTGGGTTTTGAAATTTTTTTAATAGTTTAATTGACTGATTACTTCTAGCCCTCTCTACTTCCATAAATCAAGAGTAACTAACAGAGCGTGCTTTAGAAAACATAATTCCCCCCAACAGATCAGATCTGTTACAGTATAAGTGTGAGATCTTACATTTGGGAAAGAACAAGAACAGATTATTCCAGTTCAAAATATTCAGATGACTACTAAGATGTGAAAACATTGGGAGTGTTACAAAGTTGTAAAGTTTACCATCAGCCTTACCAGCGAGTACTTCACACCACGTACAAGTAGTATGGCCAGATTACCTGTAAAATACAGCTGCATCTGTACACCTGTGCAACATCTTGGAACATGTACAAAAGAGCATTCTGTAGTAACAGCAGGCAGAGCTATTTGGTTTCCTTTTATTTGTTCTGTTAATCTTTTCCCTGTAACACCATTTAATATCTTAGTCTTCTATCTGATGTAAAAAAAAAAAAAAAAAGCACACAACCCTCCCTGTTTTCTTCCCTCTCAGATGGATCAGGCTTAGAAAAAAAAACCAGACTTGAGATTATATTCTGCGTATATTCAGTCCTGATCCAGATGTGTTTTTAAATATTTGCACCAAGATCCTACTAGACTGATCAGTACAGGACAGAAGAATGTTAGGGGTTGGGTCTCAGATAATACAGTAATGTGGCAAGTAAATACTGTCAAATAGAATGAGTCTTTTCCCATAAATATAAGGAATGGAGAAAAATGGGTTTGGGGGCAGGGGTTTTTTTGGGGTTTTTTTGTTTGTTTTTTTGTTTGTTTTTGAAAAAAACTATTATTACACTTCTAAAAAATGTTTCAAAAACAGGCTAAAGCGCATATATTTCAACAGAAATTATGATCTCACCAGGGAGGAATGATGGCTGAAATCTGCCCCAGCCAGCGTTTGCTGTTTTGTGATAATACAAACACAGCATTGAGTGTAAGACAGAGAGTTTACCAAAGAATAACATGTTCAAAATTGTGTTTTCCAATTTTTTTTAAACAAATAAAATATTCTTTGCTAAGCCATCTAGTAAAAGCTTGTCAAAATTATTATACATAACATATCAAAGTGTATGCTGCTTAAGATAGCATTATTATCTAGCATTAGCAGTCAGAAACCATGGTAACAGCTAGAAAAGCCTGTTGTAGAAATGTGTTTTGTTGTTAGTGCATTGTGTATTGATATTGTTGGGTATAGTTCCTGTCATAAGGAAGAGAGAAATGTTTGCAGCTTTTAGACACAGGACCTGACTCTCCACTGTCTTGCACTTCTCGTTTTGCACAAATGAAATTTGAATATCTGCTTATCTGATTTGATATAATTTTACACCATATTGTACATACATCTTTGGCCAGATACAAGTCATTTGCAAAATGTACAGGGCAATAGAAGAGTCAGACTTCTTCCAGTTCAGGAAAAAGATGCAAGTTGTTAGCTCTGATACTGCACATAACTTCAACTATCTCATTTATGTCATTTATGTAAAAGGGAATAAAAGGTTTTTCTTAGTTTGCAAAGCTCAAATTGATTGCACGTTTCCTTGCTGAAACACAAGCCTTTATTTGTGCATGTTAAATTATTGTGTGCAGTGCAACACTGACACATCAGAAGGAATACAGTGCAAATTGCTATCAAGTTTGCCAATCTCCTTCAGGAAAAGCAACTTTAGAAGTGCTGCTATAGTTTCCTCCGACAGTGGAAAAAATTATCCAGTCCTCAGGGAGCCTCAGGTACTTACAAGGGCACAAGCTCCCGTTTGGAAGTTTTTAAGTTTTTCCTGATCTCACTTGATTTCAAACTTATTTTAATGTTTTACATTTGTACCTTGTTTTTTCAGACACTGGCATAGACCATCAGGCTCTCCTTAAACAGTTTGAGCACCTGAACCATCAGAATCCTGACACGTTCGAACCTAAAGACTTAGATATGTTGATCAAAGCAGTGAGTGCTAGATATAAACTACTATGGGTGGTTTTGGTATTAATTATTATGCTTTTTCTCTGGTAAAGGCAAATCCTTTTATATATGCCACTTTTTTATAAATGACATGCAGTTTTCATTTTCAGAGAAAAGTCAGTTGTCTCCATGGCACACTTGAAAACTGTTGTCAGAGTGCATTATGCTGAAGAGCCCATAAATTTTGGCGTGGCGTCTTAACAGGACTTGCATTCATGTGCCAGTACAAACAACTTCGGGAATAAAATATGCCTTTCTGAGAGCATTTAAATTAAATGCAGTTTTGATAGGGGTACATTTTTCCCAAATGTATTTTCTGATTTCTAATTCTAAATTATTTAAGTGTCTCACAGAATGACATAAAAAATCATCCCTAAACTAACCATTTGAATTTTGGGATCTATTATATTTATGTCAAGCTGCAAAACCGCAGCAGAGTAGAATTTAAGATACCAATATTAGAAATTACATATGCTGGGCATGGCATTCTATGTCTATTTAGCAGATTCAGTACCAATCACAGGTGTGGGGGTTTTTTGTCAGTGCATGTTTATTAAGGGGATGCAGTTAAGGTAAGCATGGCATGGCTTTTTTCAACTGCTGGAAAAAATATGCTTCCCAAGGGGAAAAAAGACTTTAATCTCAGATATGCTTTAGAGAGCACTGCATGTCTAACATGAGAATTTGACAGTTTTTATATTTTCAAAATAAATTGAAAGATAAGGTATATTTTAAGCTTCCTGTAATTTTTGTGGATTTTTTTTTACCCTTGGAAAATTGTATCTCAATTTTCTGTAAAATTATTTATTGTACAGATGTTATAAAGTCTCTTGCCATTTCTGAGCATCACTTCTGGGAAAATTCTGGTTGGCTAGGAGAAGCATATCCTCAGCAGGGCAGTTCTTTCTCTTACATTATTTTTCTTGTCTTCTCATTTCTCAGCTGAGATATTGACAGAGTGTAATGGGCATTTTAGGGGGTCTGTGCTTTGGAACTGTTTTTGAAAAGGTACAGTGAATCTGAAAATTAAAATGTAAATAGTGGAGAGACTATATCAGGTATGAACATGTTACTTTGAAAAGCACTACCAAAACGTCTTTTAATACCTTGAGCTGTCTGAAAATGATACATCTCCAAACTCTATACTTGTCAGAAATTCTCCCGTCACACCCTTTCTCTCCATATAATTGGGTTTTTTTATTTAATCTGTATTAAGCTACTGCAAACTAACTCCCATTATTAATGAAGACACTTTTTTCATTAAACTGCAGGATAAGCTACAAATGTTCTTATTCTGAAATAAACAAGGAGTTAATGGCACTATTTGAAGCTGTGCTTAATTAGTATGGGACATACTTAACTTGAGTTAATTTATTATTAATTGATGAGAAAGGACACCTTGATGCCTTCTTACAGTACTGTGTAGTTGCAAAAATTGTCCAGCAGTTGAACCCTTGCAAATTAATTTCTGTGAAAATAATGAAGTGTGGAGGGATGTTTTTGCATCACTGTCACATGAAAGGAAACCCCCAACTAGTCTACCTCATGTTTAAAAAGAGAATGGCAATATGGCTAGCCTTGCCCACAGATCTGAACAATACAGTGTTTTTCATGTTGTACGTGTTAACATAATCGTGTGGCATAATCATATGTCTACATATATCTATATTTTTAGGCTACAAGTGACCTGGAAAACTATGATAAGACCCGCCATGAGGAGTTTAAGAAATATGAGATGATGAAAGAACATGAGAGGAGAGAGTATTTAAAAACACTGGATGAAGAAAAGAGGCAGCGAGAAGAATCCAAATTTGAAGAGATGAAGAAAAAACATGGAGATCACCCTAAAGTTCACCATCCTGTAAGGCCACAATCTGTTCTTACATGATTGGGTGGAAGCTTTCCTTTCCAGAGAGAAAAAAGCTAATGAAGAGAAGGGTATATCTTGTTTGTTCTCAGCATTTGCCTCTTCTCATTGACATGGGAGCAGAGTGTAGGAACAGTGTTGAGAGCATTACAAAACCCACTATATATACCCCCATTTTTTCTGTACCAGTATGCTATTTGCTGGCAGAATTATTATTTACAAAGAAGCTAAAACTCATGAGGAAGAAGCCAGAGCGGTATTCAAAACTGTAGGGATGCCTTCATGGTATGCCTGGCCTACAAGGAACTGCGTCACAGCAGTTTTTCTCTAGAAAAGGCAAACTAATTTAACTCCCTTCAGCTAGTGTTTCTAGATGAGTCTGTGGCCATGACTGATTATTACAGGTGTTCCTTCCCACAGAGTATGCATTTCCTTGACATTCGCCCTTTCCCTGGGCCTTTCTGTCTAATGAAAGTGTTAGACCTGACCAAAAGGGAGTTGAAGAAAATTCCATTGATTCAATTTGCAACATGACTAATCAGAAAATAAAGCCTTTCAGAGAAACTGTAATGCAAAGGTAATGCAGAAAAATTACGCTTAATCATTTTTGAATAGTTTTTCTTTGTAACCAATCTATAGGGAAGCAAAGATCAACTGAAAGAGGTGTGGGAAGAAGCAGATGGACTAGATCCTAATGAATTTGACCCCAAAACATTTTTCAAATTACACGGTAAGAGTTTACTTTAATTTAATGAACAAGTGAAGTGTAACTTTCTGTTACCTTCTGCTGAGGGCAAGTTTGTCTTATACCTCAAGCAATTTGGATGAATCTGAAGAGTATATAGGAGAAAATATTTATGTTATTGTTTGTAACTTTACTGTGGGGTTTAAAAGTTGAAAACAGAGTTTTGTTTAACTACTCATAAAATCATACAGCCAATAACCAGTAGTGATTGCTCAGGGAAGTATGGGTACTTAGAGGGCTGTCCGTAACGATAACTTTGCTTACACACTACATACTAGGAATAAATCCTCAGAGGTGTGTGTGGGAAAACCTGCTTTCTCATCATCTCTGCAGATAAGTGCCAGACTCCCCTTATCTTTGGAGTGGACATAAAAGTGCCAAGCCTCTTCAGAAGTTGCAAGATTCCCTTAATAAAAGAAAAACCAAAATGACCCCCAATCCTGCTTCTATATTTCTGAGCAGTGTGCAGCTAGAGACAATGAAATAGTAGCAGAGATGAGGATGCACCTCAATGGGCATTTTGCTTTAAATGTGATTATATAAGTGTGTAACCTTATATCCTGACATTGTTAAAAGCTTCATAATAAAGTACCCTTAAGCAGATCCTGCCTGGCACTGGGCTGTGAAGGGTTGAACAGTACACAGAATTTGACTAATCCCAAAGATGATAATTTAACTGAAGAAAAGTGTTCTAGCTTGAGTCTGAACTTTTATCTTGGTTTATAAAATATATAAGTGTGTTATACTTATTAAACCTTATTTCTTCTTTCTAGAAAGAGATCTGGCAAGATGATTTTCTGAAAATTTTTGGTAGCTTTTTTGTGCAAATCTTATCAAAACAGGAATAGCTAAAACAATCTTTTGCCTTAGAGCTTAGTATATAAAAACTTTGAAGCAACTAAATAAAACTATTGCATAATAACACTCATTCGAAGTAGACATTCTCTTTCAATTTCAGAGTTAGTATAACAATATTCAGAGTAGAATGTAGGATAAAAGATGGATCATTAGTTATCAAGGATTCTCCTCTTTGCATTTGTCATGAAAAGTAATTTTACAGTGATCTCTTCTCAAGCGCTGCATATTTATACAGATTTTCAGATAATTCTTTAGGTTTTTTTGAGAGTCACACTGTTGGTTAACAAAGTTCCTCTACAGATTTTTGTTGCTCCTGAATCTATTTACAAATTTAGTTGTTAAATTGAGACACTTGTTCTCAGCAATATTTTTTGGCAATTGCACTTTGTGCAATCCTGTTGTGACCTATTTCAGTTTGCTAATCTAAGAAGTAGGGAGATTGCTCCAGACTTGTCCAACCAACCAAGAATGGTAATACAATTCAGCCAATGCCTGATAAAAACCTAAACAGAATGTAACCAGCATCTTGTTAAATGAGGTTTTTAATCCGTGTGAGATGTGTTTGCTGATACTTACTTAACTCATGGAAAACTATTACATGTTTTACTTTCTGTAGATATTCAGCTTGTATTTTCAACACTTCTTTTTGTAGATGTCAATAATGATGGTTTCCTGGATGAGCAAGAATTAGAAGCCCTATTTACTAAAGAGGTAAAAAAAAAAAAATTCAAAAACGTAACTTGTTTCAGTAAATGATTACAGGGATGTCTGTATTTTTTTCCAAGTATATTTGGGGGCTTTGGACTACAAAGTAGAGTATTCACGCCAAGTTTTGTGCATCCTTAATGTTTCTACAAAAGTGTAAAAACGTATCAGCAGGGAAAATAAAGTAGTTGAAGCACAGGACTCAGACACCAGAGATCTAGTGCTCATGTATTTCTCTGCCACAGGCGGCTTTGAGATTTTATAATTAATCTGCAGGATAGCTATAGCTGTATAAATTGCAGTGCAGAGAGCTGCACTCCTGCTCTGGCTAGATGCAGCCTGGTAGAGGTTCTGAGGCTGGGTATCTGTGCTTATTCAGTGCTAATTTAAAGTCATAAGACTTGTTGAGAGGAAAAGGGTCACGCTCATGCAAATTGGCTCAAAGACAGCACGTTGTGGAAGCAGCTACAGAAATTTCACATATTTTGTATCTAGCTAGTTTGGAGCAAATGTACATCTGATAAAGTAGACAGGCTCTTAGTTTCTTTAAGCCTTGGTTTGTTTTCTGTAAAAATGCAAATATTAGTACTTCTTTGCCTCCCAGAAGGGTAATGATAGCAATGTACCGAAATTCTACAGTGATGGGAATTGCAGAATCAGTGAGTAAACAAAGGGCCTTGGTCTTCATTTTTCCAGTAGGTTCTGTTTTGGTATAGCAGGAAAAAACCCTAAACTTCCCATTCAAAGATCCAGTACTATGGGTGTCAATATCTAGTCTTAACAATTTTTTCTAGATTTCTTGAGTCAGAGAGGAAATGTGCTATACAGTGTATATAGAAGCTTATAAATTCAAACTACTGTAAATTTTTGAAGAAATTAAATTTGCAAATACAGATTTCTAACAATGCAATAAAGATATATGTCAGTCTTTTTTGACAAATATGTCCCACCATTTTGCAGTTTTGTAGTTTAAAAACAAGTAGTCTGGGGCCTTAAAATTACCTATGGCTAAGCGAGCGAAGCTAAATGACTAAGAAACCTAAGTAGAAGCAAACAAGCATAAACTCACCTGAAAGACATTGTGCAAGAAGAGAAGTGGACCATTAAATTAAGCACTCAATTTGTCTTGTGATATCCTGAATACTTACAGGGTCAGCTGCATGCTCTGGTAAAAAACCTACTCTCTCCTGTTCCAGAAACCATGTGGAAACTCTGCCTGCTTTGAATCAAATGTAGGATCAGACTGTGCATGCTGAGGTCAATTTTACTGTAATGTCCACAGCACTGAATTACAACAGACCACATGAATTAACTGAAAACTTTGTTCTTAGCAATGAAAAGCTCACTTGTTGCTTAAATACTATGCTAAAAGAGAATTACACACACACACTCTCATTCTGTTGGAAAAATGGTGAACTCACGTGTTTAGCAACATCTTCACGCTACTGTTCCAAATATGCTCTGTCATTTGAATGAGCAGCCCTTTCTCCAAACTAACATTTGCTAATTTTGAATTTCAGCTAGAAAAAGTTTACGATCCCAAAAATGAAGAGGATGACATGGTTGAAATGGAAGAAGAAAGGCTGAGAATGAGAGAACATGTAATGAATGAGGTGGGGACTGATGTTCAGTAGAGCTGCTGATTTCCTTCTGTGTTCAAGAATTACAGTCCTCCTAACGTGAAGGGTTGTCCAAGTACAGCAGAAAGGGATGACCTGTCACACTGAATGCTGTTTCTGCTGGGATTCACGTAAAGCTACAATTCTCAAGTTCTGTGCCCAAATTCTGATGTAAATGCCTGCTGACTATTTTTTAAGAAGTTCCAGAGAAGGAATTGTGCTGTAGCCTCCATCTTTTGCAGATATAGAGATGCAATAGAAATTCCCTATGAATTTTGTGTCGAACAGGGAAGACTCTAAATGTGCTTTTGCACTTGGCAAATGGGTAAGAATTAGGTGTGAGAAGAGGGAGTAGAGCAATGTCTTCTTTCGTGTAGTTCACCTTTGTCCCTTCAGAAGAGGGCTCAGAGCTCAAGGTATCACCTATGGCAGTGAATTCCTTTACTAGTTCTGACAGGTTTTCAGCTCAGGAGACAGAGGAAAGGGAAGAGGATGTTTTGAACCACAGTGTTTTTCACGCCTATCTTTTCTGTATTCAACTATATTCCTTAAGCTTGAGGAACGGAGCAAGCCTGGTCTTCTATTATCCATAAAGGGAAGCATTTCCTCCCTTCCCCTTAAAGGATTCTGACACAATTCAGTTGGGTTTTTTCTGTTTTAAACCTCCCTATCCAACAGTGGAGATTACTCTGACTCACAGTTATAAAATTATTACCAAAAAGCTACAAAACATTTTTCTCAGAAAAATCATGCATGCCACTATTAGCGTTGGGGCTGTGACCACATATAATGTTTCCAATAAAGCCAATGGATTTTGAAGTAAAATGTGAGGATTTACTTTTTATTTCCATTTTTGTTAAGCTACATGAGCTTGTGAGAGAAGTTTTCAGAAGATGTTGCAGGCACTCCCTTGAAAATGGGACAGTTTAAAAATAAAATGGTTATATTTGAAGGTATTTGCATAATGAAATTAAACATTAACTCCACCAAAACCCGTCCTTTAGGTTGAGTTTAATTTTTTGATTCAAATAGGTTGACATCAACAAGGACCGGCTAGTGACTTTGGAAGAGTTCCTGCGAGCTACAGAGAAAAAAGAATTTTTGGAGCCAGATAGCTGGGAGGTAATGTGTTCCAAGTGCAACATACTGTGCTATTACCATCGCTCTAACCAGGAAACCAAATGGCATGTCTCTGACCTTTGCTTTTTTTCAGTCCTGTTTTGGTATGTGTGTGGTTAAGCGCCTTAGCTAAATGTAATGTACAAAATGTAGCAAACTAATGTAATGCAGATGTAATCTTTATGGTCCACACACAAACAGAAAAGGTCTTGCGCCACCCTGTGGATTCTAAAAGAGCTTTTCCCACATGCTTTTCAAACAGAAAATGGACATTTTGTTTATGAATCACTTTAAAGGGAAGATAAGAGCTCAACTAGAAGCAAGAGGAATTTTTTTCTCCTACCTCTAAATCTGTAGTAGAATTTTGCTGAGAAAATAGCCAAGAAACAACTATTTTACAGTTTCTCACAGTGAGTGTACTAACCCTTACAGTGTCACGTCTGGGTGTTTTGATGAAAATTTTGAGTGTTGTTTGGTGAACTGTACAAGTCAGCTAATAATAATTTCAATGGGAAGATAATAAAAATATAAATGCATTCCTGCCTAAGTATTCACGTTTGTATGTATTTTCTTGCAGACACTAGATCAACAGCAGCTCTTCACTGAGGACGAG
>NW_008825156.1:3840527-3842412 GCF_000699105.1 Pygoscelis adeliae | reverse complement strand
AGAAAGAAAGCAGAAGATCTTCAGAAACAGAAGGAGGAGCTACAGAGGCAGCATGACCAGCTTCAGGCTCAGAAACAAGAGCTTCAGCAGGTACACTTATGAGAACAGAATTTTTTTTTTTTTCCTTTTCTGTATCCTTATATATGTAACAGCTCATGATAATCCCCAACTCTGGAGCATTCTTTACCTTGATTTCTCATATGAGTCCCAGCTGAATTGTAAATTAATGGTACCACAGCAGAACATAATCTACTATTCAGGATTATAGCAAACAAAGCAAGCATCTCAACTCAGTAGTATGCCCATTAAGAAAGACTTTACCTAATGACTGCAAAATTTCTTTTAAGTGTATTCATTTATGTCACATCAGACAAAGTTGACAGATTTAAGTTTTTCAACTGTGGTATTTTATTTTTCACCAGGTTGTAAAACAGATGGAACAAAAGAAACTACAGCAAGGAAATCCTCCTGCAGGACCAGCTGGAGAACTGAAATTCCAACCCCGTATGTTATCTTTCTTTGTAGATCCACAAACTTTAAAATAAGATCTCCAATGTAAAGGTCATCCTCTGTGGCCAATTTACCAGCAGTTGGGCACAACGTGACATGACAAGTTTAGTTTTAGACAGTATAAATGACCAATTGCTTCAACACCCTCAAAAGAAAATAGTGTCATAATAAATCGTTGCATTTGCTCATTGGTGGCAACAAAATGGTCAGTTATATATTAGCACTTCTTATCCATAACACATTGTCCGTGTTTCTTTTGTGCTTTAAAGGGGCTCTGCTCTCCCATACATCCTAACTTAGTTTTTTCTCCCCCTCTAGAAAGGTTGAAACTAATATGGCTTTATTGGCTTCCATGTTCATGTGCTAACATTATCGGTAGAGCTCAAGAACTTCTTGACAGTCATCTCAAACATAAGGCTTCGGACTACATCCGGGCAGCCTTTTGAATACTGGAAGCTCTTTACTGCTCCTGCAGGGCCAACAGTGGGATCTCAAACCTTAAATGCTATATTCAGTGATTACAGCTCACTTTGTTGAGTACCCTGAAATTCTAACCCTAAGCCACTCAGTTCTGTGAAGAGAAATAATGTCATTTCAGTACCAATTTAATTTTGTCTTTCATTCGCTTCAAAACTGCCTGTGGATAATTTCATTTTATGATCCTTAGTTGTAAGAGCCTCACTTCCCCTCACCTTCAGTAAAAACATCATGTGAAATAGCAGATGCCCTGGGAGTTGGACTAATGATACATCTTTCGATACTGGCAATATTGTAGCAGATACTGTTCTTAACATATATATATTATTTTATGTAAAAACTTTCTGCAAAGTCATTTAATCAGGCGTCATAAGAATTCATTATATTAGCCAGAACTAGTCGCTACTCATTCACTGAGTTAAGAAGATCCAAGCAGACAATATTTCTGATTTGTAAGCTACTGGAGCTACTAAGGGTAATTTAAGGAAAAAAATAAAATCACGAGAATGCAGCTGCAAGTTCTGAAATCTTCAGCAAACTATGAAAATTAGTATTATTCAAAGGTAAGCAAAGAGAGAATGTTGTAAGTATTTTTGACACAGTGAGGAGTAAAATACAGGAGGAAGTTGTTAATTTTTTTTTTTTTCAAGCTTCCTATATTGGGATTAAAGGTTTCATAAACACATATATTTCAGAAAGAACAATCTCCAAAGAACCAATGTATTATGTAAGTAAAAAAAATTTCACTGAAAACAGAAACAACTAGTAATCTAAGAGGAGACTCTGAATATTACAATAATGCAGTCTATCGGGTAATCTCAATCCGATTTCATTGTTAGTCACATACAAAATTCTTGATTCCACTTACAAACCAAAAAATAGGTTTTGTTTGATTGTC
>NW_008825156.1:3828398-3840491 GCF_000699105.1 Pygoscelis adeliae | reverse complement strand
GAGCCAATTTAATTGAGAAGTTAAAAATGGTTTTATTCTTGTTTTACAGCTGGGGACCACAAAGTTGGAGAAGCACCAAAACATCCTGCGGGAGGTGATCAGCCTTTACCACCAGGACATGTCCAAGAACCAGCTGCTAGAACTGATCAAGTTCACCCTTAACCACTTGTGCTAGGAAATCAGAGTGAAACATGAACTCTCCACTTTCTTCCCGAGGTTGTAAAATCATTGGGAATGTTAGAGATGAAGTGTCAATCAGATTTGAATAATAAATTAAACTAATTATCTCTCCAATGCATCAGTGAGAAACACAACAGGGGGATCATTTAGAGGCTATAATGGAGGAGGGAATTAAGGAAACTTAATACTAAAGGTTTTTATGGCCAGGGGACTGAGCTGCTGAACTCTTCTCTTACAAAAAGGGAGGAGATGTCTGCCATTCTGTGTTTAGGCACAAATTGGAATCTTCTCAGAGAGGAAGCAGGGAACTGGCCTGAATGTCGTTAGGTCTAGTTTTACGCAGAAACTCTTTCCAGAAATGCTGAGAAGCAAAATATGGAGAATCGAAGACCATAGATAAAGGCCTACCATTTCCAGCACTACCAAACCCTTTCTTCTTTGAGACCAAATAAAAATCAGACTTCTAATCCTTAATCACAGAAAATTTGCACTTTCTAAAATCTAAACACAGCAAAGAATTATATGGAACAGTGAATATTTTTCATGTTTACAGAAGTGTAAGAATTTCACTGTAAGCCTTCAAAAGGAATATACTTCTGATATATTGATCTGAACCGTCCTCCTTGTTGAGATTAATTCTGTGTAGCAGTTGAATACTCAACTGGCTCTTGGGACAGTACTTTTGTCCCTCTTTCTTTCATCAGGTGCCAGCTGATCTCAAAATTTTGCATGCTATTAAGTAAGCTTTTTATGTTGATGGAAATATTGTGCAAAGCAGAACAAGACTCATTGTCTTTTTCTGTACAGATTATCCTACCTCCTATGATAATACCAGATTTTTCAAAATGCACCATGTGCTTCAGAAAGCTCTTCTCAGACATGAATCTTTGACTTCTTAAGAGTCTCACTATTAACGCTTATTAGTCCTTCAGCAGTTGGTGTAAGTTTATGAAGTGTCCTAAAACAGGGGTGCTACTTGATTGTATTATTCTGGTATTGAACCAGGATAGGTCCCTAATATTGTAAGCCAAGATTTTACAAGAATAAGTTGATTTTCCTGTGGGTTTTACTATAATGTTGAAAAGTTGTGTGATTGTCCTTGCTTGTCATTCATTTCAGACTGAAAGTATCCTAAAGTGTAAACCCTGTTTGGGTTTTTTTTTGTTTGCTTGGATTTTTGTGGGGTTTTTTAAACATGGATTGTTCTGATTGTATACTGCTGGCTTTGACCTGATACAGACACACCTTGGCAAGCACCCTTTGCATTTCCTTCCTGTTCTGTGGCTAACTGCTGACAGTGTCATTAAAGGAGATCATTTGGGTTTTGAGCAAAGAAACAGAGGCAAGCCTCTGTTACAGAAAGATGTTCCTTTCAGAATAAGACTTGAATATTTTAGGCAAACTCAAAAAAGACAGGAGGCAATTACTAACATTTTTGTAGTGACATTTGGGAAGTTTCTCACTCTGAAGAACTTTGATAGAAGCTAGGCATATTCCTCCCGTGTTTAAGGCTGCTTTCATCAGGACTGAGCACATTCTTGTTCTCCACACAATATAATAGAACTCACTGCTGGAACAGATTAGGTTTCCTTATCTGTTTCAGCTTGTTAGTTGTCATGTCACATTTCCTTCATTTATACCACTCAAACAATTGGACTTCTTTTACTTTTTTTTTCTCTATGCAAGTGGTTCACATTTTAATTTAGTCTCAAAAACCAGAGTCTCCACTGTTTGTAATTTCCATGCAATTCCAACATCAGTTTGATTATGTCTTTGTCAGGAGACTAACATACTTTTCAACAACTTCATCTGTTTGCTAAGAGGCCCAGACACAGGCCTCTGGTAGTTACAGCTACCTCCAGACTAACGGAGTTTCTCAGTACACGGCCCTGGCTTTGGGGTTGTAGCCTGATAATGGGTAACAGAACGAGGAGGGAAACAAAGGGGGAATTACTCAAACGTCATGGAAAAGGTGAGGGGAAGGGGTTTTTTGTGTTCTCCTCATCCCACATGAAAGTTTAGAGAGGACAAATGATACAGACACAAATGTTTGCGGAGAATCAAGGACTGAAACTCTTGGTGTGAAGGCATTTCTACCATACAAATCATTCCTTCAGGCTACATCTGCCTCCTAACAAATGTCATTATATGTAATGACATGCTTTGTAATGTAATGCTCAAGCTTTGATTTCAGTGCGACGTCTTATATTTTGATTGCAAGATCCTGACTCTCCCTGCTGTTGGAGATGGGCGTTATATCCCACTTATTCCATTTACTTTGAAACATCTGGAGTTGTGTAAAGAACTGTTGTAACAACTTGGGTGCTGAACTCAGCTTCTGCACGTGACGGTGTAGCAAGTGTCCGTGGTGAATCTGAGGAAACCACTTGTGAGAAGCCAGTGTTTTCACTTGTCATTTCATCGTGAGTTAGCATTAGCAGAAGTTCCTTGTTTTACATTTCAACTAGCCACTGAGGTGTGTTCAGTGTTAAACGGTGCGCATCTTTCCTTCAATTGCTATTAGATACCTAAATGTTGTTCTTGTCAGTGATAATTTAATTAGTAGGCTTGCAGTTTAGCAATATACTACAGACTTTCTGTTCATTTTTTAGAAGTGGAAACAGGCAGTTTTTAAACGTTAGAATTGGTGATCGGGTTTATCTCTAACTATAATCAAGGTTTAGTCAAACTGACGGTTATTTGCCCTAAACTACGGAAGTCAGAGCCTCAGCCTTCAATAACACAATTTATTGAACTCCTACTGCACACATCTTAAGTTTGTTGCCTAAATGTTTTTGAGCTGAGAGCCCAAATTACAACTTCATGCTCGTCCACCCAATTAAAAAATCTCATATGCATGGGTACCTGTATCACATGTCCACAAAGGTAGCAAGGACTGAGTGGATGTTCTTTCAAAAGGTGGTCTGTCAAGTCTGGTCTATTGACAGACAATGTTCACCCAATACTGTCCATCCGTCCTCCTCCGTAGAGGAAGGGTATCGTTCTTCAGGCCCAGGCTAAAAGAGGTTTCCATCTGAGTGTAACAAAGTCACCAAACTATTTTTGTGGATCAATTCTGAAGTATGGTTTAAATAAGCGTTATCATCTCACTGTGAGGAACGTCTGCCTTAGGGGTTATGCAATGTGCTGAAGTCATGCTTACACATGAAATGTTTAGCAGATTTGTTGCTTTTTTAATGTGTTTGTTGTTTTCGATGCTGATGTCTTCATTTAATTGGGTTCTCTCTTTCACAAAAGAGACTAAAAGCATTAGCCACTAAAAGCATGTTTCAGCCGTGGTACTGATTTCTCAGGAGCTTTTTAAAGTTGAAAAAAATTATTAAACTAAGCTTATAGCTAAGTGCGGAGGTAGAAAGCTATAATCACAAATAGATAAGGGACTGGAATATCATGGGCACCAGTGCTTTCACCTGTACTCTGCTTTTCATTTAGGAGGCGATTACAAGAAAACTGAATGTAAATTCATACAGATACCAGTTCAAGACAAAAATGCAGAGATTTGGTTTTGTACTTGGCTGGGATTTCGGTAGGAGGATGAAGGGGTAAGATTTGGTCAATGTTTTTTTTTGTGAGATATATGTAGCGAAAAAAAAGCTCGACGCCGTACTTTGTATAGATCAGTTTTTAACTGGATTAAACTGAAACTCAGCGCAGTGACAGACGTCTAGTGTTTTATTTTAAGCGGGTGGGAAAGAGGCAGGTTTAGATCTTGTCTATATGCACAACTTTGTATTTCTGCTTAGAGGCCCTTCCTGTTTGCCCTCCACTTTTTGCTTTCTGGAATGATGTGAAAAGAAATTTATAAAAAGGTGTAAGTATCTTGTGTTCTTCCCTGGCACCAGCTGTCACACTGCAATAGCTATTCACTGATTAGGTACTTGAATGCTCAATTTTCTATATTCATAAAAATACAAACCCAACTAACTAAAATGCTACTGCAACAGCATTATGAACTCTTGACACCACCACACACTTCCCTGACTTGTTCAGATTCAAAACAGAAATCCCAGAGAAGGTGAAGCACCCACAGGTGCACAGTAACAGATTTTGCTATAGGTTGCTTTCTCTTTGCTTACAGATTCTGCCTTCAAAGCTAGGTGTCAGCCATTTCAGGATGTCAGAATAGCTGTGGCAATGTGTCTCTTGGGGAGATCCACAGGACATTATGCCATATCCAGCCACATTAGACTTTTCCATCTTGTAAATGATTAAGAAAAATTTCATGTATGGGGCATTTTGCAAAGAAGTGAAGCTCTGTGCTATGGATTGTCTTTTTGGAATTGATGCAAAAGTAGGTAGCAGATGCCAGGAGCTGTCACTAAGGTTGGCCCCAGAAGTACTTCCTTGTTTACATCCTCGAGTATCTTTTACTTACTAAAATTAAGAGGTAGTTGTACCAAGGTAGTGAAATGAGAGTGCCATCTGAAAACATAGCAACACTCACTGTAGTTTAGTTACATTTCTAAAAATGAACTTTTTTTTTTTTTTTTACATAATGGGAAATAGGGAACTAGCTTGAGTCCTATTATTTATGCATCCACAGACAGCAAATATCAAAGCTATCTACAGTTACCCTAATGTTTTCTAATGCCTTAAAAGCTATGCTTGCCAGAATTACTTCGTATCCAATAGTAACACTTTTTATAATTAAACTAGCCAATACTATGCTAAATAATAGCCTGCATACTTGCTTGTGTAGTAAAGTACAATATCAATGAGGGAAAGTAATTTTTTTCAGAGATACCCAGGTTTCTAAACCTAGTATATTTTTCAGTGACAATGCAGGGATAGAGCAGCACTACAAAGCTGACCTCTCCCTTCTTTGCACCTTTTCCATCAGTTCAAGAAGCTGTTAGTCTGAATGACTCCACAGCGACTGCTGTTCAGTCTCTGTTGCAAACAATTTGTATTTACTCAAATGTGCATTTCCTTAACAGATAGCTCACAGCTGGTATCTTCTAAGAAACAGCCCATAAAGTCATTTCGGTGTTATAGGAGGTGATGGTGCATACAATACACGGTTTTCCCTCTAATATCTCATTTCACACCCTCTCCCACTAGCTTATTATTGCTGTTAATACTACATTGAGAAGAGGACTTCAATTTTTGTGCTCCCTATCACCAGTGACAGTGGAGAACGTAGGATGGAGGTGCAGACAGCCCTCCACCTCCACTGTGCATCATACCAAGCTACCCCGCTGCATGAATTCAGAGCCCACCTAGGAGGAGAGGATGAGTTATTCAGCCATGGAGTAGAGTCCTATGCAAACTTGTACGTATGGAAATTTCCACAGTCACAGAAAGGCACTAGAAACTTCAGTAGCAATGACTGAAGTTCCTGAGCCCACCTCTATTCTACAGGCTGTGCGGACCTTGCCGGTGCATTGAGTACTGTGGAGAAGTGACGCAACATCTATTATAACACACAACGATTTTTCACATGATCAGCACGTACAGTTGCATACCGTTTCTTCACTAGAGGGAGTCTAAGGCAAGGATTACTGAGCACTTTTAAAAGCTAATTAAGAAGCAGAGTGGTGGCATAATAAAATAGGATGTTGAAAACTGAATGGTCCCTCAAAAGCCATACAACAGCTGCCATGTTTCAAAACAGCTTTTTTTTTTTTTTCTTTTATAAGAACGCATATCTTACATTATGCTGTTTCCTTTTGGAAGAGAGCCTGAAAGTGCAAATGAGCACTAGGCTAATGATGCTCTTCCTGAATATGGACACCTCTGTACCATGCTTGATCTCCGAGTACAGTACACCACAACTGGATAACAATATGAGAATCACTTGGTATTTAAAAACCCAAGATACTGACCAGGAAAAGATACTGTTTACATTTATAGCTGGAAACCACAGTCCTCCTAGAGTAGGATCCTGTATGTTAGACAGTGAAATAAAAAAAAGGCAATGCTGCACTATTTCTGCCAAAGATACAGCTGGAGGAAACAGGATTATACAGATGCCAACTCATTGTCACTCCTGATGCTCCTCAAGGAACAGTTTCTTTGGAGGTAGTTGGTAAGTTGTTTTATATTAGCATTTTTTTCCCAGGAATTCTAAAGGTAAAAATTGCATGTATCAGAGCCAGCTTAGGGATGCCAGTTCATTCAGTCTCTGAAGCTCCCAGGGAAGCACAATCAGCCAAGCAAACTGATAAAAATCATTATGTTAAATATGAGAAGTGGGATAAAGGAATAGGGTGTTGTCATCAAGGCATGCATTAAGTTTTTGATCAGTTTCCCCATATCTCTAGTTTAATTGTCTGAGTTCAATGTTATGCTGCTTACTACACATAAAGCCATGGCTTATTTTCAACTACAGTAGTTTTATAATTCTTAGTCTAAATACCCTCTTTCTATGCATTTTATTTTTTAGCAAGGAAAGAGGAAAATTAAGTGCTGTAAATGTTCACTTATTTGTGTTCACTGAGTATTATAAAATTATCAAGAACATAAATCACATACACTATTCATAGTCTAAATAAGTATCTGTATTTTAATTTTCTACTGTGTTTGCAATACTCAGGCAAGAAAAATAACCAGCCAGTCATCTGCCCTGATGGGTAGATTTAGTTCAATCTACAGGTACTTACAGTATCATCAGAATAGTCTTCATTAATTTATCTGTTAATTATTTACAGCTCCCAAGTTGCATTTTAGTTGGCTCAGTTTTTGTATTAACAGCTGCCTGTCTTTTGGTTGGACTGATTGCTTTCCTGTGCATTAAGCACTATAAACCATGCAAGTGGTTTCAAGTGTCTAAATTTCTATTTTGATTGTATTAAAATTTCTACATTGAAAACTGTTTTTGCAAATGATTTTATTCTAAGGCTAATAGAAGGGATGAGCGACTACAGCCAGCACCAGAATACTCCTTACTGCTATTGTGATCTTTAGCCACTGCTCCCAAAAGCAACGCTCACATGCTTTTGTTCCCATTTGCTCAAAAGCAATGTTTTTGTTTGGTACTTCGGTGGCTGCAGGCAGGCTGGAGATTGCTAAGCCATCATCTGTGCTGTTACGTGGCACCACAGACCTGTGCTGGCAGGATTCAGGTTGGAACCTGCAGCTGCCTGACTGCCCATATGGCACCAGCCTCACTGAGGGCCAAGGATCACCAGTCAGCATCATACCCATTTGATCTCTGCCAGCTTATACATGCTTTGTCGTAGCTCATCTTTCAGTCTGGACATGTCCTAAATATTTCAGGTATTCCTCAAGCTCCTCAGGACAAAGCCAGGGTTGCACCAGTGTTGCACCAAGTATGCACAGAGCATATTTATTTATTTATTTAAAAAAAGAAAACCCAAAACCAAATTGTATGAAACAGGGAAAAAAGTGCTGGGATTGATGCACTGCATTCACATACTGCCACAAAGGACTAACTGAAAAGATGCAGTTTGACTCGGAAAGTGCCTAATACATGACAACCTGCTCACGCCTGATGCGCATGTGTGATCAGTAGAACTTCAAAGTGGTAACTCCCAACTGCTTGATGATAAGGTTTCTTCATTACTAAAAAGAAACAGTGACAAACTTATGCATCTAAATAACCCTTTCACAAACAAATTCATGTGGAAGAAACTTTGGAGGCTGGCTGGCTATAGCTGACTGTACAGTCACATATCTGGCAACAGTGGTGGACTAAACATTATTTAAATAATTGCAGCTCTTCAATCAAGAGAATTTAATTACATGGTTTAAGCAATAAAGCAACAAAATATTTTTATGCACTATCACAGTATAGTATCTAAACCTTTGTAAAGGGAGGAACCAAGTCATGTTTATGAGTTGAAAAAAATAAAAGCTAACTCAAGCTTATTTTAGGCAGCCATTTGCACTGTGTAAATGCAGCTCACTTCTCACATAGCTGTTCTCCCTGGTGCACGGCTCCTCAACGCTGCCCAAAAGCTGGCTGCAGCCTGTCCAACGCTTGGGGCAAGCTCCTAGGGCAGCTCCTGCCACTGGCTTCCCAGCACTCCCACAGCTGGAGAGGGAGGACATCATCTGCTCACAGCAGGCAAGGAAGGGGCAAAGCTGCCCTGCCATGCAGAGGGCAACCTCCTACCACATCTCCAGGGCAGCAGAGAAGATCTTTCTGGCACAGCATCGCCTGCCTAGACAGAGGCGAGGAAGAAGCAAGCCATGTACCATCCCAAGCCCCTCCTGATAGTATGCATACTGCTGACTGTATGTAGCTCATGCTGGAGAGAGAGAACAATTAGTGTTAATTTCTTTTTCTTGCTCTTTTTAATTTAATGCGCATCTAGAAACAAACTTATCTCTTTTTTCCTTGCAGTTCCTCAAAAAATACTAGCATTCAAAGGAAGCATAGAAATGAAGCATTTGGAAGAAGCTGTTTTGAATTACCAGATTGTGGGATTTCATCCCAAACCATTAATACTAAACTTTTTGTCTGAAGTATCCACAAGAGAGAAAGGTACAAATTTTCTTCTGGAGCAATGCACAATGTAACACACAACATAACACAACACTGCAAGAGAAGAGAAAGTAATTCTGCTAAAGGCCCAGGAGGATCTGAAAGCTTTTCAGTTTCAGGTGCACATAGAAGAGAACGGCACTTTCATGGCTCCACACACTGTTTCTCCAAATGTATGTGAGCATGACAGGGCAGAGCTTTCCACCAAAATAATTTATGACACTCTTCAGTGGCATCTTCTTGAGCAGACAACGCCACTGACTGTCATAGGTAAGCAAACTGCTTTGCCATGCAGTGAGGGTATGGTTTAATTTCTAGAAGACAGTAGCTGTCTGGATTTACAGTTGGTAGGGCTACGATTGGTGTTAAAACAGACAATTATTCAAAGCAAGTGTCCACTTCAGGACTCCCAAATTTTCATCTCACTGTTACAGACACCCTGACATGAATACACAGTTACTCCTATGTGCTCACACAGAATTGCTCTTAGTAATACTACATATTTTCTCCAAATAGCTGTCTTAACCACTACACTCAGTTCTCCAACAGCTGGTCAATTCCCTCACAGGCCCTCAGGAACTATGAGGATGCAAGCATTTCCCTAAATCTTATTTAAGGTGTCTGGAAACCACTTCCCCAGAGAAGGCACGTTCTGTTCACAGAAGGCAGCTTAATCTCTCAAACACAGGTTGGTCATAGACACCAGATCTCTCTAACTGGGGAAGCAAATACCCTTCAAACACATCTTTGGTTTTTCTCCAGGGCAATTTCACAGCTGCATCAGATGCAACTGTGAAACCCATCCTTCCCCAACCCTTTTCTTTTTGCCTATGTTATGGGCTTCCAGCACGGGTTTCTCTGGGGCTCATGGTGCTCAGTATCTGGAGGGAGGGGGCGAGGATGGGGAAATCCCCAATCAGCACCTTGCAGTGCTGTATCATATCTTGATAAAATTTAAAGAAATCCAGTGATTTGCTTTTTAGCCCTACCAGCGCTGGATGCAGTGCAATGTCTAATGGACACGCCAACTGCTGTGGAGTCACTCACTTTAACTTGAAGAGCCCATTCCTTCTTTCCTGAAGGAATCAAACTCTTTAGGTATAAAAATGATGAGTAGCTCTCAGAAGGATCCTTCACAGATGCAGAAGTTTAAAACAAAGGGTCTCTTGATAATGGAGACAAAACTGTTTTGCAAAGAAACCAAACTACATTTACACAACCACGCAGTGCAGTTTGCTGCTGATGTTACACATTCAAAGAGTACTACAAGGAAATCCTATTTCAATTTACAAGGTGACTCTTTTATCCTATGTTCTTTGGGCAGTATGTTTATGGTCCACTTGAAAACATCTGGAGAGGACACACTGCCTTTAAACCTGTGTTAGCTCTGCCATGAGTCAGACTCACTAGGAGTCTGCTCTGGCGTGAGATCACTGCAGCTGTGTCCTGGACATTCAGCTTTATATGCATAGACATGCCAGAAATAGAGAGTTTTGAGAGGGCTGAATCTAAGGAGCAACAATAGTACTGCTCCTGATAAGATTTCAGAGGCTTTGTCATGAACTATCTTAATAAACTATTAAAAAAAAGAAAAAAAAAATCCCACCCAGAGCTGGTTGTTTGTCCCAATGTGAGACACCTACATAGCACTGCACTTGCAAACCAATGTACGCAAAAGAAAGAAAAATGTTCCAGATACAGATCTAAATCTAGCTTGAGGTCTAGATTCAGCTTGAGAAACAGAGCTAGCCTGAGAATTTCAAAGTGCCCACAGCACCTGTATTCCTGCCTACCCTATGGGAAATCAGGGAGCCTAACCCGTTGAACAGACTTGATGGTCTCTATCTCATAGAAGGTTTCAAGAAACTCTTACCAAAAAAAAAAAAAAAAAGGGAAAGAATAGCTCTTGGAGTTTGTGAAGTATTTTCCTGAGGAAGTATTTTTTAATAGGATGACACTGACACTTTACAAGAAAGTAAATAGATTGTTCCTCCTGCAGCAGGGGAACTGCTTGTATACCATAATTCACCACGTTTCAAATTGTGCTGGCGTAGCTGTTTTGGGGACCATGAGAAGGACTAGCAAGGAGAAGCTGGGAACTTCATAAGCCAGGAAAAATTTAATAACATATGTAATTACATGTTACATTTGTTATAGAAGCCCTGTAGCTGGACAAGTACTAAATTATTATACATAAGTACCTTTTCATATCCAGAGGACTAGAGGTTCATTGTGTTTAAGCTGTCAAAAGAACATTATTTCTCATAGTTACTGTATTCCTTACAGAGACTGGATCCCTCTTGCTTCCTGTATAAATAGCCAAATATATAAATACCAAGGCTATAAAGAGCTAAATAATCAAGTTTCTTTGACCCCCTTTTCACATCTTTATCTGCTTATCTAGCATTAGCAAATACTATATCATCTCTCTGTGTCTGTAGAGTAAGTGATTTCTGCCCTGAAGAGATTCAAATCCAGTGGTTACTGGAGGAGGATATAATCAAGGATAACGTCAGATAAGAGCTACTGGGCCACTCAGGCAACTGCTTCTACCTACAACCTGTGCTTCAGGTAACACTTATGGCTTTCATGTTTGCCAAAAAAAATTGCTTTCAAAGTAATGTACAAAGCCTGGAGAAACCCATCACAAAAGAGGTATTTCTAAGGCTCCCAGGTATGTATAATACATCTATGGGTCCTTTCACTTTAAGGGCAGTACAGAGCACTATTTGATGTAACTTGAGGGGGAAAATAATTTTGTTTCAGGTGTACAGAGTCATTTGGGACAGGAAGGTGTAACTTACGAGTCACTGTGCAAACATGATTCAGCCCCAGGAAACCCTGGCTGTAACTTTCTATTGAATGAGTCCACGCAGTGGTCCAGTAGATATATTCACTTGGCATGTTATTTTTGCCACTGAGAGTATCTACAAAAGTTCCAACAAACTGGTATAAACAAAGGTTGAATTTAACTTGGATTTTTGCTTTCCTTGAATTGTTTTATTTCAAATGAGTGAAGAACGTTATATTCCCCACTATGAAATTTGCTAAAAGTAAAGTCGCTGGTAAAAAAATAAAAGCCAAAAACTGAGGTTCTGTTATCTTTAATCCAGCCATTCCACCACCAGCTTGGTTTCCAGGAGATATCACATCTGACAGGAGCAATTTCACTTTCCCTCTCCCCTCTCAACCAGAAGATGTAATTTCATATTTACCCTGCTGTAAAATTCTAGTGATGAGAAAGCAATATAAATCTTAGATTTCATACTTGAGGAGTGTTAGCATCAAACCCTTGTCTGGGGTTCATTTCTTAACCAGTTTGTCCTCAAATTATAGATCTTCTCTTATTTTGTAGCAAGTAATGGAATATTTTAGTTGGTGGAAGTGATGGTGAATGGACTGAAAACAGCCTGCTCAAGACAAGTGCTTAACTGCTATCATGT
>NW_008825156.1:3817618-3828309 GCF_000699105.1 Pygoscelis adeliae | reverse complement strand
CTTTAACAAAGAGTGAAATTTCTCTCTTGGTATATGCAGTATGACACACTATGCATGTACATATATAAGTGCAGTGTCTTACTGAGTTCAGGTACAGAGCACTCAGAGAACAGCAGGCTTATATATTTTTTCTGTTGCAATTCTTTCTTCTGTAATAAATCACTCTTGGCTTAGTGTCCCAGGAGTATTTTACTGCAGCAGCTTTTTAATGGAAGACTTTCTCTCTTGCTTTAGCAAAGTCTCTTGTTGTCTCTGAGATCGGAGAAATTCCTACACAAACCACAGTCAGTAAGACTATCTGTCTTGAACTTCCCATATCAAATTTTGTACCTGACAACATCGTGTTGTATGTATGTATCAGAGCCACAAAGACTGGACAGAGTTTCCTGAAGCCAACCAAGTCATAAAAACTAATATTGGAGAAAATGGATTATATTTTTGTATGAGCAAACTACAGTTCTCTCCAAAGGCATCTGACAATATTAAAATATTAAGATGTGAGGTTTTTCATCCAGGAACTCAACACTGTGTAGAACAAGCCTTTCAACTCGAGCTTGCAGGTTTTATTATTGTTTGTTATCTCTTAGAAGTTAGTTTAAATTTGGATACTAGTTTGCAAATACTCAAGCTTCTTTTAGTGTGGCTGGATAATGGAATAAGACACCCCACAAAGTTATTAGACGTATTGGAGTCTTACCTAAAGGAGATTCTATCTTTAAGGAATTATTTCTATATGTCAGAATAATGTGGAAATTATCAAATTTTCCATGCCACAGTTATGCACTGAATGAGCTACACCATAAACTTTAAAAATGAACTAACAGAACTTTTCCCCTATAACTCACTAAGGATCAAATCAAACCTCTCAACTAATGGTGATCAGTAATTTTTGTTGTTTAAACTGTTTCAGAAAAGTGAATGAAATATGAGTGCCAGCACACCATTTTAGTCAGGAATTCTCTGAACTGCATCCAGATTTTTTTAAGTCAATAAGAAGACATCTGTTGAATTTAGCACACTTTGGAGTAGTTTCTCTGAGAGCCAATGTGAAAACCAGTGATGACTAAATATTGAGTAATGAGAGCATACTACTAAAAATTTTGTGGACTGGTGTAAATTTGGCAATGCTTTTTGATACAAGATTGTGGATTTTTCTATGGACGCATTAACTCCCTTTATGATAGGTCAGTATAAGATTATTACTATTGCAAATAATTGTATTCCTTCCTACTTTGTAGAAGAACCTAACAGGGCTGCTAATAAACTGTCTCTGACTGCAAATCAGAGCCACACAGAACCTTTGAAGTATTAGTTTTAAAACAGAACAAAACTATAAAGGCCATTCTGATAGTATTCCTGAGCATGATTCTCGCCTCACCAGGCAAACGTTACTGGAAGATATGGCAAGTGACTGGATGGCTTATGCAGCAGCTGCACACCCCTATATCTCCTACCGGCTTCTAGGTTTGGGATCAGCAATGTGTGTGTAGAAGGGGAAGAAATAGGCAGGATGTATATTGTCCACCACCACCAAAGAAGTTGTCCCCAAGTCAATACTAGTAGTTGTTTAAACAAAGACCTTTTTTTGATATGGAAGTTACCTGAAGGAGGCAGTAAGGGATCTCTGGCAGTCCAGACAGAGATTCACAGAGATACAGAGAAGTTTTTGAACACACAACAGTTCCACATTGGGTCTGCTCAAGGCCAAGTCCAAACAAGAGGAATAAGCAGGCAGGGAGTCTTACATTTATACTAGTCTCCCCAGGTAGTTATTTAATGTTACGGGACATCAGTGAAATGTGAAAATTACAGTTTTAATAGTAGAACACAAACCACTCAGCCAACACAACACATTTATCGAGCTTTATCCTCTTCTCTCTGAAAAAAAAAATAAATCAAAGATTCTGGTCCACCTAGCCAAGCAGCATTTACCACTTTGAAGATAAAATGCATTACTGCACATCCAAAGGCTAGCGCGGATGTGACACTTCAGTGCTGTGTATCTGGAAGGAACAGAAATAGGGTGAGTTTAGTTACCTGGTTTAAGGGACTATTCCCAGCTGAGGAAGAAGTAGAAAATAAAGACTATGAAGATGGATCTGGTTTCATCTCCTGTGTAACTTGCAAAACAAAAGCAGAGCGAAGAATATAGGATCAGATGTGAGGTTTCTACTGAAGATGAAACTTTTGAGGAAACCTACATTTTAAAACTTGATTGAGCTCTCCTTAACAAAGGAAACAGGCTCTCTTCAGTGAAGACAGGTCTGCACATAACAGTAGAAACACTTGTGTACCATTGAAATATCTTGAATGGTAGTACCGTAATTTAAGAGTTCTGACTGCAGGTCACAGGGCTATGGCATGCTGTGGAACTTTTTTTTTTTCCCTTAAACAGATGCTGTTCAAGAACACAACAGAAGTGACATACTTTTCAGGCTATGTACAGTAATGAACAAAATAAGGGGGGGGGATATCAACTAAAGGAATAACAACTTTGCCACAATTAAAAAGAGGAAACATGAAAGAACAACCTTTCAAACTGAATGATCAAATATCACTATCAAATGCATCCATTTAGTAAAGCATAAAGATTTCAGCTACGGACGTCCAGACAACACTTGATAGAAGAAAATCTGTGAGAAAATAATGGCTACTTCCTACAGAAACATTTCTAAAGGTAGAGACTGCCGTTGGAAAAAATATCGGTTTACTGCCTATAATTCTACATAAATTCTCAGCAAGCATGAGCTTTCTCCATGGTTGGTGAAGGCAGTCATTAGTTCTTTCAAATCAAGCCACCCTCATGTACTCAGTGATCAGCACACCCACAGAGGGCTAGTCATCTTCTAAAACATCACTGGGGATGGCTGCATAGGGTAGCTTCTTTACCCTCAGGGTCAAAATTTACCATCATTTTACATAAGGAAGCTGCTTTCTGGGCAGTTTACTCCAACAAAATCCATACATTTTGCAAGAAAAACACTCCGATCTTCCTGCTCATCTCACTGCTCTTCTTCTCCACCCATCCCACGAAAGAACCATTATCTTGCTAACTTTTTTTCCTCAAGTTTTAAGCTAAAGTAAACACTGGAAAAATGCATCTGGGGCAAAGGCAGGGTGTGGAAAATACTGCTCCCATTACTTGTATGCACTCACCAGGAGACAGCGAAAATTTAGAATCATAGAATTATTTAGGTTGAAAAAGTTCTTTAAGATCATCGAGTCCAACCGTAAATCTAACACTGCTAAGTCCACCACTAAACCATGTCCCTAAGCACCATATCTACATGTTTTTTAAATGCCTCCAGGGATGGTGACTCAACCACTTCCCTGGGCAGCCTGGTCCAGTGCTTTCAGTGAAGAAATTTTTCCTAATATCCAATCTAAACCTCCCCTGGTGCAACTTGAGGCCATTTCCTCTCATCCTATCACTAGTTACTTGGGAGAAGAAACCGACACCCACCTTGCTACAACCTCCTTTCAGGTACTTGACAAACAGGGCAAGCTGGTCTCAGACCACAGCATAAATATTCAAGACATTCAGATGCCTCAGTATATATAGGATTATACAGTATGCACAAGGGCCATATTCTCTCATGCTAGAGAAAAAGGAAATAAAACAAGATTTTTTTACTCACAAGGCACAGGAAGAAGTTCCCAGGAGATGCTGAAGCAGAAGGAGACTTTTAACATAAAACATGTGGAACAGCATCACTGTTGCAGCAAAGGGACCATCAGGGACTATTTGGATCAGCTGCCCACCCCATTAACCTAACAGTGCCCAACCCTAAGAGGGAAATCCTGGTGCTGATGAACTACCTGGCAAGTTCTCTTGGATTTAAAGGCTCAGGATTTAATATGGGGGCCTGATTTGAAGCTCACTGAAGTCAAGGGCTCCTGTTGCTGGCATTGATGCTCACTGTCAATCTCCGTGCCTCAGTTCTGCTCAGGAATAACTATTATGACTATAACAACAACAACGCTATTTATATACTGTGCCTATCCTCTCTTGGTCAGAGAAAACATAAATGCAAAACAATAAGCAGGTATTTGCCACTTAAAATAGCAAATGAACAAGGAACAGCCAGGGAAGGAAAAGAGTGGCTCCCACCTCCTGCCATAGCATGTGGTAGCCCTACTCCCAGCTCAGGGCCTCACCACCCTCCTGGCAGCAGGAGCAGAGGGATGGGATGCTCGATGCCTCCTGCCAGGGCAGGCCCCAGCTCCTGTGAGGGGAGGAAAGAGGAGACGTGTTCCTCTGCAGGGCCACCATCACAATGCCTCTGGGCCCCTTCCAGTTCCGATGGGATTGATTATTTAAGGCTGCTCAGATTTGCAGTAAGGGAGCTGGTTAGAAAACCTCTCATAGAGTTGCCATCTGCATTTAAACTCGATAAGTAAGTCAGGCACAAAGGTTGATGGGGCAAGTGGTGAAGAGAGGCTGCAGGTTTTGATTTTTGAAAATCACTTTTAAACAGTCATTCCCCTGTGACGATTCTTTATAGTCACACTATGTATTAAAATAGGGGTGTAAGCCAGAAAAACATGCAGCATACCGTCCTCTGTAGGCACCCAACAGTGCTAAGAGCAGGATGGAGGCAGCGGTATCTGCAGCCTCTCAAGAATGTCTTCTGCTCTTTTAATAGTTCTCCTTGGGGGGGTGTGGAGGTTTGTATCACGTATCTTTCTCCTGTTGCTGAATCAAAAATAGTACACTGAGTCATTTGTTAGAGGCAGTTAGACAGTCACCAGCCATGCTGAGCACGCGTCCCACCACCCACTCTGGTCCAGCTTACCCAAGGCTTCCTTCACACAAGGGTCTTCTCACCTCAAACAGCAGCTTTGCTTGAGTAGGGTCTGCAGCACTGATTAAATCCCTCTTTCTGCTGCAGCACATGCTTTCAGCAGGTTGGCAGATTATGTCCTTTGATCCAAAAATCCACAGAAATGGGTGGGAATTTTTCTACTGCCTTCCAGGAACCTTGGGTGAGGGCTGTTGGGGTTGAGATGTCCACCTTGGAATGGGGCAGCTGGCCCTGGATGAATGCAGAGCCACACAGGAACATGTACCGCAAAGAACATTGACCCTGCCCATTTTTAGTGGCAACACCAGTATGACTTTGAGCATGGGGAGAGAGAAAGGTGTAACCAGGGAGCCTAAAATGCAGTGAGTTTGAACCTTCTTCTCTTCTCCCTCAACCCTAACCTGCAGAGCTAAACCACTTTCCCTTCCACAGGACCTGCAAAATGAATAACAGAAAACTAAACTGTGGTAATTTATTAATATCCAGTTCCTAGGAATAGATATTTCCATGCATTGTACAAGGAATCACTGTGAAAGTTGCAAGCTTGGCAATTTCACAGAGGTTTTTGGGTTTCTAATATCTATTTTATTTTTGCATTTTATTTCCCAAAGCACTCTTGTGCTTTATCCCAAATCAAAAGAGTCTGTGCTAGCAGACCTACAATAATTACCTTTAGAGGTGACCTATGGACAAGGAGTGGAAGAGGAAGGAAAACATGAAGAAATTAATTCAGTTTTCAAAGAACTATTAATTATTCATTAGATTGATATTATTAACTATTAATAAATAACTAACCGCAAGAATCAGTCGCCACAAAGCCCTCCTAACACTGCTGCTTCCAACAGGGCTCTGTTGTGACTTGTACCTTGCTCAACACACAGCAATATTTACCCACTGGATCGAGCAATGCTGATCATGCCCAGCCTGCAGTCTCGCCTTTCAGGGCACATTGAATTTTGACATTGACCCCATTGCTAATCTATGCTAGCATGTAAATCTTGGCCTTGTTAAAGACTTTTATACTAGCCTCTCATATCTGCTTTTTAGGTCTCGGATCTCTCATCTCAGCATCATCACACCTTTGCTGGTGTGAAGGGCTTCAAAAGAAAATAGTTTATTACTTCTTGGCATTGTCTTCCCACTGTGTGTGTGACTTGCGGATTTTAAATGTATTTATTTTGTGTCCCTGACCCTCTTTTCCCTTAATATGCAGCCTCTTGAGTTCACTTCTGGTTTGTATCTCTTTTACAGGGAGATTTTCCTGTTGAAGTACACTGCTATAATACTATACTTATCAGGTGCCTTGGAGAGAAAAAGACAAAGTCAGACCTTGTTATACTCTAATTTTGTATACGTATGTCACTTGATTTCATTAGGAAACACAACATGAAACTGATACACCCAGTGGCTATGTTCTCACCAGCAGTCCCTACAAGTATTTTAAAACTATGGCATATAATATGTGTTCCCCAGTCTCTGTTTCTGATTAATAAGCTCTGTGATCCTTCTGTCCATCCAAACAGCGTAACAAACTCCAATTCGAATGCACTAAACAGTGTGAACCATGAGTATAAACTGATAATGGTCTCCAGACTCTGAAGCACATGAAAGGCAATTCCACAGTTGGTTCCATACCCCAAATTCAGCAATGGGTCGCTACAAAACCTACAGCTTCCCACTCTTGTGTCCATGTCCTCCCCTTGGTCAGGGCAAGCCCCGAGCATGTAGCCCCCAGCTTCCCTCACACTGGTTTCTGTGCAGAGGAAATGTGGAGAGGTAGCAGCGGTGGGAGCCACAGCACGCTCCCCCCAGCTGCTCAGCAGGGCCCCAACTGCGATACCACCTACCAAAAAGCAGACGTAGGCTGAGAGAGAAAGTTCAAAAGCCCACTTACTTTGGACTTCAACTATGGAAAACACAGCGTTTGTTCATTGCTAAGAATGAGGACTGTTCTACGTCAAATGGTAGCACTGACGCCTTCTTTGGAACCTTCCTACAGAGAATGGGGGCGGTCAGCATGAGTACAACTTTAAGAACAATTTCAGATATCTGTGTTCCCAAATACTTTGTAAATGACAAAATGAAAGGATCCTCACAAAGAAGTAATATCCCTAGTACAAAATAAATACACTTATTCTTCCTTGCTCTGCCCCTGAAATGCTTCTGAATATTTTAAATGGTGAAAGAACAGAAGAATTTAAAATTACAAGAATCCTGAGATTCAAAATCACCAACACTTTGATTGAAATAATTCACTATGGTGAAATCCTGCCTTCCTCATAATATTATGATACCTATTTATTGCAAGACTTCAGAAAATTAGGCAGATTCTTGTAGAAGAAGTGACATAAAAAATGGTCCTGAAAGCAGCCCAGCGAATGCAAGCTGTTTCTTCCCATTTTCCCCTCCCATCTCACAGTGAACAAAGAGAATTTTCTACCTCTCTGTAGCACGGATTTCCCTGAGGGAAAAAGAGGCTTACATCAGTTCCTGAAAATAGTTGCAGGGTAGTGCTACTGAAATCGCTTCATATTTAGGTCAAATCTTGCCAAGAGCTTTAAAACGCTACCATAGCTGAAGAGGTTTTATGTGAGAACCTTGAGGTGTTCAATCTTACACATTGAAATAAGGCACTAAGGAGGCTAAGGAGAAGCCAACGATTTCAAGCCTCTGGAAAGCTAACTCTAATGTAAGAATAGAGCAGTAGTATTGTGACAGGTGATAAAGAACAATGAACTTTCAAAGGAACAAAGGTGTCTAGGAGATGCAAATAGCTCTACTGTAAGTGCCCCTCCAATGGGTGATGGAAGAGAGGCAGTAAAAGGGAAAGTTGGAACATAATGAGAAATTAGACTCAGTCTTACAGAAGAAATTTAATCAGCAAAGGCATTTAATTATTCCCTATTTTAAAAAATAGGACTTTTAATGATTACAAATATAAAATATGCTTGTCCAGATTTTCTCTGCTGACTACTTGTTAATGCTAGTTTACTGTCTTTTAATTGTGAAACACATACCACATTTTTAGAGCTGTTCACAGAATAGTATTGGTGTATTGGGAATTTGGAAACGGAACAGGCATTTATTCTCTTAACTGGCAATCTGATAATGCTGATAAAACTGAAATACCTAACTATTGAAAACATAACTATTATTTTATCATTTTAAAGCAACCTTTGATTTCAGCCAAACAATATTTAATTTCATTATAGATGCCTGAAAATATTCCATAGTCAATATGGAAGTTTTGTCACACCTTTGAATGAGTTTTTCATATTGTTACACTGACAAGGCATCAAAAATTTGCCATATTATTGCCAACACAAACCATTTCAGGTGTCTGTCATGAACTACATAACACACAAGAGCTTGATACTAGAAGCCCTTTGAATAATTAAGTTTGAAAGTAACTTGGTGCCTCTCTGCACAGCTTGTGTAACCAGGTGTTGGATCAGTTTTGTAATGCTTATTTAGGTTTTATTTGGACAACATTATCTTTTTTCACTGGAGTGGCAGTTTGCCCAGTTAATAGCACAGTGTAGTTAATACTGCTGCTATCTCCTAATAACCCTGCATAGAAATAAATATTGCTGCTGTTACTAATATCCCCAGATAGAGGATTTGCCGGAGTGTGCTAAGGGGAATTGCTCCTATTGTTTGTCACTGTGGAACTGAGGGGGTGAACATGGCTCCTTCATGTTTACCGGTAAATGCCAGATTTTGAATTCAGCTAAAAACCAAGGCAGGCACCGGCTGTGTAGGAAGGTCGGGATGTAAATGGAAAGGGAATCGTTTCTACAGCAGGAGTATGTTTTGTGACACAGCATCCCAGAAGTGGACCTTTCACCAGAGTGAAAGGTTTTGCCTACTGCATGCAGATATAATTTCAGCATTGCCCTTTCATTTAAAATACATAATTCTATTTATATTCCCTGATTCACTCTGACCTAAGGGAGAGATTAATTTTTTTACTGGGTATCCTATTGCCTGTGTGTGTGTGTGTGATGTTGCTTCTCTTCATTTAGACAACTAGCATACAGAATTTTTCCTATTTGTAATTAATTTCAGTTGTTTACTATCTGCTACTCTTTTTAAAGGCAAAGCATTGCTTACTATCAGAAATGTACAGTCCAAAAAGGTATTCCTGAATGTTTTATTTTGGAAGTGTAAAGGGTTTTAAAATAAACAAAAGTAAATATTCAAATACATTTCATATTGCATGTGGTAGGAGCGGCTCCATACAATACAATATGGATGAAGCAAATCTGGCAGTTAATTTCTTTGAAACATAGAGTATAATACATAGACACTTCCAGATCTGGTCTTATGTCATACATAACATTGCCTGACCTTTTTGTTATAATTTAAATCCAGCCTACTTTATTAATTATTAAAATTTTATTTTGCTATATTGATTGTTCAAGTTAGAAAAAAACCCAGTTAAAAACTACTGACTTTAGAACACTGCAAGACCCTAAGTACAGCAATCTCTTAAGAGAAATAATTTATTTTTTGAGAAAATGTCATTACCTGCAGATTAATCAATGCAAAATGAATGTGCAATTAAATTTAAAGCTGCAGACCATGATTTTCCTACTCCCAGTGCTGCTTGAAATCTCTCACACTTTTAAAAAAATATAATTAGCTTTAGATTTATCTCACAATAAATAACACCAGAACATACCTTGTGCTACCAACCTGAATTTAAAAAAAAGTAAGAGGCCACCTCAGTGTTTTGAGTTTATGAGATCTTTCAGACACAAAGCCCTAACAGAGTTTCCCAGTCAAAAGGCATCAGGAAGGCTCATCGCTTACGGTAAACTTGGGCTTTAGCTTGACAGACCTCTTCCTTATTGTGCCTTTAGGGGACAACGGCATAGTGTCCATAATGCTCCTGTCCTCCTCCAGCTGCCTAGCAGTGCACGAAGGGGTGGGCACTTTCACCGTGTTGCCAAATTTAGAGTAGTCCACAGAGTATCGCCCATCTTCCTCTGCCACGATGGGCACAAACCTTTGGCCCCAGAGGATTTCATCTGCCAGGTAGGAGGTTCTGGCTTGAGTGGTGATGCCAGTGGTCTCCACCACCCCTTCCAGGATGACAATGATCTCCAGGTCCTCATGGTGGTGAAGGTTCACAGGGGAAATGTCATAGAGGGGGCTATTTTTGTCTATCACATGGTAGATGATAAGTGGGGAGACGAGGAAGATGCTGTTGCCCCCTACGGGGTTCTCCATCTGGATGTCAATCTGGTTGAGGGGCACCACCTCCCCCTCCAGGCTGGCAGTCTTCTTCACCACCTGCATGCGGATGGTGGCACTGATGATCATGCTCTTCCGGAGGTCACCCACACGCAGCATGAAGCAGAGCTTGCCCTCGCGCAGGGCGATGACCGCGTGCTTGCTGAAGATGAGGGTCTCGGCCCGGCGGTGGGCCTGCGAGGTCTTCATGAAGATGCAGCCCAGCATGATGGCGTTGATCACCAGCCCCACAATGTTCTGCACGATCAGCACCAGGATGGCGGCCGGGCACTCCTCCGTGACCATGCGTCCCCCAAAGCCGATCGTCACCTGCACTTCGATGGAGAAGAGGAAGGCGGAGGTGAAGGAGTGGATGCTGGTCACACAGGGCACAAAACCAGCCGGGGTCCCCGCCACCCCCTCTCTGGGGTCGCGCTGCAGCCGGGTGCTGTGGTCCAGGTCTCCGTGGGCGAAGGCGATGAGCCACCAGACCATGCCGAAGAGCAGCCAGCTGCAGAGGAAGGACATGGTGAAGATGAGCAGTGTGTGGGGCCATTTGAGGTCCACCAGGGTGGTGAAGACGTCCTGGAGGAAGCGTCCCTGCTCCCGGATGTTTTTATGGGCCACGTTGCAGGCACTCTTGCCCAC
>NW_008825156.1:3812893-3817199 GCF_000699105.1 Pygoscelis adeliae | reverse complement strand
CGGCCGCTCGCGGCCTCGGTAGTGCGGTCCCCCAGCCGGTACCGGCCCCTCGGCGAGCCCGAAGCGGAGGGACAAGGGGCTGAGGCGTTCCCGCGCGCGCGTGTGGAGGAGCCGCGCGCGCCTCCGCGCAACGGTCGTTGGGCAACGGGCGCAACGGAAGGCGGTTAAAAACCGTTGGGCGCCGCTCCTCAGCGTCTCCCTGTGGGAAGGGAAGGGGGGAGCCGAGTCCCGGATTACTCCCCGGTGAGCGCTGGGTGCGTTTCTTTACCTTTTTACCTCAGTTTTGGGGGTTTTTTGCTGAGGAAGGGGGAGGTCGGGTTTCCGGCCGCGGTGGTGTGAGTGATCCCCTTCCCCCGGAGCCGATTTCTGTAAATATTTGTTCGAGGATGGATTTGTTGCCAGTACCTGGCTTCCATTAACAGCGGCTACTTCATGGGATGGTGTGGTTTCAGGTTGGGCAGTTATTCCGTGAAATAAAAAACAAAATGGTGCTGGGGATTTTTTTAAAGGAAATCTGTAATGCAAAAAAAAAAAAAAAAAAAAAAAAATCCTGAAATTCAGCTGTGCATTTTTCTGTAAGTAGGAGGAGAGCATTCATCTAGTGAATCGGGCAGGCAGTGGTAGGAAATTTGCTTGAAGAGGCCAAGTCCAAGGACGTAATGGTTAAACAGAGACGTGGAACTAAAGGGGCTCATTCCCACTTACAAAACTTGCTAGAGTTACTTAGCCTTGACTAAGGAAGAATTTTTCTGAAAGAAGGAACTCATGAAATGACGTAACTGTGACTGCTCAGGAAAATGTCTACTGTCCAAATAGCAGTAAATGTTGCAAATGAATGATCTGTCTGCAAATGGTTAACTCACAGTGACGTGAACTTCCAGACAGACATCAAAATCGTGGAAGAGGTGACAAAAGGAGGCAGGAAGCTAGAACTTGTGTGTGGCAGTATGATGTCTGTGTGCATATAAATGCATACATGTGCATGCGTATAAGGATGTATCTTTGTGACAAGAGGCGTTATTTAAAACCACTGTGATGTGAATGGTCCACTGTTTAAATAGCAATATTCTCATTCATGTGTTTACTTACTCTGATTTAAATATTTTGTTTTTATTTCAGTTTAGACACCAAAGTTGTAGAGTTGCTAAAGCATCCTAGGATATTCTGGATAAGAGGTTTTTCTTTAGTGCCAGTGGATTTATGATTATGTTTTTCTAATTGTATGTGCCCATGGACTTTCCGTTCAGTTTTGGCTCTAAGTGCTTCAGTACATACTGTAAGCAGTTATTGGCATTGATTGCCTGGGCAAGGCAATTGCCCAGTTGATGGTTGGGAGCCAGCCAGTTGGGGTTGAAATTAACTTTCACCACCTACAGCTACTTACTGTGGCCCACCTAGGGATTCCAGAATAGTATTTTTAAGTAATCACTCTGAGCGCTCTGAGCAGTCATTATAGGTCTTGTAATTAAACGATTACTATTACTTTAGATTAGATTATTTCTACTTTTTATGTATGAAGAGTTGCATGTCATTGGACACGTCCATTCCTTTTGGAGGGGTCAGTTTCCCAATACTCCACGCTTTCTCTTGTTCTGGGTTGTCTTTCTTGCTGCTTTGGTAAATAAAACTAAAATGACAACAAGGTGCCCTGGCACCTGGCTGCCAGGCCGCTGAGCTTAGCTAAAGATACTTCCCCTTTCTCTGTATCACTTTGCTACACATTTTTTGTGTATGTCACCTGCACCTACACTTTTACTTTAACTACATGATTTATATATACAATTTAACTTAAAAATATTGTATTTTTTATACTTTTCTTTCTAAACATTTAAAAAAACCCCAAATGGATGAAGTAATTTGAAAATTTACTTGTCAAAGACGTGGTTCACCAGCTGATGGCAGCTCATAGTTACTTCCAGCATTCTGAAGTGAGCATAAAGAGGTTCTGTAACACCATGCAGTTCATTAGTAACGTTTCACACTTTCACAGAGATGAACATAGGTATTCAAGAGGCAGTCATGCCTTTCATGCCATTTTTCCTTACTCTTTTCTAATCGTTGTATTATTCTGTACCTTTTCCTCCAGAGGAAAGGTAACTACATGAATGTAAAATGAAAAAAAAAGTGTCAGGGAGGAGTGTTTTAAAGGGAAATGTAAGTTGCTTCATAGTCTGGTGCTAGGAACAACCCATGGAGCCTACCACGGCAAGGGGTGTGGCATGAACACACTCACCATGTTGGTTTTAGGAATCCTGAACTCTAGAGAGCTAGGAGGGTGTTTCCTTGTTTCCACTTCTGTTCTTTATTGGGACTGTCATTTGCCACTTTTCCTTCACCTCTGAGCACTTGTTGGCTGAGATGGGACAACAAAGCAAGTGGCTTCTGCTGAAGAATTTCTAGGGCAGAATAAAAAGAAGTCCTGTCTGTGTGGATCAAGTGACAGATACTTAAAAGCAAAAAGTGACAGATCTTCTGAGTGAGCCAACATATTTGCATTAAGAGCTGCTGAACAAATTGGGCTCACAGGAATGAACAATCCCACTTTATAGTATTGAATCATGAGGGGTAAGTTTTTCCACCCACAAAATAGGCTTTAGATTTCAATGTAAACCTGCCTCAATTTATCCTAGTTTTAATGGCTATCAAAGAAGATATTACTATAACTGTTAAATTAAAATTTACTTGGCACCATGGTATTACTCTGCCTTTAGAAGCAGTCCTTTCTTTCAAAGGCTACACAGTGTTAGCCTAACGTGAATTAAGCCTCACAACTCACCTTGGTAGATAGAAGAAAAGAAATCGGAGTTGGTTATGCAAAGCCACAGGGGAAGGCATGAGCAGAGCTGGGATGACGGCTAATGTAGCAGGCATACCGTGCTTCCTGGCCTTCCAAGGAAGCAGTGTTCCCTTAGAAATAAGTAGAACAGGATGAAATGGCCACACTAAGACAAGGGGATAAATGATATAAAGGTTTTTGCATAATGGGAGCATTTATAGAAAACAATAAAACAAACTCTGGTTGCATCTCCATGGACAGCCTATCCCACTAACACCTTTGGGACTGAGCTGAGTCCCATCCCAGAGGAGCAATGAAAGTCTTGACATGGCTGCTCTGGGGCTGTCTTGCACCCATTTTAGTACAGCACTTTGCTTAGTAATGCTTCATTGTCATGCAAAATACATTTGTGAGCCTGATATAACAGTGACTTCTGGAACGCCTATCTCGAGGCAACAGGTTTAATGACTCAGATAATGGCAGCGAGCCTCCCACCATAGAATAATTTTCTTGGATACTGCTTCTAGTCACTGTTGAGACTCTAACCCTTTGGAGGTAGGGGGCAGAAACTTCCTGGGACTTGGCTCCATATAAACAAGACTAGATAAAATGTGTTGAGGAAATGCTAAGTGCATTCTGTCCAAGTGGTAGCTAAGAGGCCTCCCTGTTCATACGTATTTATCCAGCACTGTGGTACCATCAGAAAGATATATAATGATTGGATATGAACCAACTCACTCACTCTACTCTCCTGCAATGCTGCTTTGTGAAATATAAGCCCCATTTACGATGGAAATATATGACACTTGTACTTTGAGTTCTTATTCCTTAATACTGCGAGATATAATACAGCCATCTTAGCGATATGCTGTGTCCTTTACTCCCTTGCGTTCCTTTCCTGGTAAGGTTGTCAGAAGCTTGTGGAATAGGAGCTAGTCCAAATTGCAGTGTCAAATCCCAGGCACCTTATTAAAAAAGCATATGAAGCCTCACTTCTCTTGTATCGCTCCTCTTGCCATTAGGATTTAGGATCTTCCACAGATGGTTGCAAAGCTTCTGAGGATCTCTCTCTGCAGCATGAGTTTGTGATGTCCTGCAGAGTGGTGTTTCCCTAAGCCTTTACAGGATGAGATCCTGCCTTAGACAAGTGCTGGGCAGCTAGGAGACAGCACACACAGTAGGTGTAGTAGAAACCTGCTCTGCAGTCACTGTGCCCTTCTGCTACCCTGGAAGGATAGTCACCCATCTCCCATTTCTTCTCTCTTAGCCCTAAGGGATGCCGGGTATCCCATAGTTCTGCAGCTATTTTTTCTTTAAAGCTGCCCAGCAAAATGATTCCCTGGAGGAGGAGGTCCTCCCAACTGCCCATTTTCTCTCTTCATCTGTAGTAGGCAATGACAGAGAATCATAGAATCATTATGGTTGGAAGAGACCTCTAAGATCATCGAGTCCAACCGTCAACCCAACACCACCATGCCCACTAAACCATGTCCCTAAGTGCCTCATCTACACGTCTTTTAAATACTTCCA
>NW_008825156.1:3812363-3812579 GCF_000699105.1 Pygoscelis adeliae | reverse complement strand
TGTAGTGAGGGGCCCAAAACTGAACACAGTATTTGAGGTGCGGCCTCACCAGTGCCGAATACAGGGGCACGATCACTTCCCTACTCCTGCTGGCCACACTATTTCTGATACAGGCCAGGATGCCATTGGCCTTCTTGGCCGCCTGGGCACACTGCTGGCTCATGTTCAGCCGGCTGTCGACCAGCACCCCCACAGCACTTGGCCTTGTTGAACCTC
>NW_008825156.1:3794647-3810976 GCF_000699105.1 Pygoscelis adeliae | reverse complement strand
CCATCCGGCCCCATAGACTTGTGAGCATCCAGGTGGCGTAGCAGGTCATTAACTGCTTCCTCTTGGATTATGGGGGGTTCATCCTGCTCACCATCCCTGTCTTCCAGCTCAGGGGGCCGAGTACCCTGAGGATAACTGGTCTGCCTGTTAAAGACTGAGGCAAAGAAGGCATTGAGTACCTCAGCCTTTTCCTCATCCTCGGTGACAATGTTCCCCCCCCGCATCCAATAAAGGATGGAGATTCTCCCTGGCTCTCTTCTTGTCATTAATATATTTGTAAAAACATTTTTTGTTGTCTCTAACAACAGCGGCCAGGTTGCGTTCTAGATGGGCTTTTGCCTTTCTCATTTCCTCTCCACATGACCTAACGAGATCATACATTTAATCTGCATAACTGTATTCTACCTCCCCACTTTTATTGTTTTTCATCCTACACTCTCCTGTTGGTTACATCTTCTCTGGCCCCAGCTTAATGCCCTTAAGCATTGCACAAATAACAGCAGGCAGATGCTGCAAATACTCTGCTGTGGAACTGGTAACATTGCTTAAACAGCAACAACAGTTCTTCAGTTTCCTTGCTCTCTGCTGCTGTACTGGAAGAGAAGTAATGCATTAAAAATATCATATATCCCATGAGAACACTGAGATGTCTTTTTCTAGAAAATAAAGCCTTTAAAAAACAGATTCCAAATTAATTGAGCAGGCTAAAGAGAGAAAAAAAGAGAAAGGACTTTTCCCAAGCGCTAGGAATTCTTCAAAAAGGGGAAGAGGACAAAAATGGATGTAAAGCCGAAGTTGCTATAAAAAGAATAATGGTGAAAGATTCATTGTAGCCTTCTATTGGGTCATTGACATCCTAACCCTTCAGCAATTAATAAATCCTGGAATGATTATCACAAGGAATCAATAGGGCAGGGATAAGTAGTTGTCCAGCCAAATTAGGATAATTACAAGTTATCTTAATAAGCATACGTAATTTATTTGTAAGGATCACAGTGAATCTAGAAACAGTGTGACAGTGGGTGAAATATGTGAGACTAGGAGACAATGAGTCAAGCTGTCATGGCTCTGAGGTACAGTGAAAGGTTTAATACTGTTTATTTACCAGATTTGGAGGGATAATTTCCAGATGAATTGGTATGTCTGTACTGGTCTGGAAACAGAGGGCATTAAACACTGATACTTTAATCACAGCCTGCCTCCTCTTAGCTTCCTCACAGTTTGGGAGGGAGTCTGGCTCAATCCCATTTGGAATCAGTATAATATGATTCAATGGGGGTAGAGGTGAGGCAGCCTAAGAAAGACTAAAGGAATCAGATTGTGATTAATTTCTGAAAGGTATTAAAGGAGACACCAAGAGACACAGGCACTATCAATAAACCACAATATAAAAAAAGTCTTATAGATTTTATATTTAGATTTTAAAGCTTTACAGAGTCATATGATTAAAAGAGATACACGCTTGTGAGAAATACCTTTGGTATATAATTTTTCCCTTCTGCATTTAGTCAGTCATGAGTGTTATCTACAGTAGGACTATGACGCATAAAAAAAATAACATGTTAATAAAATGACAGGAGAGGTTTAAGAGTGACATAAGAACTCCTTGCTGGCTACGTTTGTTTGATGTGTATCCTGTCATATTTCACCCATTTAGTTCATTTCAACCATATTTCATGATTCTTTGGTAGCAAATAAAAAGAGGAGGAGGAGTAGTATACAAAAAAGGAAAGTACATGGATAATTCTTTAAAGTTTCAGATGGAGAAAAATGGCTCATTTTATTAAAAAAGGAAAAACTCAATTTATTATGAAATAATATTTATTTACAAGTATTTTACATTTTTAGAAATAATACAATTGTACTTTAAAATGCTTCATTTATTTTTATTACTTATCTGCTTGTACAAAAGAAGCAAAGACACTGTCATCTTGTTCTAGCAGAACCTCAGGCTTGTCATATTCCAAAATAACCCCTCTCTTCATTACAATAACCAAATCTGCATTGAGGATCGTGTGCACACGGTGCTGAAAAACAAATAAACAAAATGCCAGTTCAGTGTATCAAATATATTCCAGGATAAGACAGACTTCCAGAAATCAATTTTCCTATCAAGTTCAAGTTTGATTAAGGCTAGTTATGCTACTTTTCATCCTAATTTACTGTGCAAATGCTGCAGATAAATATACAGGCCAAGAGCCATGTGGATGTTCAAGTACCTAAATTGCACACAGATACTTGAGTATGAATCGTCATATGAGTTCAGACTACAATGTCCCTAGCCCCGAGTCCTGCCACCAAGCGTTGCCACAAGAAGGTAGCCAGGAAGAGTGGGAACAGGGCAAGCGAGTGCGGTACTGCATGCGGGTACTCTCCCAGTCCTGGACTACATCTAGATCAGGGGGGTTCCCGAGTTTGGTGTGGTTTGCCTGTTTGTAAAACTGAACAGAACTCTCTTCTAAGACCATGCCCATGTCTTCTCTTGAGCTTTCATAAATGTTTTGCATCCACATCCTTTGGAAAAGATTTTTCCAGGCTTGCTCCCCACTGCGTGAACAAGTACCACCTTTTGTATGCTCTGGGCCTCACTGCTCAGAGCTTCATCTGATGCCTCTTCCCCCTTGCCTCCTGATTTTGCAGACCTCTCTCACGTGTCCTTATGTTGTCCGTCTTCCAGGCAGCAGAGGCCTAGGCTACTCGGCTGCTCCCCTTAAGGAGCAGTTCTACACCTCCAATCATCCTCGTGCTTCTCAACATTTTTCAGTTGTAACATGTCATTCTGGGGATGAGGAGACTAGAACTACATACAATATTCAAGGTATGTGTGAACTATGGACTTACACAGTGGTATGATGTTTTCTTTTTTCTCTGCCCTATTCCTAGTAAGCCGTAACATTTGATTAATTTATTTTATTAGGAAGAAACCTCCCCAGTTTTTTCCACAGTGAATACTGAAAATAATTAATTTAGCTTTTCTGCAATACCGTTATTTTTCCTGAGAATTCCTTTCATGTATTGATCATCAAATGTCCCCACAGATTGACAGACTTCTTGCTCCCGGTGTGTTTCAGGGATTCATGGATTCATTATTAGTTTTGATGGCTTCCAGAAGCTGCTCTCATACATTTTTTTTTTGGCCTGCCTTATTGCATTTTCACATGTAACATGCCAGAACTTATGATCATTTCTGTTTTCTTTATTTGGCTCTGAGTTCAGTTTTTACAAGAATGCCTTCTTGTTTCTAATAGTCTATTTGTTTAGCCATACCAGCTTCTTTCTATCCTTACTCAAGCCCTTCCTAATAAATAGCATGCATTGGCTCTGGGATTTTTGAATAAAATCCTTCAGTAATTTCCATGATCCCTGTAGATTCAATTTTCTTTGCTTCCTCTTTTAGATTCTCCCCCTCCGCCCCCCCATTTATTTTTGGGTTTTGTTTTTAGCAAGCCTCCTCGTTTTTGCAGAATTCCACTTTTTAAAGTTGAGTGTAACTGCGTTGGATTTTTTGGGTCTGTATTACTCCTGCAGGGATATTTAATCTCAGAATACTGTGGTCCCTGTTACACAGTCACTCTTCACCCATAAGGTTCCCAATCAGATCTTAGGCACCCTCAGTACCAAAACAACTCTTGTATTTCCATCTGTGGCTTCCTAGCCAGATGTTCCATGAAATAATCACTGATGGCATCTACAAATCTCATCTCTGCTGCAGTTCTTCTGTGACATTTACCCAGTCCACAGGCAGGGGGAGGGGACTGAAATATCACATTCCAGTTGTACTCGCTGCCCTTGTTGTCTGATCTCTTGCAGTATAACACAATCAGTGCTGCCATCCTGGTAAAGTAACAGATCATAATACAGACCCAATACTATACTCTTCCTATTCCTATTCTTCTTAAGCACAAATTAGGAATATATGGATTTCTCTGAAAAACAGAACAAAACCAAACCGAAAACCAAACCACTACCCAACCCCCTCCCCCCAAACCCCCATATTATGTTTCTATTACAGAGCGTTTTGAATACAAACCCACCTGCTGTAAACCACATTTACATTTGGAAGTAAAAACATTCAAAGTAACTTTATTCCAAAATGCAGGTTTTTTGAACTGTGCAGTTTAAAACTCACGAAGAGAGTGAAAGACTAACAAAACTTTCTCAGCCTATCCCCAAACTGAAAAAGATACGTAAATGCAAAATGCAGTGCAACTCAGAATTTTCATGTAGAGAAGTCAGGAAATTTCATGCTTATGATTCCTTTGCTTTTTTTATAATGACACACCAAATGGATACCATAAGATAAATCAGGTTTTCTATTACACATTTGCTAGGTAAAAATAAAAAGATGCTGTAAGATTCCTGAGCATGGATTTCTTGACTTGTGTTTAATTTTTAAATGTTAAGAAGCATGACGACTTTTTCTCACCTCCCTGAAATATGTGTATTTTTAGAAAATAGAGGACTGAAAGATATGTATCGCTTCTGACATATCTGTTGAGCCAACTGCTTTGATTCGGGTCAAATCTCTTTCATAAACAATTTTTTTTACAGCTACTCAAGATCTTTGTATAATCACTTCAAGAATATGCAAACTTAAATTCAATCACTGTCAACAGGGATGGAATATTTATTTTTAGAAGTTAGTAAGATTCTCATTTATTTGTTTAAATTCTGAAACATAATTGCTTTATCCATTGGGAGAACTATCACACAATTTTACTTGTCCTTAGTTAAATGATTACTGTAGCTTGATTAAACTTATTCTTAGATTTCACAGTAGTCAAATTCATATTATGTTTTAAATTAGCCTAAAGTGGGTAACAGAAAATAGACTGCATACTTATATTACATGCCTGTAAAAGCAATCAGACTTAGCATCACACAACACATTTACAAAGCTGTTGTTATGTATTTAAATAAGAAAGTACTTTAAAATGGAAAAGAAAGCTTACACTTAAACACTGCATTAAAAAAAGATTAATGGCCAAATTAACACATTTATTAATATTGACAAGAATTGACTAATGTGGTACTTTGATTCTTGTTTGCTTTAGAACAGCAGCAGAGACTGTACTTACTGCTATTGTAACCACAGTACGGTCAGCAAACGCAGTCATGACTACCTTCTGGAGTATGTTCTCCTATGTAAAGAAAAACAGTTGTTGCTTTTCAAACAACAGAAGTTACATGATAGACACACAGACACTAAGTAGGCTTAAGTAACCACCGATTATTCCATGCTTTTATTGATCCTTCATTGCAGAAATGAAAAATTAACTACATGTCAGAACTAAGTCAGAGCCTGGTCTCCAGTTAGACAGCCCTGCTTGCTCCTGCCACCCCCACTGCCTCTGGGCTTCAGTGCACACAAGAGCTGTGCTCTGGCTCCCAAACCCCTGCTATCCTGACCTCAGTTTTACAGTGAGGAAATCAAAGGTGGATTGAGGGTGCTGCCAGGCTGCTTGCATGCTGGCGCCTCGTCGGTGCGTTCTTCACCCTGCTGGAAGCCCAGGAATGTCCCAGCACACTGGGGACATCTAACACCAAGGGGTGGCAGCGATAAGCAAAGGAGTGTGCCGTACCTGGCATATTTAACAGTGGAGATGATATTTAAGATGGTCTTAACATACATAGTTCTCACTCAACAAGTACTCATCCTTTGCTATTTAGGAAACGTGTTATTGTGTACCAAACCGCCTAGAAATTTCACTAGCAGAGATACCTTTATTTGCTATTATCTGTTCCTTAGATATGTATCTCAAGGGAGGAACTATATCCTTAATGAGTCAAAATTCAAAATGTGTTTTAACTGCGCTGTGTACAGTATAATTCCCAACGTTACTGACACCCAACACACTAACATTTTACAGAACTAAAAATTATAGCTATTATAATAAACCCCTCCAATTATATTCTTTACTCACAGAATGAAGAAGACCAAAACATTTCTCATAACAACGTAAGAGAGGAAAAAAAATCCTCAGAACCTACTGTTCTATTTGGCTAAAATCCAGTCAATGCACTATTATTTTGTGGTTTAACCTCTGTCTAGAAATTTCAGGCAATTAATGCAATAATGCAATAATCCAGTATGTCTTTTCTATGTCTCTGTTTATTTCCCTGACTCTACTTTCAAGCCTTCTAACTTCCTGACTTGTCCTATCCACCATGCTGGGGGAATTTGTCTGCTTGCCAATTTACCCTTCAGTGACCGTCCCAGCTGACCTTCCAAAGCTTTGTGTACTTTAGGAAATCAAACTGCCAATGAAAATAACCTGCTTCATTTTCCTAATGCAAGCAATGCTGGAATAACTATTAAACCTCTAGTGAAATGGTTTAAAAACTCTCTAGATTAGTTAGCAATGACTCACAACTACCTGGACTTGTAAACACGTCTGCACTAAATATGGCGTAAGCATATTACAGAGTAGATAGAATTGCTTTCCACCTTTTTCTTCGCATATTAGCAGTTGTCTTTCCCCCAAGGAAAGCAAGAAATCAGAAACGCTCCAAACTCACTGTTGCCATGTCAATAGATGCTGTGGCTTCATCCATGATGAAGATGCTTGTCTTCCGCACAAAAGCCCTTGCTAGGCAGAACAGCTGTCTTTGGCCCTGGCTGAAGTTTTCACCCCCTTCTGTGACTATAGCATCTGGAAATGATATAGCAAAAACAGTATTTATGGGGTGTGCATGTACGAGAGGGTCAGATCAGAGTAGAGCATATGCTTGGAAGATAATGACTCACTTTGAGCATAATGATTTTCAAAGTAACATTTCCTAGGTCTACAGCTGCTGGTGGCCCAATTTTGCCTGTTTCATTTCCATTGTTCAAAACAACCAGTACTTCTGTCTCACTATATTCTTTGCATCTATTAGACATCAAAGTAGCTAAGGATGTTTAAGAGCAAGTTTCTCTGGAACATGTGCAGTCTAGGACACTGCATCCCCCTGTCAAAGTGGCATCCATAATTTCTTTACCATTTTTAAGGTTTGGGGTTTTTTTGTTGGTTTTGGGCTTTTTTTGCATGGCCAAATGATTCACACCTTTAAGCTTTTGAAATCTTCCTCCCTGGACATGACTATTGGAAAATACAAAAGAACATATTCTAGACAACACCTCACTTGTTGACACCTTATTTGAATTCACAAGACCCGTAAGCCTCCCTGCTTCATAACGAAGACATACTGAAATAAAATAATAATTTTACCATTGATTTGAACAGAAGCAGGATTCTGCCCCACAGGTGCAGCTGGTAAGGGAGTTTGATGGATATAGGACCTTTGCCTGCAGGCAAGCACTTTTTGTCACCTTCCATAAACCTAAAAAGCTTTTTCTTCAGCAACTACCTTTTTAATAAATAGTAAATGTGAAACAGCAACGTTGTGAACACTGGAAGCAATCTTCTCAAGAAGGAAGTCTTATTACCTAGGCCCCCAGGGAGCGCTTTCACCACATGCTTGAGCTGTGCTATTTCCAATGCTTCCCACAGCATGCTGTCAGTGCACTTCTTCTCAGGGTCCAAGTTAAACCTACAGTTAGGTGTAATTCAAGAATATCAGTCAATATAAACTTCTGCAATGTATGTCTTCTTTTAGTGTGCTTAGGAACAAACGTGCAAATAATCAGAATTATATGCTAAAGATCTGGGCCTGATTCTGATCTATCATTGGTATAAATCCACTGAATTTTGCAGACATGGTCAACATTTATACCAATGTGATTAAGAACAAAATTTGACTCTTTCAGTTGAGCAGAACGGGAGAAGCTTCCTGTTTTGCAGATATCTTTGTGGTTTTAGAATTTATTTTGTTCTGAATAAATAAATTCTCACATTTTACAAGAAAAAGCTCTGAAGAAAAAAAACCTGTGAATATAATCAGTTTAATTAACATTCATTTTTTAACAAAGACCAAAATTCTACCATCTCTCCTTTTAAATCCAATGCCTCTTTGTTCTTTACTGCTACAGAAATGCTAAACAGAACAATCAAGCTTCATACTGAATTATGAAATGCAAGTCTTCACTACAACTGAACAAAACTTGGATTTATGAACAGATGAATGTTATTTTAGCTTGCTGTAGCCCAGAAATGACAGCAACAAATGTGAGTCTCGTATCATGTTAATATGTAGAATGATAATCAGAAATAAAAGATTCAATGGTGCATAACACTTTTTATTTTTACTCCTACTGTATGTGCTGCGAATGACCGATGCTGGCCTAAATAAATTTTTTAATAGGTTCATTAATAAAACAAAGGTATACAGTCACCTCATCTTCTGACATGAATGAATCATGCTCTATTCAGGCAAGTTCAGGAGATAATCTTAGGATCTGTATTAACGTGGAGTTAGCAAACCACAGAAGCCTGTATCATTTTCAGTGAACTCTAATGACTTTTATGTAGAAACTGTAACTGCAGGTGATGTAACTCTGCACTGAGGATTGTACTGTTCCTTTCTAAAGTAAATGCCACAGACATAGGGAAGGACATTTGTTGGAAACTGTGGAGCTTTTTGCCACTGTTTCTACTGCATCATCCTCTCAGAGAAAGAGGATTCTCACAGATGAAAGAACATCTCAAAGACTAGAAGAGCAACACAGACAGAGGCTCCAGGATAAAATACCCCAGACCTCCCCCAGTACTTCTCATATTGTTCTATTGCTTCCTCTTTTTCTACATTAATTCTTTAGTCTGCATTTTTTCCATCTCATTTTTTAAGGCAGACAGATGAAAATAGATGTAGGAGAAAGAAGGTTTCAAGAAGTGCTGGGTGGTTATGGGTATTTGATCAGTGAGTTGAACTGATTGCTCAATCCTGGAGGAATAAATAGTGACTTTCCCTGCTTCCCAGGCATGGGATGCCTTCTGCCGACAGCGTGCTGACCAGGCTCAGGCACTGGGAAGGTCCAGTCTGGCAGGGGTGGGTAAAAAGCACGGACAGAAGGCAGTGATCCTCCCTACTCCAACTGAGGAGACCGGAATTGAACAGTTTGCTATCAGCAATTCTGTAAAAGTCACTATATGGTACGATTATAATATATAATGGCATATAAGTGATTATATGTTTTTTTATTGCTGGTGCTTAATGCTTACCGGATTGTTCCGCTGAATAAAATAGGATCTTGGAGAATGATTGACAGCCTGGATCTCAACGTCTGTAAGGGGAGCTTCGCGATATCTATACCATCAATGATAATCCTTCCTACTCAAAAGAAAACGGATAGTCTGCTAGACTGTTTATCATGCCACACAGCTGCTGGCAAAGACATGGCTCACTTTCAGCTCGCGATACAGTAGGGCAGGAACAGGCCTTGAATTGCATATCCCCTTATTCACTAACGAAACAAGTTTTGGTTAAGCAGCAAGCACAATTGTCTTGAGACTAAGCCTCAGCTGGGAGGAATATGAAGTATACCTGTAATATTTTGTGAATCATTAGACACACTACTTATCTGCTTGACCATTATAAACATCTATCAAGCAAGAAGGTAAGAGGTTACTTCAACCAGAGACTAGTTAGCAGGGGGAACAAGCGTTTCAAAAAGCCAAATTACTATTGAGCACTTGGAAATTTTATCTCCAAGTACAACTGTCTGGCTCTGCATAAGGGCCCTGTGGGCGATGCGGCTGGGAAACGGAGGCTAAAATTTTTTGAGATGCACAGGAAGACAACTCCATGAGGCACATGGACATGGCACACATAGCAGGAAATGTGGCAGGAAATTCCAGGGCAGCAGGCCAACCTGCAATCCCCAGTTGCTGAGTTTTCTGGGCCCAGTGGATCCTATCTGTGCCTTGTGCGTGTATCCTTCATTGTACTTGAACACCTTCCCCTTTTATGGTTTGCTCCTACTGTTGTGATTTAACAGCACAAAAGGACTTTTGCTTCTGTCAAGTAGAATTTTATTGATCCAGCTTATCAATGGCACAGCTGTTAGGTGACGGGTATTTAAACAAGGCCAGAGAGCGTGTCCTGCAGATTCAAAAATTGCACTTCAAAGCTGCTGCTGTTAAGGAAAGGACTATCAAGGCACCTTCAGGACCTAAGCTTGACCAATATGCAAAAGTGTAATCTTACCCTCAAAAGTGTCAACCATTCTGAAAAATGCAAGAGAGAAGGAGGATTTTCCACTGCCTGTTCGGCCGCAAATCCCAATCTGTGACACAGAAAGCAGATGAACATCAGGTGAGCGGAAATGGATAATGTCTGTATTTGACACTTAAGATGAGTGGATGGAGGAGCTGTTATGATCCACATGATCCTCATGTCCTCCTGACAGTTTAGTCAAACTGAACTGGCCATAACAGAATCCCCAAGTTCACTCTTTGTCTTTAGGGGTCTGAGCATTTAGGGGTAAATCAAGGCCAGTCCTACATACAGGAACAATAGGAGAGTGGCAACAATGGGAATAAAGGCAAGAGAGCCACATGGGAATGATGGAAAGTAGGTCTAACACAGTAAGGGGTCACTGTTGCTTCTTTTGGCGCTGTGGGCTGACAGCAGGGTGCTGGGATACTGAGAAGTGGTGTGTACTGCTAACTTTTCACTCTAACGTATGGCTAAACACACCAAACTAAGAAACCCACAGACTCCTTTCCAGTGCACTACATTCTTTTAGAGAAAAAATTCTGTAATTCAGTCATCAAAACATACTGTGGTATGTTTTTTCAACTTTGTGATTTCTGTGATGTGCTAGTCTAAAGAGCTTCTCAGAATCACTGCAGCTCTTTACCTTTTGTCCTGGACAGATGTGGGCATTGACATGCTTTAGCACTGGCTTTAAGTTGCTGTCATATCGGACACTGAGGTTCTGGATTTGGATCTCCCCTCTGTCTGGCCAGTTCTGGGGAATCTGTGAGGAAGCTGTACCAGGAGCACAGGGGAAAAAACCCAAAAAATCAACCCTCTCATAATAAATTCATCAGCTCATCAAGTGATTTACTATGTTTTTCATGGTAATACACCGCAAAACCATTAAAATTTCAGCAAGCTTTGTCTGCATGCTGCACAAAACTGCACTTACAAAGGAGCCCTTCGTAATTTTCAGCTTCTGTTTTGAGAAGGCCATTGATTCTTTTCACTGCACCCAGCTGGATCTCCATGTCAGCCAGGTTACGAACCATCCAATTCAGATAGTTAGACACCTGATGTAAAGCAAATACACTACTAAATTCCAGATTTTTAGTAGTTTGCAACATTTGACCAGCATGCAGTTTTTACTCCTCCACAGTAACACTTGTTCAGCCTTAATAAGCTGAAGTTGTGAATGAACTGTATGGTACACATCAACTGGGTGACAACAATGACTAAAGGTTAAATTCCCTAACTGCAGTACACAGATACTTTGGTACTATGGAGATCTGATCTACACAAACAGGGAAGAGGGAGGGGAACCGTAAAGACAGGTGAAAAGACATCATCTTGGTAGCTTAAGGTTTGACAGTCTAGAATGATGTACCAGGGCACAATTACAGTTGATGCACTGAAAAAATATTCTTCACAATGGAAGACAATATAAAAAAATATGATGCAACTTGGCCATGTTTTGTTGACATATTTGAACTAACACTTCAATGAATATTTTACCTAAAAACTGAAGAAAGCATACACTCAAATATGTCAACCATTGAATGCGAACTGAAGTTAACACATGGTTTCAGTGATGTTACAGTACCCACTACAGAAGTATAGACACCTTCGATCTTCCTGTTCATCTTTGTGCCCTGAAGAATTACAAAAAAACATTTGGGAGAGACAAAAACGGTCCTGAGATTCTTACCATAAGAGCATAGGTTAGTCCCAAGCCTACAAGTCCTGAAGAGAGTTTACTATACAGGCAACTGGTAATAGAAGTGACAGCTGCTATGAGTACCACACATGCTCCAATGTACTCCTGAAGGAATATGAATAAGCTCCATCACTGTAAGTCTACAAACGATTTAAAACGTTCTCATAACTTTGCATACCAAATAACAAACCCATTGCACAGTTTGAAATACAGGCAGAAGACACCACAAAACTCCATACAGACCCTGCCTAGGAACCCATTCTCATTGCTTTTAGCATGGCTGTGCTGTTTGGAAATGCTGTTGTACACAGAAGGAGTTGTACTAACACTTCTAGTCTTCTTCTGGAGAAGTCAACACAGATATCTTAAGCATGTAATGGAGGTGGCTGAAACCGTGCAGCTGATGTTACCTGGGGTGGGAGGGAAATGTTCACGTGATCCCCTCTGTCAGTGGATGCTCCCTGCAGCTGATGATTGACTGCTGGGAGGCACTGCAGTTGCTGCTGGGGGGCTACCACCCATATTTGTTCAAACAAGCTGCTCTTGCACAGCATGTACCTATTAGTTGGACTGTGTCCACCCACAATAGGCTTTTGCTGCTTTAATTTAAATCATTAGTGATTTGACTTCCCACAAACAAGTCTTTGAGTAAAATTATGTCACAGACTAGAAAATGAACTCTGTAGGAGGGAAATTGTCACTCGTCTATGTTTGTACTGTTTAGTGATATAAGCAATGATCAGAATTAGGAACTTCAGATGGTCTAGGACTGAATGTATAAAAGGCTAACAACATTTTATTTAAGTCATACTCAATATCTGAATATCTGAATTTAAGGTACCAACTAAAATGGAGTCCAAAATGGAGGTATAGAGTATGACATGAAATATGAGTTAACATACACTTAGCACATATAAAAGGAGCCCATGTTACCACAACAGCGGTACTACACCTGCATCTAACAAAGCCTGATACAAATATCACCATCCACAACATAAAATTCCTTGATTTGCTTCTCAAGGAATTATTTTTAATAAATAATTTCTCATGCCAGGCCACTTTACTGAGTACTCTAAGGAAACGAGCAACCTGAATATCTTTGGCATTCTTCAGATGACCCAAAACAGGCACAAACCTGTCTGCGTCCTTCTGCTTATTAAGAGAGCTTCCAAGATGTTGAAATGTTCCTGGGGAGCCACAAGGCAAAGGCCTGCTGACGCTGACTGACACGGTCCCATAAAGGCATCCTGGCTGGCGGCACAGCTCGACCAGCTCTGATCACTCTTCACACACAGAGGAGCCAGTGTGACCTATAAAAACTATTCTTGTCTTGGATAAACAGCTGCAGGCTATGGGGAAAATTTGTACTCTATTCAATTTCCAGGATGGGCTGGGCACATGTTCATTACAGATAGAGAGATATAGATATAAAGGATAAAGGTATAGCTTCGAAACCCAGATGAGGCTGGATAACTGTTGGATGCCTCATCAGATTGCTTGGAATGAAGTAAAATAAATTCATTGTGTATACACAAAAATAATGTACTTGCCATGCGGACTTCCAGCCAGCGATTGGCAGCTGTAAGGAAAAGGGAAGCGATGTTGTTGGAATCTGTGTATTCAAGAAGTTTTTGTCGAAATTTGGCTTCATACCTAAAAAAAAAAAAAGAAAAAAAAAAGAAAAAAGAAAAAAAAAGAAAAAAGGGTCAAGCCTTGGGATCTTGGAAAATGAAAAATAAAATTTAATTTCTGGAGGTATAGCTCATGGGCAGCTTGACATAGGGTCTAAATCAGCCTATCAATAGTTCAGAGTGACATCATCTGTAGACTTGTATTAGACACATGCAAACTGTATTTGTAAAGTATCTTCAGGAGTAAATGGATGTTATTGCACTGATGAAACTGTGTGGGACTTTGGATCACACTGGGCATTTTCTAAATGTATTTTATTACATGGTAACTCTAAGAGAGACAAATCTGAAGCTAAAAAAATTAAAAATATATATGAGAAAGAAATAATACATGCATGTACTTGTGAAAATAAGTATTAGTACTGCAGAATGCAGTTCCTCTTCTCACTAAGTTAATCATATAAGCTCAAGTTTTAAAATTTATGTTACTGTAATGCCTAGAAATTGTAACCATTTATAAAGTATAAATTCAAAGTACCTCCAGTCATGGTAGCTCCAGTGTTAGACAAACATGTTTGTCCTTATCACTAAACAAATGGAGCACTCTGGAAAATAAAAGTCCAAGCACATGGTGCAACAAAAAGTAACAGACTGGAAAGAACTGTGTGTCATCCCCCTCGCCCCAAAAGAATTAGCCACAGAATGCAAAATAAGATTAATGGCGAATAGGTCTGTTTACAGTTTATTATAGTGGATCTGCACCCACTCATCAGAATAGCTTCATCACTGAATTCCGCCTTGAATTCAGCAGATATGGAAGATGATTCCTTGTTACACCTATTTAGACAGGGGTCTTGGCAAGCATGCAAGTCAGCCAGTCACCCCTTTTAGCTGGGCATGTTTATTTGCATAGGTGTAAATTAATGTGATGTTAATAATAAAGTGTACCAATAATTAAAGGAGAAGTCTGGCACAAAAGCCTTTTCCAGGGTAGTAACAGAAGCTTGAAGGCCTGAAGATCTAGTTTAAGCACCCAAAGCTTGCCTTTTCTCCCCCTTTATTACATTAGCAAGTTTAAGAAACTTGCTAATCTCCCCCTATAAAACTTTGCCCTATTTATATCCTTAGCTATTATGGTTGCAACAAGCACTACTTATTTATAAACTAGTCTCTCCTTACACTGATATGAGAGAAAGATATGACAATGTTTTGTTTAAATATGAAGTACGTGGCCTAGAGAAGCTTTCAAATTTGTTCACTGCAGAGTACCTTAATCCTCCTTCTGAGTATAGTAAAATAAAGTTACAACTTTACATAGATCATTTATGCTTTTGAGGAAAAGAAATAAATGCCACTTTGCGGAAATAATTTAGCTGTTCACAAGTTCGCCATGTGCCAAGACACAGGAGATATGTCTGCTGTGTGCAATGGAGAATGGCCTGGGCTGGCTCCGAGCATGTTGGTGTGTTTGCATAGCCTAGGAAGGTTGCTCCTGAAAGCGAGCATTAGCGTCACGCAGTGTCAGAGTTAGCGAGCCCTGCCTTTCCTCAGGACTAATTACCCTCAGTGCCCTACCATACAGAGATGGCTGGACTGCTTCTGGAACCAATTCAGTCACATTTAACTTTCATATCTCTATACCATGAGGTATTATGTGATGCAGATATGCCTTAGAAGACGTGAGGTATGCATCATGAGTCAGTCATGCATATGCACGTGGAATGGGGATGCAGACAAAGTTACCGCTGTTGGTGGAGTGCTGCAGAAATATCAGAATTTCTCTTCAGAAAGTGTCCCCAGATTACCAGGCCTCTCAGAATACAGGCCAGTCTTTGCAGAAGCCTTCACATTTACATTTTATTGATCATTTAGCACCAACGCTATCTGAAGTGCCAGATAGCAAACTATAAATCAGGCCAGGGCATCTGCTGAAGGTGTATTTATAGCTGCAGCAGTAGCTGCCTTTGACCTCCCCCTGGATTTTTTTGTACATTTCTTTCCTTATGCACTCTGAGTAAGTGCAGGACACAGAGTTACCAAGGGTAAGGACACTCCAGGAACAACTGGCACCTCCTAACTTTATGACTGAATTAGTGTTATTTTTATACATGCTCAGGCTAGCAAGTCTAAACTCCACTCCTGCTAATATGTTAGGCAGCTGAAAAGCTACACAGTCCTAAAAATAGCTAGGTTACCAGCTGATGCGGGAGGCTGGCTGACAGATGGAATACAGAACTTATTGAATGCACATGGCTGTTGGGTCAGACACACATCAGTTACTGCAGGATTTAAGAAAAAGGAGACACCAAACGCAATTCTTTGACAGAGGAATTCATTTCAAGGTGACAGGAAGAATCAATGCTCCAAACGACTGAAAATATTAGCTAGACGGCATTGAATATTATTTATCAACACCTGAAAATATACAGCCGTAATACTCTAAAGATCCTCTTGATGAAGTAGAACAATATATGGATATATGAGAAAAGCAACAGTTAAAAGAGAAATTGAATTTCCTTAAAACTGAACACAGACATAGCTACAAACTAGAGAACACTGTTGACACTTAATGAATTAAATATCCAATAACAGTAATTAATAATGGAAAATACTACGCTGTTTACCACTCTTCGAGAAGCTACCTTCAGTCAAAAAGAAACAAACTCTTAAATTGGTTGTTCTTTCATTAAGCTATTTATATCCTATTTAGAATAGTTTAAGAACAGTTAACTTTGTGCATTACTTCTATTATAAAATTAACATTATAGGTTAGGAGGAATAAGCACTACCGTTTCAAAGATAGAATGGTAACAGTAATAATTAACCAACGCAACATGTAGACATCTAGATGAGATGGGTGTGGAAGACAGCTGACAGCATTTGAGTCAACTGGGAAAAGAC
>NW_008825156.1:3789376-3794588 GCF_000699105.1 Pygoscelis adeliae | reverse complement strand
TATCAGCGTGACTGCCATTTTTGTAACACAGATACACAACGCAGGCCCAGGTATTCCTGGGCTCCTCTCCTGTGAGCTTATGCGGACAGAAAAATGAATCAAAACAGGTGATGAAAGACTATCTCCAGCTTGTGTATTTTCAAAATCAGTACAAACCACCACATTTTCAGCTAGCAACCTGAAAAATAACTTAGGGTGCTATTGTATCCTCTGAAGTCACTAGCATGCACAGTTTATCTTACCAGGACATCGACTCATACACAAATTACTCTGGCATAACAAGTTAGTGCATATTAGTTGTTCCATGGAAACTGTCCGAGTGCACAGTCTGCCACACTGCATGCTGTGGTAACTGCAAGCTAATTTAGCTTCTTAAATCACATTTGCCCACAAGTTTTTTTTCAGGCTGCGTGCAAGCGTACAGAGAGTTACCGCAGGACAGCTGACACACATTAGCTTGTTTTTCTACAGTAACTCCTTCACATGCAAAATGCCTGGAATCCTTCAGTGTTTTGGAGTTCCCCCTTACCAGTGTTTTGGATTTTCCAGGTGATCCAAATAACAATTACTTACAACTGTACAATTGCAGAACAGACTCAGAAGTAGATATTCAAAAGCGAGGTAATGTATGTTTCTTAAAAAACTATACCTGAAGGCTCGAATCGTGGTAAGACCTTCAACAGTCTCTGAAAAATGGGAGAGTAATGGTAGCTGAGTGCTGTCATCCAGCTGCTGCAGGTCCCTGGAGAGGGTTATGAAAAGAATTTTGTAAAAAGCCAGTTTTGTTGTGCAGTTATTCTCTTGAAACAGGCCCAGGGAGTGAAAGGGAATATCATCACAATAATTATATATGTAAGGTTCAGATAGGTTTCAAAGCAGTGCTGCATGTCTCTGAGCAGGGAACGAAGACCCCAGGAGGATTTTTCTTTTAACATTTGAATACAAACAGTGCTGGAGTTCTGAATGGGTCTTTTCCCTTTGCTGCCTTCCCTCTTTTCATCTATATTCCCATTTCTTATACTCAATTGTTTATTCATTTAAACACCATTCTGGCTCTATGCTGAATATAAATCTAATGGGATACTGCAAATAAGAGCTTGAGCTAAGCAGAAGGCAACTTCCTCTCTCTCTCCAGATGACAGCACAACTTCTCACTGAGCTAACAGTATAACTCATACACTCAGTAGAGTAAATGAGAGCCCGCACTCATCGTTAGGTTGTGCTTCTTAATTTCATGTGTAGTCATCAGATCAGTGGAAGCACATGCGGGGTGAAGTTCTATTTAGTCTCAGTTCCTTCCAGCAGGAAGTAAATTGGTTGCGGACTCCCTCTCGATCCATGTGTACATGAAGGGATAAATGCAGCATTGCTGCAAACGCTTCTTGAGCGCCAGCAGGGGGGGAAGCTGTATGACCATAGAAGGAGAATAATCACAGATATAGCTAAAATTTTTCAACTTGTTAAAAACTAAAAGGCACCCAGAACAAAAGAGGACGCTCTTGCATGCTGGATCCTTAATGGGCAGCATTCTCCAGCCTCTCCCTGGCTTTACAGATTTCCATTTCCAATTGGATAGGCAGACATTAGTTTCCCTGTTCTGTCACCACATTTTCTTGGACATACCCAGCACGCAGCCCTTGGGGAGGACAGAATCCAGCTGGTTTTTTGTGTCCTGTGAACTCTAAGAAACTTCGATCATGGACAAAGACCCTGCTCATGCCTCCCAGAAGTTCTGCTCAAAGAGCTGCAGACAAAGGCACTTGGTAAAATGACACATTTTCACTGTAGTGGATTTGGCTCACTTTCAGACAGGGCCATGGCTTTGACAGAACCGAATTTAAACATCAAGTTCTCCAGCACTGCAATTCTGCAATGCAATCATGCACTGTAGAAGACGTTTCTATTGCCTGAATAATACTGGTTTATGCTCTTACCGTGATGCGACTCGGAAGTACTTCTGTATGAAGTAACACATGATTGCGAGGGGAACCAGGGCAATGAGAAACATTGGTGTGACGTATGAGATGACAGCAAGAGCAGATACACACAGCAAAGTGGAACGACTCAAGCACTCCAGGGTAGCTGGAATGTGCTGTATAGATAAAGAAGGATAAGCACACAGAATCTTCTGTAACTTATCAAGTTTAAAACAGCATTATTTCATTTTCCTTTCTCTCACTTACACAAGGAAAAAAAAATTGAGGATTTGAAGCACTAAGCATACAGGTCTGCTTTTGAATTGACTGCTGGGTTTTGGGAAAGTCTGAAGGGATTTCTGTGGGGCTGCTTCACATGTCTGCATTGTGGATCACAATCCTCATGTCAGCGGATTACAGATGGCACGCAATAGACAATTTCAGCGTCTGCATCGATCCTATGAACTGGCAGTGCAGTCTGGGGTAAATACTGATAATCTGAATTTCAGTCATTTCTATTTTGGGCAACGGCATTTGACTTCTTCTCATTTAATTTGCTCATATGTGTCAAGTGAATGTGTTTACCCACTTTTAAAAAAAGTAGATCCCCTTAATTTGGGGATATCACTATTGATCTGATTTCACTTCCCTTTTCTATACAGGTCATCTTAATCAAATAAATGGTTTTTCAATGTGCATTTAAGATGAGGAATTCATTCTGAACCTAGAAAATCATGATGCAAATTGATATAGTAGTCAAAATCATAGATCATCAGTTATCTTCATCTAAATGAGTGTATAATAAATGAAAATCCAGTCTTTCAGACTGGGAAAGATAGGATAACTTGGGAGTTTGAATATATTTATTCAGTACCTGGTCGATGGTATTGCAGTCAGCTGAAAATCTGTTCAATATACTTCCCAGAGGTGTTGTTTCAAAAAACCTAAAATGAGACAAAGAATGGGAAAGATTAAAATATCGAGACTAGAATAGTTTTAATTTTTTTTTTTCTCTTCCTTAAGCTAGGTACTGTATCACAGACACAAGCAAATAAATTGACAACCATAGTAAAGTTTTTCATTCTTCCCCATAACCATGGCTTTCCAATAAAATGGCAGTCTTGACTGTAACCCAACAACAGCAAGCATGTCCTCAGCTCCCTCTACTGCCTAAGCTATGCAAATCACATGATTACATTTTAAAAAATCCTTTCAGATTTGCAGTTTGAGTCCTCTTCAATTAATGAAAAATGCAAACAAAGTTAATTGCAAGTCTTGCTTTTTTCTGGGACAGAAATGCATAACTAAGAACAACTGTTGGAATAATATATTAAAAGACCTTTCCTTTACATTTGCATATGCAAAACGCAAACTTCATTATTGCTCTGTAATTGTTAATTGTTCCATAACTCATGTTGAGCCTGGTCTAATTCTGTCCTGAAAAAAAAAAAGTTCTTAAAAAAATATCTGAGGTTTCCCATGTATATTATTTCTCCATGATTTCTGGGTCAAATACAGTTAGCTTAAAAGTAAGAAGGTATTTTTCCTAATGTTCAGTAACAACTGCAGGTTTGAATCCAGCTACAACTTTCCTTTCATGCTTTAGAAATAAAACTTAGGCAGGACAACAAAGGCCTTTACCGGTATCTGTGCACCCCAGTGTACTCTAATGATGCCTGTGATGACACTTGTCTAAGCTCATTACCTTTCATAAGCTTGCACAATCGCTGCCTGACAGTAAATATTTCCAGTGATTATGATGCATGCTATGAATGAACTGTACAACATATTGATCAATAATTGTGTTTTCTCCCCAATGAAAAACAGCAAAGAGAAATTAAACATGCAAGGAAGTAAATCTCTGAAGTCGCAGTCAGGCGGGAGAGGCATTTGACTACTGTCTAGGAACACGAGCAGCCTGGGTACCATTTTCAAAAATTGCTCAGTAGTTTGGTATCTGATGATTTTCAATGACATTAAAAAAATGTGATTCACAGTCACTTCTTAATAAGAACTGTGCTTAGAAGACTGCCTTGAAGTAAGGAACACAAAATGACTACAATACGATTTGTATTACAATCGGAGGAGTACCTCATTGGAGCCAAAATAATTTTATTTAGTAAAGAAGAGTGTAGCTTTTTGGTGACTTTCAAGCCAGTCCACTCCACTGCTATTGATGTGACAAGACATAATACAATCCCAAGACAGCAGAGAATGCTGAAAACTTTGGAGTATGGAGAATGGTTGAAATCCTAAGAAACAAAGAAAGAGTAACAAAATTATTCACTGTAAATTATGTTTAAAATGTCTTGTAAAAACACAGACACAAGACTCCCTAAATTAAACTGCCAACAATTTTCAACCATCTTAAACCACAATTTATTATCCTTTGGAGAGAGGAGGGTTTGCATGAAAGAGACCAGTCAGAAAGTTAAAATCATAGAATACTATAAAAAACCCTGAAAAGATATATTTGATAATTTCACCTGAAGGAACCATCTTCAAAGCATTTATTGTGGCTTTGTTGTTGTTTTTTTTTTAAACAGGAACAGAATATAATAGTTTTTAATTTGAAATACTAATTTCATATTAAAACCCAGCATCAATAAAGCATCTTCTAGAGATGGAAGTGTGACTCCAGTGAAATGACACATGCACCTCCCAAATATTAATGTGGATTATTTGTAGGCATGGAATCCCGATAAAGAAAACAATCCCAGTTCTAACAAAATCCCTCCACTACTGCTTTATACATACAGAATACCCTGCTACGTAACACTGTGGTCAGTTCCATGTGGAATTCACAGAAAAAATCAACCAAAAAAGCGTGCTCGTCACCAACAAAAAAAAAGTCTGTGTTTCCCATATGTTACAAAACCTGAAAGTCCTACTTGCAGTGAGAATGCAACAGTACAGGAAAAAGAAAAAGGAACTATGATACCAAAATTACTTTAGAGACAAAGGTTTAGGCATATCAGCTAGATGGTGAAAATACAACAAATGTAGCATAAATACAACAAAACTACCTGAAAAGGCATTAACCCTCAAAATACTCTGGAGTGGCTCTATTACTAGAAATATAGCACATCGCATACAGATCTTGGAGCAGAGGTTGACAGTGGGAGATCACCACCGGTTAAATCATAAAAGGAAGGTGAAGGAGGCGCTGCATACCCCACAGTGAGAGCAGTTTTTCAGCTCTAGCTCCGTCTTCGCAGAAATGGCAGCTGAGGTCCAGCGTGCCAGGCAGTAGTCGATGGCCACCATCACCGTGTGCTTCAGCAGCTGGGACAGAA
>NW_008825156.1:3786679-3789307 GCF_000699105.1 Pygoscelis adeliae | reverse complement strand
TGCGCTGAGGTACTTGCCACAGGCTCTCCAGGGCATCTTTGCTCTCTGATGCAGCACTGAAGACAGGTTGTCTTCATCATCGCTTTCTGTTACTTCTTCTGCAATGTGCATGAAAAAAGTACAGCCGCGCTGACTTACTCGTACGCACCTTTCATAGAGACTGGCAAGTGGCAGCTACAAAAGAGGTTGTCTTATACAGGATAAAGAGTGGCTTTAAGGTGAAATTACCTGCTCAGGCATGCCTGTATTAGCCTGCTAAAGTTAGTAGTAATACATACTAAAAAGATGCAAAAGCCTTAGTACACTAGGTGATCAATGTCTCCTGTCACGTTTTTGCAATTTAGAAGTACTGGCTTGATAAAAATTAACTGCAATTTTTTCCTAAGTAAAACCTTAAACAAGTGTGCTTAGCTATTGACAGGTTTGAAGCTCACCCAGCATAAATTATTCAATATTATTCCTCTTGCATTATCAAATCATGTTCAAGTAACAAGAAAAAAAACCCTCAGAAGTTTGGAGGAAGCTATGACTTCTGAATGCTTGAAATCACTGTAGCCCAGAGGTAAAATCAATGGAAACGGCACTCTTACGCATCACGACCCACATGAAAAATGATTATTCCCTTGCCAGTTTTAATTATGTTAATTCATTCTAAAATAATTTAACTGTGAAACAGTAATGTAGTGGTACTGGGCTCAAAGGGTGCCCTTTTACCTTCATCCTCTTCATCATCTTTCAGCAGAGCTTCACGGGAATACATAGTCCTCCGGAGATTTGTTCTTTCCAAAACAGTTTTTCTTTCAATAATAGTCTCCTAAAAAAGGGACAGTTCGTGTGTTTTCAACCAGAGAATTAATAAAAAAATGACTAGCTATGACAAAACTTGTTTCCAATCAGAATGTCAGAGAAAACCAAAAGTGAGAATCTTGCAGCAGGCAGTCATAAGTGATTGATTTGCTACCTCTGTGTAAAAACAAAGGACATAAATTAGATATCTGACATTAATTTCAGGTTGTCAATCCCAACCCTCCTGGAATCTCAACTTGGACAGATATCCCTGAATTAAAAAGAACTAAGATGAATATCTCATTCTTCCTGTGTTGTAGCATTAAAGACAAAATGTGTTAACGATTAGAGAGCTTGATATAGGCACATCTGAAACACTTCTACCCAATGCAATGAGTAAATTCAGGCATATTTATAGAAGCAGTTGTCAGTATTGCACATTACCAATGATTTTCTCCTAAAATGGCCCAATTTAATATTCCTTAGATAAGAATATTTTGATAGGGCTTCACTAACAAGAATAGGTCAGAGGCAACAGTATCGAGGAGGTATGAGATGTCCAGATGAAGGAACTTTTCTTAACAGATAAATAATAATGGTAATAGTAATACTACATTCATACTAAGTTAGAAATCACACACAGCGTGTCAATCCTTGCTAATGCTTTCAACCTAAGAAAAAAAAACTTGTCACATTTTTTGCAAATGTCGATTGCCCTTTGTCGATCAAACACCTTCTCCAGCTCTTGGTCTTGCCGATTCATTAACGTCTTCCAGTGTTCGAAGAGCTCAGTCTCTGATTTCTGAATGTCCTTGAGTGTTCCTTCTCTCTGGATGTTACCATCTTTCATGGCAATTATCTAAAAAGTAAGAAACACAAGTGGTGAGATAGATAGCCATGTATCTCTATTTATTTTAAAGCTATGTTTCTGTGTCTGGACAGAATTTTCCCTGTTCTTAAATAAAAAATATTTCTGCGAACAAATCTGTCTTTTAAAAAGACAACGAAGTTCTCTCTCAACTCTATTCCCTTTACTCAAGATGCTGCAAAAACAGAAACTTCCTGCACTTCATGCTTTCAGAAAGGAAGGCTGCTTTTAAGTAAGTAAGAAAGAAGGCCGGGGTCCCCGTCAGCAGACAGGAGAGTGCATTACTCTTCCTAAACACAAGTCATTAGCAAGATAAGATTTTAGAGTTCTCTTACCTCCTAAAAGGAAAAGGCTTTTAGCAACACACTGTGCGCAGCATGTTTTGCCCTCATTCAGGCAATTAGATACGAGCATGCTGGCTCCACAGTCTGTTTGATATCATGGACCTGATAAGGAAAAGCTACGGAATTTGAATCCCTAAAGCTTTTAAGAGCATAAATAGTGGACACGATGTGGAAAAAAAGTATATGTGCAAGACAAAGTCTGAAGGGTGTGGTTTCCAGGTTTGTATCAGTGTAACTACATTATATACACAGTGTAACTACCTTCACTTTAGATCTGACAAGGAGAATTGGAAAATGAGGCGTGTGGATTGTAAACGCACGTGACATCCTTAGAAAATAGTTAATGCAGTATTTATTTTTCTCTCTCCCTGGAAACTCAGAAATTTCTATGGCGGGGTGGGAGGGAAATAATCTATTCCACTTATTGCTAAGAACTTACACCAGAGGAAAAGAAGAAATAAAGCAAACAAGGATCTTTTTGTAGTCAATTTATTCAGGAAACCTGTAATTGGGCTGGACCCTGAATTCTTCTGAGGGTTTTGCTATGAAGATTTAGGAGGGCCATCACATATACTTCAAATTATATTTTTATTTAAAATTCCTTAATAAAATAAAATAAATATTCCTGCT
>NW_008825156.1:3752606-3786664 GCF_000699105.1 Pygoscelis adeliae | reverse complement strand
ATTGGGCAAGATTTCCTAAGGCTTAATGAGAGCTGTGCTTAGGAAAAAAAAACTGAACTCTCTCTTAATAAATAATTTTTAATTATAAACTTAATTAATACAAATCCTGGCTGGCCTACAGGCTGTTTGGAACAGTATATTTCATAAAACATTACTGAAACCCAATTAGAAGATAATACAAATAAAATAATTCTCTTAGAGCATCTCATAAGACATGAACACCTAGAAACGGGTCTGACATTCATAAAGAAAATGAAAAAGATTATACTGATACAAGGCCATAGCTGTCCATATAAAAAAAAAAAGCCAATACATAACAATTGGAAAAAGAGGAACCTAAGATGGATCTCATAGGGAGGGGAAGGAGGCAATTTCAAGGAGGAAAATTCCTTTATCCTGAAAGACACTAACCGGAAAACCAGAACTGTGTTTAGAACAGTAGTAATTCTTAAGGGTGCACAACTGAGGGACAAGGTCACAGCAGACACTGTAAAGGAGAAATGCTGCCCACCAAAAACACGATCAGAACAAGATTAATGTCTATCTGCAACTTTATAGCAAGCCAATATGAAGAACAGAAAGCAGCTGAAATACAATTATTTCTTGAGACAGAGTAAATGCTGCTATAGTCTGTGCAAGATGCAAATGACAGAGAAGCCCTGCTAGGAGGCATAACTGCAGTCATCAATCCTCGTGGGCAAGAGGACCTGTGATGTAGCTGGGTAACTGTAGGAGAACTAAGTGCACGGCCAGTGTGAACCAATGAACTAAAAAAAAAAAAAAATCCAACAAAACAAACCTCCTTACCCTACTTGATTTGCTTCGTCTTTGACATTTGCAGCTGCAAACTGTTATAGAAAGCATACCTTCATTATTTTCTGTAAACTACAAAAGGTAACAAAGACACCTAACAAAACAATTGAATGCTACACATTTCTTAAAATTTTGCCAACATACAAAGGGTACAGATGCTCTTGATACGTTATGTACTAGTACTAACTGCAAGGTAATACTGTTTTTTTCCTTATATTTCCATGCACCTCAATATCCATAAACATACCTTTTTCTGTGACAGCACAGACAAATTCCTAGTAAAATCCCAGAAGAGGCAAATATGTTACTCAAACATTTCACTGTTCTGAGATTAAAAAAAATGAGCAAAATCTTCCAATATAACTAATGGTTTTGGATACTCAATATATTTTAAATGCAGCCTGCTTTCATGAGAGCATTAAGTATCAGCTCTATGAAAATCCAACCTATTTAGGTGTTCCAAGATGGGAATCCCAAAATTATAGCGCCCCAAACTCACTGGCTAATTTTCAAAAGATCTTTATTATGTCTCTTCTCACTTATCTACCACTTGGTGGAAAGATGAAGCGAAAGCCTTGTTTGTAGCAAGACATCATCGTGCCGCATTCTCGCCTCCTCAGAAAAAACGGGAAGAGCTTTCTTACCCAGTCAGCATGGGGTAAGTACTGCAGCTTGTGAGTTACGAGCACGATGGTCCGCTTGTCTTCCTGTAGCATTTTCAGGATCCCTTCTTGCATGAGATGGTCACTTAGGTGGATATCCAGTGCAGAAAATGGATCATCCTGTCATGAGGAAAAGAGGTCAGCTTTTGGAGCCAGCATTTACGCGATTTCAGGAAACTGACAGATTGTAATACCGGTAAAACCAGTTAGATCAATATAGACAAAAGAGGCCATCAGAAGATCAAAGCTGTTCTGAGGAATGGTTTTCTTAAATTACATGACAACAAACCTTGAACTGTCTTTCTGCAGTGAGTACTCGGACACACGGTCACGCCAGCTGTGTAAATGCTATGATTGCCTGAGGCTTTCTGGGATCTGCTCCTCTCTTAAGGGATGCGTTTCATAGCCTCCATAACTGCAGTACATTGTTTCTGTCAGACTCAAGACAGTGCAGCAATGTATGTCTATGGCATATATTACATTACACAAAGTGCTCCAGGGACAGTGACAAAGAGCACATTTTCATTTCCCTTGTACATAATTGCCTTCCGATTTTTTTTTATCCATAAATCAAAACTCTATTAACAAAGAATCACAAAAGGAGAAATATTGATCAGTTTGATGACTCTGCTCAGATGCTTGATTTATGACCTAGATCATCTTACTGAATCAATGAATTATATGCAATTAATTTAGGCATAAACTAATCTTCTAACTAAACCATCTTCTGCGGGACTTGTTTACATAATCCTATTTATATGGAATTTCAAATCTATTATTTCTGCTTGCACTACTAATACTAGCTGTAGGATTTACTTAGTATCATTATTTTGTACTATTATATTACACTAAACCCAGGATTTCTTAAAAATCAAATTTTGTTTTCTTTTGTCCAGATGTTTGCTGATAAAGTAGGGCTGAATTTGAGTTAATTCTGCTTTCTCTGAGTGATATCATTGCCACCAGTTAGGGAAAGGTATAAGCAAAAAGGTGAGTGCTTTAGAAAATCCCCTTGAACTTTTATTCCCTTCAATTTTGCAACAATTTCTATTGTGACTGCATTAGATACTTTAGCATTGTTGCTTTCATGTATCTACAAAACCAAAAATATCTGAAATCAACAGTAGGATAAATATGACCACTGAAATTCTAATAAATCAGAGCGTCATAACATAGAGCAATTAAAAAGTGCTTTTGCAACACAGTAACTTCAGACTGTGATACAGAATTTATTCTCAACAATGTGTGCACAACTGCGTGTGCACTGTGCTCACTGAGCACGGATGTGTGTTGTCAGCTTTACTGCTGCACTCTTCTGGTCTGGCACAGACCTAAACGTCATTCTGTGCCCCGAGTTTGTGCACGGCCACCTCGTATGCAATGCTGCACTTCTGCGAACTGAAAACGCCGGTTCACAGAAGGTGACACTGCCCTGGGGAGTCAGGCGAGGCTGTTCATTAAGGCGGCACTCACCGCATGTGATTATAATGACGCATTGGTGACAAGACACCTGAAAAAAATCAGTTCATGCTACAGGACTACTCCGACATGAGAAATAAAACATGCTGAATGAATGAATATAATTAAGAATAAAATACATAGTGAATTATCACATGATCTTTTTTCATGTCAGCAACGATCACAAGAAGTTTAGGGAATACAAAAGGTTATTGAATATGAGCTGCACACTCGTGAGAGAGAAGTTTCATAAGCATTTGTTTACAAAATCAGTCTTAAAAGAACTGGGTGTTTGCAAATACTAACATATAGGATTCCTGATTATATTTGAAAGATTAATAACTGGAAAAAAGTTTCTTTGTAGGTGTTTTTACATTATCAAACCGTAAGAAAACCTGCTACTATTAGGAGATCATTGAGTGTCCCGCACAAAAGGACAAAAGTGACAAAACCAAGTTACAGCCCAATACTGGATCTGCTGATTTGCCGCACCTGGCCCAACTGCTCTCTACCCTCCTGCATTCTGGTCAATGCCTGGAAATGCTCCGCACACGAAGCAAGCACATATTGATCAGCCTAATTACAGGGAAAGGTCTAAGTAACCTCCCAGACTTTTAGGGATGACCTCTAACATGCACAGCTTTTCTAGTCCCACGTGACTCATGTCTGGCTGTCATAACAGCTGGATTCAAAGCTCCTTCTTAAGCTCAGTTTTCAAGGAAGTCCTAAATTGGAAAGCCAGCAAGCTCACTACTAGCGAGTGTGTAGGATGCATCTGTGTTCCCACCTACTACGTTTTTAGAGCCTGCTCTCACTCCTTTTTCCATCGCACTTCTGTTGAAGTTAGGACAGGATATACAACAAGCAGTTCAGGGTGGGAAGACAGCTTAGTTTGTTGCAGAAAGGAAACACCCCAGACACAGGACAACATTAATTTTAGGCCTGAGATAGCTTAGGAATTTTATGAATACAGCTGAGACTATTAAATTTCTAAGTACCAAAGATAAACACAAGGGTCAAAAAGAAATTTCAATAGACTGAGACGGGAAGCATCAGCATTTCAATTTGTATCCTAGTATCTATCTGTCTGTCTGCAGCATTTACAAAATCCTTCTTACCTGCAGGCTAGCTGACAACGGATATAAAATAAACAGTGCACGTTTGGCTTAGCTCAGTGAAGCACAGTGTTCTGTGTGTATTACCCATGCAATACTCTAAATGCTCGCATCTCATGCTCATGTTTGCAGCATAAACATAATGGCACCTACTCACCAGGAACACAACATTTGTCTGCTGGTAAAGTGCTCTTGCCACACTGATACGTTGGCGCTGCCCTCCAGACAGATTAATACCCTGCGGATAAGCAGGAGAAAAACAGTCAGACAGTTATAGAAACACCAATTGAATATTCATGTTTTGATCAGATTATCCACAGAAGACTTTCCAGACAAAGAAACTCAGAGAAATTTTTCAAGAGCGTGGGCCTGTAATTCAGCTGGGACACAGTACACAAATTGTTAGAAAAGCCAGAGCACTCTGCCCAGAGCTGTACTCCATACATACCAGAGGGATGGGAAATGTTTACTGGTTTGTGGCGACATAATGGCGTAGGTGGCATAGATATTCTGCAGGCAGTCTAAACTAGACTTCTACTCAAAAGTTAGCTTTACGAGTCTGGCTGTGTCCTGTTTTTTATTTATTTTTGTAATCGTATGCTCTCATACTATATCAGCTCCATTATATACTGTAATCAGTAATTGCTAGCTGGGAGGTCAGACCATGCGGAGGTGAACATTACCTGGTTGCTATTGTCCTTGGTTTTGGCCCTTAGTTTCCTGCTACCACCCTGCTCTAAGTTACTTGTCCTGCCTGCGATCTGCCTGCGATCTGCCTGCAGTTTCACAAACACCTTAAGCTCTCATAAGCCAGTACTGCTGCCAAAAGACACTAACCCACCTTCCCCCTCCCCTCCCCTCCTTCTGTCAAAAAACATTTGTTTGGCTACACTATGAATTGGGTTAGGAACTAATCCATTTAAAATTTGCACGGTAGCCAGTGTGGAGATTAGGCATGGAAATGTATCCTTAAATGTATCTGTGTGGGGGTGGTTTGTTGTGGTTTTGGGGGTTTTTTGTTGTCTTGTTTGTTTGTGACAGTGCCAGTATATGCCAGAGTAAATTGTTTACAAATTTGGGACTTCCGTTTCCTTTCTTGTCACTCCCTAATCTTCCCTGATGCGATAAAGCTTAGTTTGCTGTTTATTAAACACCTGCTCTTTTTTAAATGAAGGGGCTCTAAAGATCTATGAATTACTTATTTTTATGTTATTCCTAAAGAAACCAAAAAATGCACCGTGAAGTCAGGATATCTGAGACAGCAGCCACAGAATTAGTCAAACATTCTGATATCAGCACATTTAAATTATTGCATCTCACACAAATGACAGTGTTTCCATGTTTACTGAGCAACGAGCTCTCAGACTAATGACCCAAACATACATTCAACTAAAAGATTACCTTTGTTGCCAAATAACAGGCAAGATTTTAAGAACACAACAAAATAATAATAAACTCTCTATATATTTAAAACAAAAATAGAAGCTGTTTACTGACCCTCTCTCCAATCTGGGTTTGGTCTCCATGAGGGAGAATGTCAATATCAGGCTGGAGGGAACAAGCATCAATTACTGCTTTGTACCTGTGGAAACAAAGCAGGTAACACAAAATCCACACAGATACTGCTAAAGAAGCACATTTCCTACCTGCAGAAGAACAAAATTAACCAGCTGGAAAAATCACACAGTGGAAAACATATTTGTTAGCCACTAATTGTTCTAATGGGATCTCTTTCAATCACAGGCAAGTAAATAATATTTCAGCTAAGAAAAAGCATCTTAGGTCAGCTTCCCAATTAAAAACATTTAATAGCTAAAACCAGGCAAAACAAGCACGTCTTCCATGGCATACTGTGTTTAGCATTTAACTTTTTTCATGCCCAGGGCCCTTGTTCCTTGTTTCAGTATCCAAGGATGACAGAAGAAGAAAAAATGTGCGTAGGATGTGAATACATAGCCAACCACTTCTTAAGGGCAGGGGGGATGGAATACCAGCAATTAACTTCTAAATATTTTAGAATGTTCGGTGGGCATTTGTACTGAATAAAAAGGCAGCCCATTAATCCTTCACAATGTACCAAACACTGAAATGGTAATAAACAACATTCCCACTCCTGAATAGCTAAAGTCCTTCTAAGACAGTTAAACTAGTCAATTAGGTATAAGAAGGGAATACTGCATGCTGCACAAACACGGTCCTGGGAAATGAAAACACTACTACACTTAAGTTCAAGTGAGACTGAACTTTGTCCCTTGTGTCCTTCAGGAAAAACATGGTCAAAGGGGGACCGCGCAGAACTCAAGGTCTTTTGTCATGTTCAGGCAGGTGCAGTATGTTTGTTACTAGGGGGAGGTGGGGACCCACATGCGTGACCTGAGGCCTATGCAAGTCCATTATTTAGTGAAAGGGGGAGTAAAGCATGTAACAGTGCTGAAACCTGTTACCTCTGTTTGTTAAAAGGGCTTTCAAATGTTATATTCTCTTCCACTGTGGCATTGAGCAACCAAGGCTTCTGTGATGCATATGCTACTGATCCTCTTTTCCTGGGGAAAAACAAAACAAAACAGAGTTCCCAGCTTACCAGTGCAGCAAGCGTTTTTGGAAACCATTTTCTTGTAAAGGAGAAAACTGGTAGTAAGTCTTCAAAAACGCTCTTTCATTTTTGTTCTTTAGGACAACCAATAGCTCTCCCATCAAGGAAATACATATGATGTTAAATTTCCAACAGAATACTGAAATTGTTCACCTAACTAAATTTCAGCTTGTTCCCCCTTCTTCTGCTGTGAGGTGGGTTTTGGAGAGGCTAGCTCAGTAAAGCTGCCTCTTGAGCAGTGCGGATGGCAGGAAGAAAATTACTAAAGACTGAATCCCAGCTCTGTTTGGACAGACTAATAAAAAAAAAGTATAGCAGATCACTTGTTAGGCAACACATTTCAGGAGGAATGTTCTAAAAAGATATTTTTAAGGTGTTTAAAAAGAAAAATAACTCCACACATGCACAAAGGCAATCCCCCCCCCCAACATTTATTTTCCCCATTCTAAGAAGAGAACTTGAGTCCTAAAGTAAATGGGTAGCCATGGGTAAAATCCTTCTATGTCTACAAAGACAATAAAAGAGAACACAGACAAAAAATACTTGCTAAATTTCCCCTGTGGATTTGCCCCCATAATGTACCATCAGAAGGGTATGGTCAACAGGATCTCACCATGCATATTTTATTTCATAGGTATTATTATTATTACTTTTAAAAATAAATGTATCTGCCTGCTAGTGAAGTAGTAGTGCTTTTGTGGCTGTTGCGCACTAAGGACCCCACTAAGGCAACATTTTTTATTAGCGAAACCGATACTGTTGGAAAAATCATTGGCATATCATCGTTTCTCCAGAAAAGGGCCAAAAGAGGGATCATACGCCTAAAAGCATTATCTGTTTTCTTTCCAGCTATATCAGCTAATCCAATAAAAAGATAGGACCTCTCACCCAAACGTAGCCTTTGTCTGCTAGACAGCCATTACAGCAGCCTCTTTCTAGTTGGACCTGAATACAATTCAAACCATGAGCTGCCAAAATACACCAGGTGCTTTATCTTTTTTTTAATCGGGAGTCAAGGTCACTTGCCCTGCTCATTTTTTCAGGCTTTCACCAAGCTTGCTTAGAAGTCATTATAGGATCCAATTTTCTTTGATGACCTGAAAGAACACACAGTTACACTACCCTGCTAACATGCTTCCAAGTTCAAAAGTCTGATGGCTCATTAGAATTTAATTATGTTTTATGAATTCTCTTTAATGGAAAATGAAACAGAAACAAGAAAAAAGAAAAGACAGAAAAAAATCCCCTACGCAGCCCAGCCTGCAGTCCCAAAACCTAATTCAAAGACCATTCAGTTCTGCCTCAAGAGGGAGGCATTTTTTCAATTAGTATGAAATTCTCATCCCAATGATTGAGAAAAAATTGCTCTGAGCATTCCAAGATGAACGCGTATTCCCTTCCCCTCTTTTTCATTGCTTGAAACTGTGCCTTTGCTGCCCTTAATTCTCAATGCGATTGAAAGTTACTTCTAATTTATTTTTTGAAAAATAGTAGCAAAGTTTTGAGGAAAATGTTTTTAAAACTTTTTTAAAAAGTGTGCTTTTGTTCAGTGAAGATACAGGCACTGCCAGCAAGATGCACTCCATGCTGAGATCCAGCACAATGCCTGGGAACACCATTCACGTTTGGCTTACATTGTGCTTTTAGGCCATCAGTGAGAATTAATTACTGTAAGGAATTTGGGAACAAGCAATGAGCTTGCCGAAATTCATTATCAATTTAGAATTTAGTAAACCCCTCTTAAATTAATCTAATTGCAAATTGACACTAGGATGACATACAGATCATATTTTGACATAAGCAAAAAGCTTGCAAGTGCTTGATCATATGAGAAATCTATGGCATGTCTACAGTGCTTCTTACAGTAAAGAGGCAGTCAAACAGAACTTTTACTAAAACTGTGAGAAACATGTGGCCAAAAATCCAGAGAACAAAATATTCTCAAACAGAGTGTGCAACACTTGCTCTGAAAGCCTTGAACCTACCTAAGGTTTCACACTTAAAAGCCTGAATGCAAACAAATGGCTTAAGCAGACAAAGACTTACAAGGAATTTATTCTGCAGGTGGAAGTAATTGCCTCCTGCCCCCAGACTGCAGAAGCAAACACGTATTTTCATCAATGGAGTGTAATTTTTTTCCTCTGGTAACACAAGACAGACTGACCATAGCCTCTTAATTATCACAGAGAGGCAGACAGCAAAATCCAACCTTAGAACAATCGGGGAAAACCTTCCCTGAGCTCCCTGGAGACTATGCGCTATGGCTAATATAGGATCAAGCCTGTTCATTAATTTAGAATCAGAAACACTGTCAAGATTGTTTGTTTAAAGTTATTAATCTAACTCTATCTTCACATTTCATTTTGTTAAGTCCAGTAGGCTCAGTACGCATTCAAGATCACTGAAAATAAGACTAGTTAAGGGGCGTTCATATACGAATCTCAGTGCCTTAATAAACCTACCAAGTCTGAAACGTTCGTGATTTTAAAAAGAAAATAGATGCACTTAAAATGCAATGGAGTTATGATTATAATGGTAGAAGAAATAAAACATTGCAAAGCGTTTCCTGTGTGTTTTGGCTTGCTGACTACAGCTTTATCTTGATTATTTTGCACAATTCATGAATTTCTAGTATCGGTCAACAACTCAAAATCAAATGTTCTCTAGATATGAGAGAAATGTGTACTGTCCTGTCCCACACTATTACTGCATGAACAAAAAAATACGCTTCCATTATTTTCGGCCTGATGGTAGGTAATAGAACATTCTGATATTGCCAGTCCTGCGTATTCAGAAGCATACTTTTTTGCCGTTATTAAACTGCAAGGGTCACTTGCTTGGTTTTACTTCTAAATCTACTGCAAGTAGCTGCATACAGAGACAACCCATTTGCCTTCTAAGGAGGAACAACTCATTAAGTGCAGACACTTCTGAAGAATGTTCACAGAGTCACAGAATGGCTGAGGTTGGAAGGGACCTCTGGAGGCTGCCATTAGTTTTTAAAGTGTTGTACCTGAATTCCATGTCAACAGGAGATTCCTTCTCTGGGCTGCAGAAAACAAACATAAGATTTTTTTTTTTTTTAAATAAATTATTTTAGACAATGCAAATAATACCTTAAAGTACTGTCACTATGCTATAATTAAAAATACAGCAAAATGACTGCATAACAGAAAAAAAACCTCTCTCAAGTATGCTAAAATTCTGTACTACGTGATATTGACCTAAAAAAGGCATGGTTAAAGCTTCAGTTTTGAGAAGCACTAAACCACCTTGTAGAAAGTATTCAACACCTATGAGCAAACGCTCAAGGCCTCACAAGACTTTGGCTCAAAACACTCTCTGTTCTGAGAACACCAAAAATGTTCTACAGGATGCTAGTGCAACAAAACCACCAGACATATTCCTACAGCTCTTACCCAGCATAACCAGGATTCCCAGAACCTATGATAATGTAGATAATTGTTTCATATAGTCTAATATTCTTTCCTACCTTTTAATATGCTTGCCATACCGTTGTGCATGTTATCTGTTTGCTGTCCATCCCCATAACAGTTTCAGACATGTGACTGTCTAATTCTGATCATATTTCTCTTGTACCTTAATGGGTTCAAATGGTTTCACTTTAACTTGGCCCAGAAATTGCAGTCTCTCTTACACAGAAGGAACTGTGAGATTTCCAAGTATCCTTTACCATGAGGCTTAGTCGTTAGATACACGAAACTCCCTCTTATACTACACATAGACAGGAGCAGAAGTTTTGCAGGACTCAGTCTGACAACCAGGTAACAAGTCTGAGAAATAAGGCAAATGGGAGAGAAGAGGCTGATAGATCTAAAGAAAAGGCAGTGGCAGAGTTGGTGCGTCACAGAACCAAGAAAATACCCTGGTCAGTAGAAGACACAGAGTTTAGCATGTCAAGGAAAGGGACATCATATGACATTTTTCCTCCGCCCATTTCAGTAACAAAGTTCTCACTGACTTCAGCAGGGACAGGATTGTCACTTTTACAAGGTTTACCGTTCCGGAGGTTTGTGGGCCACACTAAAATGACAACCACATCAGAAAGCTTTGCTCTCAGTTGATTTGGTAGATATTCCCCAAAATTAAAGCTGAGCTATGTTAATCAGGTAAAAATAATTTCCATGCAAGGAACCCTTGCCAACAGATGGACTAATCTGCTACTCCCCACACTTCTTGGTTTGTGCGTGCCTGAAGAATGCTAGGTGAGAAAATAAACTTATGACAGGATGTAAAAAATGAAGAGAAGGGTAATGGGGAGAATTTGCTTTAATAAATGAAAACTTTGAAGCAATACTTGATACTATTTTTTAAAGCGCAGCATTAGGGAATAATCTGGTTCAAGCTTTAAGAGAAGGATTTTCAAAGACATACAGGAAAGCTAGGATACAATTTTCAAAATCGCTGAACGGCAATGTTTTCATAAAGGAAATCCAGCTCTTATTTTCCTAAGTCACACGGGTGGTTTCAAAAATTGTATCCTAAGCTAATTAACGCAGTGAAAGTTTCACTGATTTTCACAATTCTGACTCTGAAAATCTTAAGCATAGATTTTAGAAACCTTTGGTTCCTTGTGTTGCCATCGATTTAGTAGGAAGACCAATAATCGCATACGATACCATACCTGACATCTTCCCCCGTCTCACTGTCAGAAGTGCAGCTGCATCACAAATAGAAAGCAAAGATTGTTTACTTAAGTAAGCACAGGCAATCTGCCCCAGAAAGAAAAACTATTAAATTCCACTTAGAGCACAGACTGCAAACAGTATTTATCACAGAGCTGCTGCGCAGCATCTGTTCCTTCTACACAAACTGACTTGATTTTAGCAGTCAAAAAAAATTGTGACAGTTTTTTTTCCTTATAAACATTTAATTTGACTCAACAAATAAAATCACCTCCGCTCTGTCCTGGAGGTGCTAACACAACTGAGAAGTCCTAGTGTGACAAGAATCCAGTTCCCGTAAAAGAAGGACGTTTTCAGGGAAAACAAACTGATAATTTGTGATACTGTATTTTTCCATGGCAGTAACTGCACCTTTGCAGCATATAATGGGTTAGTTTGAACCCCAAATCCCACCTTCAGTTGACTTGCAACATGCTGCGTTCTGTATCAGCCCTGCCCTCGGGGGGATGTGCCTGTATAAGTAAGTGTGGGCAGGTCTGAGGGATGGACAGGTTTTGTTTTCGCTATTTTTGAACGTGTACCAAGATGTTCACAGAGCTATTTTGACAGGATGACTGGCCATACTTATTACTGATGCTAAATTCAGTTCCATTGAAAAGAATAAAAATTTTGTGTGTCAAGTGGTATAAACAAAATAAAGGAGGAACACAGTTTTTCATGCTTTAAAGAGAACAGTCTCATTAACTTTATGCTAACACCATTTGCTGACAGATATCCAGGAAAGAAAACTATACCTGCAGTTTAAAAGGTTGGTTTGAGACACTTCCAAAAAGTTTATGCACAGTAAGCAATGACCGTATCTAAATTCAATTTACTGCAGAATTTGAGAGAGCCAGCCAGCCACTAGTATCTTTATTCCAAAGGTCAGTGTACCAAACAAAGCTCTTCCACAGTTACCTCACACTTCACTGGTCTTTAGTGACTGTGACACCTCAGTGGCACCTTCTCCAAAAACCCGTGAACCTGCTGCGTATCGTTAAGCAGCAACACATTCTTTACAGAAACTATCAAGGGGCTGAAATAGGGAATATCTTTTCCAGCCCTTCCATGCACGACACAAGGACCCTGAACAACAAACATTGGTTCCTGCTTCGTGGACCACCCCAAAGAAGGCCAGGCATCCATTCTACCATGGAACACCCTGATAACTTGCAACACGTAGTGCTTGTGCATGACAGCAACTCCCTCTCCGCTGTGCTCCTCTCCTACAGCAGTCTGCAAGACAGGCAGAAAACTGTGCAGCTCATACAATGCATCAACGTAGCTCAAGAAGCAAAGATCAGCCAGGGTTCCTCGTGGCTAGTACAATTTACTTGTGCTTACTGCAGGTGTGCAACTTTGCTCCAGTTTCTGCTCAGAAACCAGGGCAAAGCGCCACGCTCCCAGGGCACGAATGATTCTGAGAGTACCACGAGGTGCAGCAGTGCACAGCAACGTCCCGACTTCCTCTCTTTACCATGTTCTTTTGCTATACGGCCACAGGTGCCACAATTTTCGTATGCGAGTATTGGTAGATAATTCCTTGGGCTGTGTTTCTGTTCTGTAGCTGTAAAAAATTAATTCTCTATTTGGAGTTTTAGCTCAGCCTTTTCAACCCACTGTTTCCCACTTTGACTTGGTTTTATCCCTCCTTTCCCCCCTTCCCTGCATACTGCTGGCAATTAAGGATGCATTTATCTCCTACCAGTGTTGAAATGTCAAAGTAACGTATGTTTGATAATGACGCCTAGATCTAATTTTTCAAGGCATAGGGATGTCTAAAGATGCAAATATGTGCCTATTGAGATTTTCAAGCCTTCAGATCTCTATTTCCAATTTAAATAAAATTAAGTACCTGGATGTTTCTGAAAATTCCAGTAAACATTTATAAAAATCAATGTACTTTTTAGGCATCAAAATAATTTTAAGAATATAGTCATTTGATGAAAACAGTCAACTCCACATTGAGTAGAAGAAAATCTACTGTTAACAAGCTTAAATCTAGCACTTCCTTCACATTATAAGGACTCTAGATTCACATGGGGGTATATGTGTCCTGTTTAGAAACAAATGACATAATTTTGTTTGAGCAAACTATTTCTCATTTAGGTCAATTTTCTGATATCATTTACCCCAAAAAGACTTAAACTGCTCCCTGGACTTGCACTGGGACTATTTAAATTGAGATACTGCCCAGAATAAATTAGCATGGCATATACTATAATTATTTACTCAACAACCAGTGAAATCAATACTATTTACCATCTGTTCAGAAAGTAAATGATGATTTCTCTATTTTTGTTAATCTCTAACCATATTACAAAATATTTATACTGAGATGCTCTCAGCCTGCTTTGGACAAGGGGCAGTAATCTCAGCTGGATCTTCCAGGCACACACTGTAATACAAACAACAAAATAAAATCACAAATGAGCCAGTGCTCACTTCTGATTAGCCAATTCCTAGCCCAGGAATAAATTACATTTCTTTTTAAGGTTTTGAAACAAGTATTTTTTATAGGAAGCAAATAAAGATGATATGCAGTAAATCCTGTTTTATCAATAGAGCATGGAGGCACAGAGGAGGGAAATGACTTGTGCAAGGTTATCCATTAGACCAAGGGAAGGGCCAGGAATAGAATCCAGATTTCCTGAGCACTGAGTGACATGTCAGCAGGATGTATCCTTCGTCTTCATAGCTGTGACCTTGGAGGAAGGGAAGGGGAAGGAAATTTGGAATGAAATAATTCAGGACTATTCTGTAACATGAACGACTGAAGCCAAGCATTCGTCTCATCTCAAAGAAAGAGCTGTAACAAGGATCTTACTGATTTTGGTGACACATTTTATTGCCTGAGCTAAGGCTATGAGCTCTGGTGATTACTTGACAAGACTACTCTCCGTGCTCCTGACGTACCTGGTCAGGCATTAGTATTTTCTTATCAAATTAAGGGAGCTTTCATCTGACAGCTTTACAACACAGGTGTGCAGCCTACACTGACTGCATCTATCATGCTGAATAGACCAGTGCATATGGTAGCAGCTCTGAAAGATGAGACAAAACATCATCTGTCTCAGTGCAGCCAGCACTTACAGTGCTAAGATTGTTTCAGCCACAAGCCCCTTTATACATATCTGACAGATAGCAAAGCAAATGTGATAACAACTGAATTTTACCTTGTGATACTTTGGCACATATAGAAGACATGAAAACCAGTTCTGACCTTCGCACTGTTGTGAAGCACGTACTTCTAAACAAGTGTTATTTAAAAACACAGTCTGATCAAAACCACCATGTCATCTGTTTTTGTTTAGCATCAGACATTTAAATTACACTTCTTAATCATGCTATGCCATCTGTAAAAAATTGCAGTCTTGCTGAAATGAAATTAATTCACCTAATAAGGCTGCAGGGATTCTGTGTGGTTCCTCACCATGCTCTAATTTTCCGCTTAGGGAAGTTTGTTTCAATGGATAGATCACCCCGTTCTGGAACTTTGGCTTCTGTTCTTGTCTCTCTCACCAGCTGAAAGGGTCACCTTCCTATGTTTCATTTTCCCCACCTATAAAATAGGGAACCTTCCTTCCTTGTACTATTACTATTAAAGCACGTGCAATTCTGAGTAGTGTGACTGGCTTACACATGAAGGCTGGATATAAATAATATCTCTCTACAAACACTCAAGGAATTTGTGAGAATTGTTTCACAAAATCAGTGCAGAACCCACTGGGTAACAACAACCCTCTGTCCATTGGAGTGCGTGGACTTGACTCATAGTTGCACTGTTGTTCCTTCATTCCCAATCAGTTGGAAATAAAATTAATTGTTTCTCTAGGTTCTTCTACTGTTTGTCAAGCTTTACCTACAAACAATTGTACGCCAAAAGGGAAAGTGTAGTCTGTATGGCTAGGAAGTCTAGTACTGTAAAATAAACAAGCCAAAAATGTTCACACACATTGATCAGACAGTGTACTAGAGAGGGCAGTAATTTACTGGAAACCGCATACAGGAGTTGCAATGTATTACATCACCTGTCATTTAGTTTGAGGGCCAAGACACCAAGCCCGCACAGTGCAGCTGTTGGAGTTCGGCACCCCCCCCCCCCCCCCCTTCATGGCCAGTACAAAAGTTAGACACAAGTATAATCTATAACTGGCTGTCAGAGCACAGCTGCTGCGTCCCCCTGGGAAAGGAGGAAGGACACGACTATCTCCCTCTTGTCAAATCAGGCAGGATGCACTGGGGGAGTACCCTGAGGTCACCACCACTTATAAAAAACTCTTCAGTTTCTCAGGCACTAGACCAGTGCTGGGATGGAGCACACATCTAAAAGCACAGCCAGGGACCACTCCTGGTGAGCCGGTAACTCTTTATAGTTCCATTCAAAGACACAAGCTCAGGCCTGAAAGTGCAAATGCCATTCTGTAGCAGCACAACACCTCAAGCTAATTAATTCTGATTCAAAATTAGTTACAATTTCACCCAGGTTATGTTGCTGGAGTGCAGAATGCCCAAGTGTGGTTATCTATTCTTATTAATGGAATAGATAGCTTGTTTGACCCTGGCTGGGGGTTCTTTCTGATGTGCTCCCCTACCACTTAGGGTAAGGTTTTTATCTTGACTGCACACCTGCAAAATCCCTGACTCTATAAACAGGTTCCCAGGACAGATTTTGGCTTTTTTCTGCACTAGTACTCAACTCAAGCTTGAATTTTTAAATAGCACTACCTGCTCCAGAATATGTTCCCAGAGATCTTCTGCATCTCACCAAGTATGGCTAGCAAGAGAGATGACTTACCGCAGCCAACCTGTCCTACAATCATTGTTAGCTGACCTGTGAGAGAGGAAGGTATATATAAGCTTCTGATTTACCAAATGCTCATGGAAAAACATCTTATTCTGCATATCTGATGTAATTTTGTACCTTGAGGGATTCGGATATCAATGTTGGACAATGCTGGAGGACCTTCAGGTGTCCAAGTGAAAAATCCATTTGTGATCTATGCCAAGATGGAGAGAAACAAGAAACAGAAAACCAGCTTTAGAGCTGACTTCTTTTTTCGACATTAGAGACACTTCTTCTGTTTTCATTACACTGGGCATAGGAACAGTTAGACTTTGCCCAGTGCAGGAAACAGGTCTTCAAGTGACTGATTTTGTAAAGGCCTGTGTTCTGATGTGCAAGAATCTCTGAACTCAAACAAGCACAACAATGAGAAAATTACGGAAAATTCCTGAGGAAAAAGGAGTTGCTGTTCAGGGTTTCTTTTGTTTTGTTATTTGTAAGGTGGGCACATGAAATAAGTGAAATGATTACAACACGATTAAATTATATACAGGGTCACGGTTTGCTCTCTGCAGAGTCCTGAATGTCACTCTAGACACACCGCAGCACATACAGCAATTACACGGTCCAAATTCCACACAGATTTGCAGAACTTTCCACAGAAATTAGATGTTGCTGCCTATTACAGTATTTTCCTTTGTATTTCTGATATGATTCTCAGATAACTTAGGCTTTGCTAGATACAGAAATCTTTTCACTGAAAAAGACTAAAAACAAGAAACAAAGCCTGTTCAGGACTTTAAGTGGAGGAGATTGCCATGGATACTGTGAAAAATAGGAAACAGGAGACAATTTTAAAAGGCCTGTATTTATACAGGACCCTCTTCTCTCACTTTTTCAGAGCCACTGAAGCCTTCAAAGTCTTTCAGCAATGCAAGGTACAAAGTTTTTTGATCTGAGAAGAGTGGAATGGGACACTTTTATTACTACCCTGGAGAAAAAAGCGGTATTCTTATCTTGGGAAACAACCTGAGAAAATGAGCAAAAGAAAGCGCAGCGTTCCTCCCTCTAGATTACCAAAGGCAGCCAGAGGATCCTCTCTCAAAAAATGCCCCTTCATGGGCAATGAGCTGCAGACAGACAGTACTTAGTAACTGCAGAAGTCCCCTGACCCAGGTGCCGCCGGTGACAATGATGTCAGCAGATGGAGCCAAAGATTATAGCTAGTCCTGGCTTTCTATTCAAGACCTTATAGAGGTTACTGCTCTGGCCTCTCCTTTGTGACAAACTCCTTTGTTGTCACTCCAGGCTGTCTTTTGATCCAACAACCCTCCCAAAACCCTCTCTCCAATATTCCTCTTATTTTCCTGGAAGTCTGTTCAAGAAGGATCCTGTACCAAAGCAGCATGTCAGATGACAGCCTGAAAAAAACCTGAAAGCACTACCAGTTGTCCTACTTAATCCCATGAAACTGAATTATTCATTCTCTTGTGCCAGAAATGCAAATGTAATAGCAGACTTCCTAAATAAACAGCATCATCACTATAACAACCATCAGGATTTTTATTACTTCTGGCCATTTCTATAGCAAATCAAGAGCATCAGTCTTCAAAGCGGCATGAGTAATTTTAATTTTTTCTTCAAAGAATTTAGGCCTTTAGGGGTTAGTTTTGAACTTCATCTTGAAAGGCTACTAGGAATTCCAGAAGAGGAAGGGAAGACCGATGACAAGATTATTTTAGGAATGTCTAAATCAAATTCTTTTAAGTTTTCTTCATACCATTTTTCTGTACGGGCATTAGAAATGGAAGAAAGAGTCTGGCATACATAAAAGGTTGGACCAGGTGATCTTTTGAGGTTCCTTCCAACCTGGGCTGTTCTGTATTTTAAGTTGGAAATTTTTGTCATGAGAACAGGGCTAATGACTTAAACACTTCAAATAGAAAATTGCTGAGCGAAATCTAGAGGGATAGACACAGCTAATCACAACACAGAGGTCAGTAGTCAACTCTTAAAATGGAAGACATAGAAAAGAAAGGTGGAGGTTAATCTCTGACATGAGCACAAGTGTCTGACAGTTCACATCAAATGCTGGTTCTTGAACTTGAAACTGCCTTCAGAATACAAAAGTGACTATTAGTGAGCTATAGTAACAGTGTTAGCAGAGTGACCTTCATATCACCTTTACACAAAAATCATCTGCTTCTGTGATGTTAATGGATCTTCTCATGTCAGCGCTGTAATTGTTCCAGTCCTCCCTGGCAGGCCTCTTGCGGTTAACAACTTTGAGTGGCTGTGCAAAATCAGAAAGACAGAAATAATCAGTAATTGGTGTCAATACCAGCAAAACGTCCTAAACGCAAGCAACCATGTTATGACCTATACAGTTCAGGGTATTAAAAAGAGTCTTTGCAATTGCAAGAAATAATCAGTAGGAAATGGAAAAATAAAAAATTTATTCTGGGTACAAATTACTCCAGCCACTTCACCTGCAATTAAACAGCATTACTCACCACCGCCTGGTATTTGCTGTGATTATCTGCGCTTCTTAGCTCTGAAGATTTATCATGCTCTTCCCCAATTTCTTCACTTGACAGGAATTCACTCAGTTTCTGCACACTGAAAGGGAAAACACAGAATCACACCTCAAGCTGGAATGCAAAACTTTTGTTCACTGCAATGTTTATTATAGAGCATCCCTTTTAGTATTTCAACCGCTGCCTGCTGCAGTTTGTTTGTTTTCATTTTGTTACGGGCATATGAAAATGTGCAAGGAGAAGTTACTGCAAGGAAGTTGACAAAACCTGCCCTGTTGTCTATTAATAGCTATGACATTTTAATGGTTTGTGCAGATGCTTCTCAAGTCTTGTCTTTTCTGATACCACCAGAGAGATTACACAAAAGATTTTTTCAGGCATTTGGTGGGATGCAGACCAACTACAACAGTAGCTCGTTTTGAAGCCATGTGCTGAAGTAGAATTAATGTCATTTATGTTACTGAAGTGTTGCACAGTCAGTTCTACTGAACAGTCTTATGAACACTAGCAGTCTGATGAAATCTGTACACCGTGAGCTAAATTCAACCAGCTGTGATGAAATACGAAGTGTATGAGGTAACATGATAAAGGAATATACCTTAACAGAACAGTGTTCAACAGATGAGAGATAGAAGGAATCCTGACAACCAGCAACAAAGGAGAAGGCATAAAATCTTCACAAGCTGCTTAAGATTTAATTAGCAAAGAGATAATGTGCCTTTACTAATGACATTTAACAGATCATGACATCAATTTTATCTCTGTACCTGACTTTATAAAATGTACATCTAATCTACTCACAGGGACAGCAAACGAAATTTGTAAAGTAAGTGGATTGAATCATGAACTCAACATCAAAGGGGCTCAATTAGGTGGAAATAAGTTAACTATCAGTCTCCAAAATGATAAAGTGCCAGAAGGCCTTAAGTTCCTAAAAATAAATTTATGGACAAGGACTGAAAAAATTTATTTCCATATTTAGCCTTAGGCGAACTGGGGAGAAACAGGCAAATGATGCCACTGTAGCATCTGGCTATCCGTAGCCACTGTAGATACACAGCTATCTGTTAGTATGCAAACCTTAAAAAATAAAAATAAAACCCCCAGCATTTATTTTGCATTCCACTGCCAGGGATTTCTTCTTCAGAAGGAGACTTAGTTTCCTCTAAGAACCTCATGAGATATCCCACTGGTGCCAAAACAGTGCTTGGACCAAGGCAGTACAGGACTGCCTAAGGCAGACTACCTGTACAGTTAGCACTTGTCCCGCGAGTAGAGATCGAAGCCACCTGGGGACTCCCTAGGAAAGAACTGGTTCTACAGTTTTTCTGTCAGCCTGCCCACTTGCTATTGGCAGCTGAGGACTAAGAGATATACAGTGGGGTGAATTTAGCTAGAGCAGATACTACAATCTAAGCAACTGAAAAGGGGGAGAATAATTATTTGGGATGGGACAAGAGGAGTAATAACTAATTCAGGCTCAATGTTGGACCAAAATTCCTTAATGAGAAAGTTTATTATCTCACAGGAAGAAATTAGAAGCTGTATCAGTAGAGATATTTATATCTATTTGCACAAAGCTCTGGAAAACAGGGCTAGGAATGATCTTTGTGATCATTTGTTCAGTGAACCAGATGTTTAAAAGAACATTTTACATGTCTTTAAAGGGACCAAATGATGGTTTAGATGCTGCCTATATGGAGTTGGTATGCAGCTGCACCTGCATTCTTTATAGGAAAATTACACTGACATTTAATAATCGCTCTGAAGGTATAAAGACCAGATAGAGAAGTCCCCTGTGTATCTGCTCCAGGGTCTAGAGGGGGAGGAAGAGAAGACAGCAAACGTGTTCTTGGACCATGCATACCCAAACAAGACTATGTCTCTATTACGCCAGTCAATAGTTTGATTTTTGCTCTCTGGTTGTGTATCAAGGTAGCTGTGCTCTAAGTGCCAAGACCTCTCTGCAAGCCCCCTGCCCAATGCTCTGCTTAATTCTGGAATTGCTGCTCCTGTGGCAATTACTGAGGAAACACAGTATAGCTGTGAGAAAATCTTTTGTTAGAAGCAGCAACTCATATTTCAGGATGCCACACCGTTCTACACTCTTAAAGAATAAAAAAAAGTACGTTCTCTGCAGAGCTCTCACTGACATCGCAATTTCACTAGTATTCCAGTATCTCCACCGGGGAGCTTATTTTTAAGCCACAGAATAGACGTATTGATTAAAACATGGTTATTTGCACAGCTGACTGAAAAAGCGGTTTCATATTAAACTCAGTAAGACACATAATGCCACTCTTGCTACTTGACCTTTGCTGATGGAAAACTGTATGCTGTACTCTATGTCCTTGAAGACCTCACATTTAAGAAATACATCAATTGGCTGCTCAGTTTTAATTTTCAATGGCACAAACACTCTACATATTAAAAAAATTTTTCAAAGAGAAAATAGAATTTCTCACCTTCCTAAAGACTTTCAACAGTTCCCCCTCTCAGAAGCAAACACCCTAGCCCCATAACTTGCAAAGTCTGCAGGGGCCCTATGTGGAACAGAAGCTTTAAATCTGTTTTACCATCGGAATCAATCACACAGTTGTTCTGAGAGTGTCAATGACAATCCATGACAATGCTTTGCAATTGGGCACACGTGTAATGATTAAAGACACTGACAAGTTTATTTGTGGCGATTATTGTCCTTAATAGCATCTGGCATTGGAGACTGTAGCCAACATTAACAGAGCAGGGGTTGTGAAGTGCCTGAGATGCAAAGCCAGTAACACCCTCTTAGTATCCTTTACATACATGCTGGTTTCACTGCTGGATCATCTTCTGCTTCACGTAGTTCCCTTGTCACTACAGGAGAAGCTGTCTTGTACACTTGCTAACACCAATTAGAATATCTCAGCCTAAAGAAAGCTGAAATACAACTTCATCAAGTTAGATTACCTTTACCTGATCTTACTGATCAGCTACTTATTAGCAGGGAGGTGTAACAGCAGGACACAGTTATAGCAAGTAAATGTTAGTTGTGCTCAGCTGGCACAAACACAGCTTTCTAGTAAGCGTCTGCTTTTTCACATTTACCAAACTATTTAAGCAAGCATGCGTTTGCATGGGTTGAAAGTATCTGGCATATGCTTCCAAAATATTGCACTGAAGGATGGGGTACTGGGAAGACACATCTAGAGTAGCACCAGCAGCACTATGCAGCAATGCACTCTGGAACACTACCTGGGTTACTGCGATACAGACAGCCAGGAAGACAAGGATCACGTCAAGTTTGTTACCGAGTTTGAACCGGGGGATTCCTGTCCACACTACAAATGGCAGGACAATAGCCTGCTAACAAGAAGATAACTACAGAATAACTCATGAAGAACTCCCGGCTAGTAACAATTAATACTTGGTTGATACTAATTGCTTCAGAATTGTTCCTGCAGCATTAACAGGCACACAATTCATTTACAAAGAAACCCTTAGACAAGCCAAAATAAATGCCTGCTACCAGTGCCAGTGTGAGCCCCCAGATACTTTGCTGGCTGCAATCTTAGCATGACAATTTGCCATGACTCTAAGGACTACCACAGTGGCTGCAAAACATTTCATGCCAGCTGCTGACGCTCTCAGATTTCACATTTGTTAGGAGAGAGGACACAGCTATGACTTTGCACTGTCAGGGAATTTTGAAATAGCGAGAGCAATCTCAGTCTCCTGCTGTAGTTTCCTTTCCGTCTCCAAAGCGACACAAAGGCAATTAAGCAAGGGCTTGGGTCCAGTATCTGTCCCATAGTTTAGGCAAGCTATATTGGAGGTCACAAAGAGGTCCTAATAAAGTAAGAAGGCCAACTCTCTCTTCCTCCCCTATCAGTCACGTAGAGTTACACCGCATATGAAAAGCATTAAGAGGTTTTTACACAAATCTGTTGATACTCAAAGTAAAACTCCCAGTGAAACAGCAGTTCTGCTGGTTGTTATTTCAGTTTTTGAACACTCAGACTAACATGTTCATAAGAAAGTAAAAATCCATCAAGTCTGGAGAAGACGTTTAGTCATTAACTTACTCTCACACTTAACAGTGATTTTTACGGGGGTTTTTTTGTTTGTTTAAGTCTAACTCTCCACCAACAGGCAACGTCTCAGGCAGAGGGGTGAAGCCTGAGCACAGCCCAAGAGATACACGCTGAAACACTTGTGCTTCTGTGATTACTTTTTTCCCTTCTACATGCTTGATGGAGGGCAACATTTGGGTCATTTACAAAACTAAATCTTCAGTAAGTTTTTAGTTCCCTTCTTGTTACCACATATGTTGTATGCAGTATCAATATAGCTCAACCCATTCTACACAATGGAGTACTAGCTGTGGACCACAAAATATCGGTTGTGACAATTCTATCAGCAAAAACTTGGCCCACATGCTACAACCAAGGGAACCATGCAAGGTAAAAAGTTAGGAAGCAATTTATAACAACAACAGATAAATAATCACCACACTATTTCTAAACTTGCAGTTGGAAAATGAGCAATAGACGCATTCTCAAAAGTTGGGGAAATGGTAGCAAAGATATTAATTTTACAGTTCTCACCTTACTAACGCTTTGACAGTGGATCTAACCACACTGGAGAGCAGGAACAATGGAGACACAAGAATATGAAACAGGGAGATGGAGGCAAATGCCACAGAGGGGGAGAAGTCAGCCTTTCTTGTCAGATGAGCATGGACCACAAATGTCTACAAAGAGACAGACATCAGCAGCAGCATTTTGTCATAAAGAAGGAAACACACAAAGACTTCATATTTCATAAGCATTTCATTTACAGAATCTTAATTTATACTCTCTTAACAGTTTGGGAGAGTGCTGCATACTCTGGGCTGCTTCTGGCCGCAGACAACAAGTGGGCATTTTCTATTCTCTCCCAGAGGAATTGCAAATGTGTAGGAGGTCTGCATCCTGTCCTCCTCCTTCCTCATTTCCACATCACTTATACTTGAAAATGCAGTCGTAATTAACACTACTTAGAAAAGTCCATACTTACTATAAGTACAGCTGCAATTGGTATTGCTGCGTTCATAAAGACTGTGAAGGAAAACACGTAGGAACATTTAGAAACAACTTCCATTCAGACATGCTAAATGTTAAAATACTACTAGCACTGGTTTACAATGGTATTTTCTATGCTTAAGATAGGGAAAACGCAGAACTATATAAACACATCAGTACATCGTTTTAAAATGCCTACAGTTTACTTCTCTTCATGTCATCAGAACAGACAGAACCCAGCAGTGCACTCTAAGAAAAAGATGACTGATCGACCGGTTTTGAGCTGCGATCAGCTCAGACGCAGTTCAGGTGAGGGACGCTGCAGGTCTCCGTCTCACGACAGGCAGAAAGGCCGAGCTGGTACAAGGTCTGGCGGGCGACTTGAATACCTGACAGTGAGAGGAAAGGAGACCCAGGCGAAGCTGCACAGGTCAGAGCGCTGGGACTGCACCACAGGCTGGCTGCACACCTAGCTCTGCCCCATCCTGCAGCCCAGTGGCACGACCTCCTTGGAGAGCCACTGGCACGTACGTCAAGTTGTGACCTACTTCTGAGGCACCACTTCTGAGGTACAGGGCTTTGTGGCCCCTCAGGTTTCGGGATGCAGTTCAAAGGGTAAGGAAAGATTGGCAACCCTGCACTGTATCGTTGACTTAGTCTATTCTTATGGAGAATTTACTCATAATTACTCCTGCTTTGTCAGGCTTGGCTACTTTGTGCATGTCCTCAGGAGCTCAATACAGGTTCTAACGGTTCTGTGGTAGAGCTGTGATTTCAGATGGGCCTTGAGTTATTAAAATGCAAACAATGAACCAGTTTCTTCCCTGACCTCGAACAGTGTCTGTCTTGGTGCCCTGGATTCCCTCACTATAGCAACTCATATGCTATAGCATTCAGAGGTTATTAAAGAGACAGACGGGGAGAAGCAAGCAAATACCATTTCTGTATAGGGATCTCTTAGATTGGGCAGGAATATGGGTTAAGAATGCAATAATACCCAGTTATCCATCTGGGAGCTTGAGTCAGAACCAGAGCTACGATCTTACCCCACACGTCTGTCCCCTCTATCACAACCTGAGGATATTATTTAATCATCACCTTTTCATTTTGACCTTCGCTCAACTTTATTTCATGAAGTAAACAATACAGAGAAAGAATATAGAATTTATAGCTAAAATAGAATTAAAAGATCAGCACACGTGTAACAGAAAAGAAAGAGGCTAGCCACTTCTTTTTTGTTTAAACTATGCCTGTCCTTTTTTCCTACCAGGTATAGCCAACGTTCAGACGCTCCCCAGTTACGTCATCTGGAGTGGAGCGTCATCATTTGACCCTCAAATACTTCTGGTTGACTGTTTGGTCATCCTTTTCTGGGCATAAATCCCCTGAAGAACTTAACATACTATCAGATCTTCCTTTTTCCTACATTTAGAAGATCTTTAATGAATCCTGTAACATACTTGTAAACTCCATACTCAAGCTTAAATAAAATAGCTGTGTTATTTCATGCAGCTCTACTTCCTTGACAGAGGGGAGTATTTGAAAATATAGGTATGTTTGTGTATATAATTCCAAAATAAAAGCTTAGCCTTTGAAAGACTAGTACGTATTAAAGCCTAGGAATTCATAGTTTACTCCTCACCCTAGGGGGAAGAAAAAAAAAAAATTTCTGAGGAAAATGTTCTTTTCTGTGTTGGAATACAAAGCAGCTTCAGTTCAAACTCATTTCTCCTAATGATTCTACTTCCTGCCCAGTTTTCACACTTGGTATAAATTCTAGGTAGTTACAGCATAGAAATTTTGAAAAAGGGAAACTTGCTGCCTGCAACTATGGACTTCTTAATTCTACTAAATCCTTGCATTTGCAAGCTGCCGTTGAGACTGCTGCAGTACATGAGTTTGCTTTTATGAATGAATCTGATGAGGGAATCTAGCAAAGCTGATAAACCTCTCAGAGATGGATCCTGCTCTTCTGCTGTCTACAGTATGAGATCATACCTGTCAAATATGAAGCTGGATGGATTAAATATACTGTAGGGTTGGCAAAGCCCGCTGCAGTTAAGACAGCTAGGGTCACTTGGTGGCTTCCAAGAAGTCGATCTGAATTTTGCTATTACGTGAAATCACAAGTACATCCAAGGACTTCACTTCTAACATCATCTTTCAAGCAAACAAATAAGGGCTTATTGAGCCACTGGAATTTGGTTTTGGGTTTGGTTTTTTTTTTTTTTCATTTTTTCAATTATGCAAGTGTCCAGAATAATAAAATGTTTTCTAAAATAAATTTATTTTGCAGCTAAGACTTTTGGTTTAATTAGATTTGGTCAAAAGTACTTTGTTACTGGAAAAAGGCAGACTGAAAACTGGGAAAAACATTTTCAGTCATTTCTGAATATTTTAGGATATTAACTACTGTTATTTTCCTGTAAGAAAGCCTGGAGTTACTTTGCTTCTGACAGATTAGGCAAAAGTTCATAGAAATAGGAAAACCACTCCTTTCTTTCTCTGTCTTTCCTGAATATATAGTGTATATTAAATCGTGTAAAACCAAACATACGATAGTCTTACTAATCAGTATGAAAAATTTTACACAGGAATTTTCTTTGCTACAGTTGAAGAATTCACTGCCGAAACTCAAAAGGTGTCACTACCAACTCTGCAACCCAGCTTTGATTCTGGTGGGTACATTTCATAAAAATTATAGGAAGAGCTAATTTCAATAATAGCTCTTCTAGTACACATGAACAATTCCATATACATACAGACAAGATCCAGGCACAGGGGCGATGCAGATGAGATCCAGTTTCCATGCAGTCCTGAAATGGAATTTTCTTGCGGTCTAACCAACACTGCCCTGAAACTTGTAGCTATATTTTCTGTAATCCAATGTAAATCTATTCCTCATGAATAGAAGTAGCTCCAACCACATTCTTTCATTCATGTTAATAGCTAAATGTATTTAGAAAAGAACTCCAGAGTCTATTCAAAACTGTATGTTAAAAAGAAGTATATATAAAAATCTCATTTCTGCTCTCTTATTGTTCTAGGAAGTGTCTGCCTTCCTCTTTATCTTGGTCATACATAAAATGTACTATTATAATAGATACATAAAATCTTGGTCATCTCCTGTCTTTTTCATTCTTTTTTTTTTCCTTAAAAAAGTGAAATCATATGTTCACTATAATATTAGCAAACGCATTTTGTGCTGATTATACCTGTCATTCTAATTATACTTATGGTTCTCCTATGTTTATGCTCCTTTTCAGTCTGCTAAAGTGCAAGTTTGTATAGATCAGTGTAATTTCTGCTGAAGACAGAGGGTGTAAGGAACTCCTAGGCTGGAACTATAGGAACCCTTTATAAGCCAAAATGATATGCAACAACATAAAAAAGCTGCACTGGTTTATCCCAGCTGAGAAACTGATCTACTGTGCCTTACATACACATAAATATCACACATAATACAAAACAAGAATGCAAATGCAATTGCATTGAATATTTCAAGAAGCAGCAGTAAATATTTAGAATTGTTTTTAATAAAACATGTTCTTATTTATGTCACTATTTCTTTACAGAATAGTCAGTACTCTTGGGATGAATACACTTTTTCCTAGCTGCTAGAAATGATACTGCGAGGATTTAAAATCAAATAAGCTCCACAGCTCCTTCAGTCCCACAGCTGAACCTGTGGCTCTGAATATAAATAGATTTTAATGCCACCTGAAGCAGTGCAAACACAAGGAGCCCATCTGTGTTGATCTGGGTGTAGGATGGAGTTTCCGGTCACACAATCTACTCCAGCTAAATTCCGTTTTACGTCAAAACAGAAACTACTCTCAAAGCACAGAGAGCTCAGGATCCCCAGAGAGACATTCTGGTCTCAGAAGTCAAGGAAAACCTCAACTTAATGTCAGTTAAATTCAGTGGGATCAGGATCTTTCCCTCGGAGTGCATTACCTATGTGATCATTTGGCAGGGAAGAAAGTCAGCTGCATGTCTCTTGGGCAAAAGAAATCAAGTAACAGTAACCAGACTGGAAGTTATTTTCCTAAGAAGTAGTCTTCCTTATTAGTCTAGAAGGTATTTGTACAGGTTGCTTATGGCATTTGAATACTTCTCGCTAAAAGTTTCCATTTCATTAATATCTTACAGATTATATGAACAGCATTCTTCAGTATGACTTTACTGATTATTTCTAAAGTATTACAGTAGCAATTATATAGGTGTTGTATATGATCTCCTCAGATAGAGAGTTCAGTTGGCCCTAGGTCCTTTTAAAAGGATGATAAATGCCTTAAAGCAGCTTGAAAGATAACATATGACAAAAGAATCTGGATATGGAATGATGAAATTGCCAGGATTTTCATATTTTTCCTTTCCAGGACATAGAAATAGTCTTAAGAATCACTTATTTTTATAAGAAATCCAAATTTTGGGTAAGAAAGTGTAACTACCATCTGTTGGAGCTTCCATGCAAAGACAATTCCTGTCACATATTATGATACACTGTATTGTGCAAAACGCAGGAGGAAAAATAAAAAACCCCAACCAACCAAACACCAACAACGGCTTCTTCCTGATTGCTATGTTATAGAGGAGAATATTGCTGGCTGAAGGTAGCCTGTGAAACACTTGTCCCTTACAAGCTTTTCTCCAGAAAAGTTAACGCTATGAAGCATTAATCTTGACTTTCTCTTTTAGGCATATTTCCCATACAGACAAAATTGTACTGAATTAAATGGAAAGTCTGACTAAACGGAAAGTGAGGAGTACGGATCAGAGCCTAAAGCAACTGAAACAATCTCAACAGAGAAATGGTAAACTCATTAGCAGCTAATACTGCAGTAGCACTTCAGCTGAACAGTGGATTAGAATGAAGGAAGAGACTTACTGGATATGGAGGTATAAAGGGCAAAAGACTTGAGGCTAGTCATCTCTTTTTGTCTGGTTTCCTCTACACTGCTGTGAAAGATATGTTCCCAAGCATAGAGTTTAAGGAGCTTAATGCCCCGAAGCATCTCATTTGTCTTCTTCAGTCTCTCATTGGAGTACTCCTGCAACATTTACAAACACATTTACTTAAAGAGTATAATTAAACACCTGTCCCCTAAACATAAGGATCACACATAAATTTTCCCTAGAGCTCAAGTGAAAAGGCCATTGGTTTGCGCTCCCAAATCATACAGCTTGTACTGAAAATTTTACTCCTCTGTCAGCTTTCTGATCACTTGCAAGGCAGCCTCTCACGACTTCTACTGCCCAGCACACTGGCTGGATTTTCAACAGGCACACTGACAACATACAGAGACCAGAACACGCAGACAAGCTACAACTGGGCACTGCCCAGTTAACATGATATGGAAACAACGGTGCCAGGCTTCAAAGCAGCAAGGCCACATTAGCAAGAAGCTGTGATCCTGTAGGGAACTTACTCTGAGCAGGGCCAGCTGGCTCAGGCACAACAATACACTGGTAAAGGTATACTCCCAGCACAGCATAACTGGAATTTACGCTGCTTCCAGTTTTCAGGCTAGCTCAAGGATCTTTGTACTGCACTACCTTGCACAGTGGAGGCATTTCTAGCACAAAACGCACTGCTCCCATCTGCAGGAATTTCTAGGTGATGCTGACTGCCTGCTTGGATGCTATGGGGATGAAGGCTGTCTACATTTCTAGAAGGGTGTATACTGTTGATGTGAAGGCATTGCTTTTCACACAGGAAGGTGCACAGATAACTCTCATTACCACACACGATTTGTGGTAGAAGAGATTTCAGCAGGCTGTCTGGCTCCATTACAGGTTCATATGGCTTCCTTGGCAGTGCAACAGTTGCTGAAAGTGGGGATAAGGTTCAGAGCAGCTGGGCATGGTAATTCCAATGAACCAAGGTAACTTTCTTGGCAGTGATGCAGGTGATTCAAATTGTAGTCAAGCCAAGGGAAGGGACCAAGGAACAGCTTGTGACTGAGCAGACCTCTAAGCTCCCCAGCGGAGGAGCATGATGTAGGAGTTAGGACTGTCCATAGCTTATTTAAATAAATCACTTTGAGAGATTTCCACAGCTATGATGTATCCGGGGTCTGAGTTTGGATGCAGCATTCCTATTTCCTTTCCCCTTGGACAGCTTGCCCTGCATGATTCATTTATTTGTGCACCATCTGACTGCACAAAGCCATTTCAGTCAATGATTACTCACCATTTACATTTGCAAGTTAGAAAGATCTTAAGTTTTTTTTCTCTTAGGGAAACACATACTTGTTGAAAAACATAAACCCCCAAAACTGCATCTATACTGCTTACACTTACCATGTTTTCACATTCTTGAACATTACCAATGTTTGAGCATCAGTTCTTGGTCAATGCCCATAGTTGGCTTTGTAATTCCAAACACAGACCAATGCGTAATTACCAGAGGCGATATTTATATCATGTACAAGTTTGAAGACACTTACCAATGTGCTTCTCTGGGCCTGTGAGAGTTTTGTTGCTACAAAGTACTGAACAGGTGCAAGGACTATGATTACTGCTGCTCCAATTAAGGCACTGATTCCAAGAAGGTAGTAGAGCAGAAGAACGCCTACAATTATCTGTTGGAAGAAAAGAAAACGAGGGGAAGGCTTGGGATAACTTCACTTTGGGTATGCACCACAAAGACTAATCACGGGGTAACTGGGCAGCACATTCAGAAACAGCCACTGCAGCTAACCCTACCCCCAAACGCCGTACGTTCTGCACGGCTGGCACAGTGGGGTTTGATCAGTCAGGATATTCTGCCAGAGGACCAAATACACCCACCTAGCGTTCCTCCCCAGCTTGTGGGTTCTGTGTATTTCCCTTTCATGGACTCCCCCCATTATGAAGAGTAGAAGAAGGCTGTACAGATTTGATTATCTTCTATAATGTAACTCTCACAGCTATTTAAAATAACTTTATTTTAAAATAAATACATTTATAAAAAATCTTTAAATAAAATTTAAAAGTTATTTTAAAATACTTCCAAGTAACACATGGAGATATTCCCTTTACAGTCACTATTAAATATTTTTCCCCATCGGCCAGATGACATAGCATGCATTTTCTTTGACTTACAATTTTTTTTTCTTCTTTGACATTTAAGCATTTTTACACTTGGAGAGAAATTACATTTCCCAGTTTGATCAGAACTCACCAGTCTACAACACATGGGACTTCCACAAAGAAGGAATGCTACTTTGCTTACTAGAGAAATTAATATGAATTATTATTAAAAATATAACTGATCTTGTAAACGTTACCATGACATTATTGCTGACCAGTACATAAAAAAAGGAACATCATAGGTCATATCATTAAGAACCTCTACTTCAAATAAACTCTAACATAAACTTGCAGGGAACTGTTTTAAGGATGCACAATACCAGACCAGCAATGACTGTTAAAAAAAGGGTTAGAGAAACAGCTTAAGAAAAAAAGGTTTTTCTTTGAGTAAGAATCTAGAGAGCCACTGTCGGGATAGAAAAGGATACTGTAAGCAGCTCAATAAACGCGAACAAGATATACAAGCTACCAATGTTAATTACCACTATTCTAATGACTGACTCCTGAACAATCTGGAGCATTGACACTCTATATATTTATCAGTGTAAGCTCATAAATTAATCAGAAGACCTAGTAATAGAAAGTTAATTTCATATATCATTTTCCTTCATTAAAAAAAAATAATTGGAAATTTCCTTAAAGCGTTATCTACTACTCTTGCTATATTTGCATACTCTCATAACCCTCACAGAAACACTATCTTCCATCATTTTGAAGCTCAGTTGTCATATGCATATTCCCACACATATTTATGGGAATTGGGTGTTTCCATGAAGAAAAACTAGAGTCATTAGCTTCCACATTTCCATCTTGACATTTTCAGGAATTTAAGGCACACGGAGAGAAAATACAGATTTTTTTTTTTTTTTTTTTCCCCCCTTAACAATCGTTTGATGCCTCTCTGCAAATGAACTAAACTAAAACATGACTCTTAAAATAAGGCACAGTATTTACTTAGGAAATATGCAGTAACATAAAAGTAAAGTCCTATTGTATATACACCACAAATCTAGTAAGAGCAAAGGTTAAATTGTAAATTAAAAATCTTTTAGTGACAGGTAAGCGAGCAATCTGCTTCCATCTGAAGTCAGGAAATCCATGAGTATACGAAGCCAAAGAAAACATGCAAGGTCTCCGTCAGATAGCCCTGGCAGAGCTCCCCTCCAAAACATGAAATGGTCTTGGTCTTTACAGATCGAGATATTAATTCCCAACTGCTTCTTCATGAGCAGACAATCTAGGCAGTCAAAATACAGGAAACTGTGTGCTGTTCAATGCTTAAGAGACGTTCAGAAATACAAAGTCAATGCAGAACACTGACCCCCTGCTTTCCTCCACTACTGGTTGATTGTCAAGGACATTATGGGATCAGCTGGTTCTAGAAACAGAGCCTCAGCTTCCCACATAGACAAGGAGAAAGCTATTCTAGCTATTGGATCCTGAGGGAGCTGCTAGCTCACAGCTGCTTCCATCCCCCCCCCATCCTGGCTAATGAAAGGGTCAGTCTTTGCAACAAAAAATCTGTGTTTTCACAATAGATTAAAAATGATCCCATTTTCATCTTTATGTTGCGATAATAATGGCAAACTTTTAAAATACACTCATCATGTATGGGACAAAAAATATATTCTCAATGTAAGTATGTGAATGCTTGTATCTGAAAAGTGCTGAAATCTGTAAGCATTATTGCACGTAATTCTATATTTATCATACCACACACTACACAGTCAAGAATAAACAGTACGTAGATAATATCTGAACTGCTGGAGGGCAGTATCTGGCAGATGGGAAGGCTCTCATTAATATTTCTGAGAAGGTAATAAACATATCTTTAAAAAACTATGTAATGAAACACTTTGCTTCCCTTTCATCAAAATCCCCAAACTTTTACCTGCCAGAGATATATATTACAAGCAAGAAACTCACCACTAGCTCTGGTTATTCTGTCTTGATTATTTATGGAAGATAGCAAACACTTTCAGCCAGAAACTGCTTTGTGGCCAGTTTTGAAAGAGACAAATGTCCTTTCATTACAACTGTAAGCTATCCCTGCCAATGAACCAGAGATATGAGAATACAGGATTTTTTAATAATCAGAATTAAATCAAACAAGGGTGTTTAAAAAAATGGAGGGGGGGGAAGCCTTTATAGGGCCTCATTTTGCTCCCAGGGTTTGAGCCGAACCTACTGAGGGCATCTTTCAATTGATGGGCATCCCCAGGCCTCTTTTCATTGATTTCAATGGCCTTCAAACAGTAACTTAAGGCAATGATAAAGCTCCTATTGACTCCAGTCAGAGCAAAGATGGGGCTCAAATTATCTGGACTGCATAGAAAACCTAACTTGTTATGAATGGCTAGCTCTTCTAGTCAAGGATAATTACAAAACCCACAGCAGATGCTGAAATGCTGATTGTTAGGTTAAGAGCTACAAAACAATTAAAACCCTGTTTTAAATAATAATGAAGCTTGTTCACCTTTTTATTAGCCATCTCTCGAGCATCCAGTAATTGTTTTCACTGCCTCACAAAACAAGGTATTGAATGAATGTTGCGGAAACACGTTTTGGAGAAGTCTTGTGTGACCACCATGACTCACTGATTTGTGCCTTGGAACGCATGCACCCTCCACAAAACAGGAGCATGCTTTGACACTGATAGTCCTGATCTGCTAAGGAGCATTGCAGGGTGAATTTTAATGCAAATATAATAATATTTTCAGAAGACTGTCAGGAAATCTTTATGAGTCTGTGACTTCTGGCACATTAGAGCAAAATGTTGTTACAGAATATGCAATGACATTGGCTTAATTCTCAGTTGCACTAAAGCTCTCTACACTGAGCTGCCAGAGTGGTCTTACAAAAAGCGTACATAAATTGGTACCTCTTACATAGCCTGTTTTACTAACAGACTTACAATGGAGACTAAGCCTAGGGGATAATCGGACCCTAAACGTTATCATTAAAGGGGTGGACTCTTCTTAATGCCTCACAGCTCTTTCAGCAATATCATTTTAGCATTATACAATCACTGACTTCTTACTGCAGGGTACTTCTAGTAAACGGATAAAAAATACCCTGATATGCAAATCATTACTAACAAACTGCCAACCTGTAACCGTATTTCATATGATATTTCATATCAGTTTCTTTTCATTATAGTTGTCGTCTCTTTTGCAATTAGAAATCAGTATTAGTACATGTTCCTTGATAATTTTTTTCTCCCACTTTAAAATAATCTGGTTCCCATATTTTTCCCCCCATAATTTCAGGGAAACCATCCTGATGCTAAA
>NW_008825156.1:3751096-3752583 GCF_000699105.1 Pygoscelis adeliae | reverse complement strand
AATATTCATCACCCTTTTTTAATTCTAGAAAGCAAAATGTTTTTAACTGGCATATAAGCCTCTCCAGAGTAGATCAGGAAAACCAGTCTAGACCCCAATGCAGTTACTCCTGCACAAGAAAGAGATAAATGCATTTATACCGTATGAACGCAGCCACACTATGACCTGTATAAATATGACTACAATAACTTTAAATCTTAATATCTTAACAGGTATAGTTATATACAGCTCACATGTAGAGTAAATGCAAACCCTAGGCAAGAAAGCACAGGTAAAAGAAGCTATCAGTTATAGTATGCTGCTGACTGTTTACACCTTAATGTGCTCACTATCCTGATTTGAGGCTTTACACAACTCTCATTGAAATTAGCAAGAGTTTTACCACAGATTCAGACAGATTTCTTCTTCCTCCAGGTCATACTGCAGTCTCGGAAGCAATCTACCCCTCACTACCACAGAGATACTAGAAGACATATGGTAACATATTAGCTTTCAAACACATATAACAAAAGTGTGAAGATGCCCAGAGTATTTCAAGAGGACACTAACTGGTTTTCCAGAGAACAAATACTCCCCAAAGAATGAGACTACACAAGATGCATTCAAAAACTCACTATCACTGACAATGAAGAAATGACCTGCATTGCCTCTCCCCAATACTTTCCCCAGTGAGGAAAAAGACAAATCCAGGGAAAATAATGAAACCAGGGTTGTTTTTTTTTTCCAGGTTAGGAAGTTAATCTGGTTTACCATGCAATCAGATGATTTGAAGACCATCACAAAGGAGGACTTGCTCATCTGATCTGTAGCAGCTTGACCAAAACCTCTTGTTTTTGACAGGAACAACTATAAAATCCACTCAAGTCTAATATGTATCTTTATTCATAGAATCATAGAACAGTTTGGGTTGGAAGGAACCTTTGAAGGTCATCTATAGTCCAACCCCCCCGCCGTGGGCAGGGACATCTTCAACTAGATCAGGTTGCTCAGAGCCCCATCCAACCTGACCTTGAATGTTTCCAGGGATGGGGCATCCACCACCTCTCTGGGCAACCTCTTCCAGTGCTTCACCACCCTCAGTGTAAAAATGTCTTCCTTGTACCTAGTCTGAATCTACCCTCTTTTAGTTTAAAACCATTACTCCTTGTCTTATCACTAGAGGCCCTGCTAAAAAGTCTGTCCCCATCTTTCTTATAAGCCCCCTTTAAGTACTGACAGGCTGCAATAAGGTCTCCCCAAAGCCTTCTTTTCTCTAGGCTGAACAACCCCAACTCTCTCATAGGAGACCAGCCTTTCTTCATAGGAGAGGTGTTCCATCCCCCTGATCATCTTTGTGGCCCTCTTCTGGACCCGCTCCAACAGGTCCGTGTCTTTCTTATGCTGAGGACTCCAGAGCTGGACACAGTACTCCAGGTGGGGTCTCACCAGAGCAGAGCAGAGTAGAGGGGCAGAATCACCTCCCTTGACCTGCTGGCCACGCTTCTTTT
>NW_008825156.1:3726066-3750746 GCF_000699105.1 Pygoscelis adeliae | reverse complement strand
ACTGAGCTGTTGACCACTACCCTCTGGATGCAACCATCCAACCAATTCCTCACCCACCAGACAGTCCACCCATCAAATCCATACCTCTCCAGTTTAGAGAGAAGGATGTTGTGGGGGACCGTGTCAAAGGCCTTGCAGAGGTCCAGATAGACGACAGCTGTAGCCCTTCCCGTGTCCACTGATGTAGTCACTCCACCATAGAAGGCCACTAGGTTTGTCAGGCAGGACTTGCCCTTGGTGAAGCCATGATGGCTGTCTCGAATCACCTCCCTGTCCTCCATGTGCCTTAGCATAGCTTCCAGGAGGATCTGTTCCATGATCTTCCCAGGCACAGAGGTGAGACTGACTGGCCTGTAGTTCCCCAGGTCTTCCTTTTTCCCCTTTTTAAAAATGGGGGTTATGTTTTCCCTTTTCCAGTCAGTGGGAACTTCACCAGACTGCCAGAATCCAGATCTCCTGATGGCCAGCAGTCTAGCTCCTTACTCTTTGAAGGACATTCATATAATTTATATAATCACCTGAATGGCTCGCTTTTCTTCTCCATTTCCAGCTTTTTAATGTAGTGTTCTTATATGCTCAACATCTTATAGAATAAAATCACTAGTATCAGATGTTGATGGACACAGGAACTCCTAAGCAACACTCCTAAAGCCGTGCTAGAAACTGACTGGAAATATGATCTGCCAGTTGCAGTTCATGTACAGTCTCATGAAAATGATCTCATTTTGGGCAAGAGCAGGCAACCCAAAATGCAAAGCTGCCGGGTAGATTACTTGCAGCTTTCTGACTTCCACACCAGCCAAATCAGCCTCTGCAGAGGGCTGGAACCAGACCACCATTGTGACACAAACACAATGGAGTTTTCATCATATTTATGAAACTAAATGATACTTTTAGAAAATACTGACTGAATTTAAACTCTGCTGACTCTTTTGTTTGTATTTACTTTTAGCATTGAAGCACTCTCAACAAAAATACACCGAGTAGCTGGAAGAAAGCAGAAAGAATTGGAGGGTACTGTATTATATCAGATGAAACTACGTGCTTTACTGTCAGTTTTCTCAGGAAATTCCTAAATGGAAATGCAGGAGGTTTCTATGGTTTTGTTTAAGTACAGGCTCTTCCAAACTAAGTAATTTGCGCTTTCCTACTGTTTTAGTAAGTGTGAATTTGAAAAATTATTGAAGGTTGCACTGAGATTGCTCTGATCTCTTACTCCTCTGTGTCTGCTCTACCCTCTTACTAGCATAAACTTAAATTAATCACATGGCCATCCAGTGAGATTCACCACTTCAGACTCAGAGGAATACTACCTCACTGAAAAAAGACTAGTTTTGATCAGACTAGTTTTTCGGTAGCTCCGCAAGCTCATGTAACACAATGCACAGTGAAGGAGGTAAAAATACCGTGTTTCTGTGTTGGACATTGCATACAAACTCCTGTTTCAGTAAGGGAACAGGCTTAAGATTAATTTAAATCGATTGTGAAAGTACCCTCTGAGATGGGACTCTGCTTTCCTCATCTTAAAGACTTGATAAGACACAGTTGTATTTCACTGGGCACTACACATGCTAGAAAGCTAGAGGACATGGGAACCAGTAGTCACCAGGCGATTGGGCGATTCAGAACAGTGATCTGCTCCGTGTCATGCATGTGGGAAAGGAGATCGAAGGGATGACAGTGGTATTTAGAGACAGGAGACTAAAGACACCAGAGAGGATAAAGTAGCAAAACCATTTCACATAACAAGTGAATCTGTAGAATTTTGTATGCTGGAATTTGTCATCCATGAGGCAGCAGTGGTTTTAAGAGGTGTCCAAAGGATCATCTCTAAGCGATCATATTTTTTAACAAACTGATACTTCTCTTGCTTCTGCTACGATTCAGAAGACAAATGATTGCAATACATTCCAGTTAACTCCCCTGATGTAATAAATGAATGCACTGGAATAACATAACCCGCTGCACCCTATAAATTCTTGTTACAAATGCAAAGCATATTCGGCAGCAGCCAAGATCCTAATACAATCCTAAATACCTAGAGTCCTGTCACAGAAGTAAAATATATTACATACAATGTTTCTAGATACTAACAGCTTGAATCTTACTTCAGGTTATTCTTTAAATTCTTTAATATCTCTATTGTCATAAAATTCATAAGCAATCAATCGCTACAAACTGATGCACATTAATAACAAAAGCATGTTCAATCTCCTTACCTGTACTGGCATAGCCCAAAGGTTAGGGCAGAGGAAAAAGAACCACATCAGCTGATTTGTGTCTATGGCAACCAGGTTACAGATCTGGCCTGCAGTCATCTCCCCCATAGACATGTTAGAGGTTGAAAGTTGCATAATTTTATTGTATATTTTTGTCTGAAAGAGAAATCAAAAGGTGTTAATATACAGAAATAAAATAAGGTTTCTAGCTCCAGCTACACAGGTGTAGTTCAGCATGTTGAGGGAAACGAATATTCCCAGTACCTTGAATGAAGAGCTTGAAGTTTGGCCTTTTGTGTTATGAAGAAACATTTTAAGCTACTGTCTTGCTGTTCACTCACAAAAAGCACAGTGCAATTAGGTACATAATGGTTGTCTAAGTACTTCCTTTTTGCATCCATGTCGATCCATAAGAGAATGAAACCTTTACTGCCCAAAAGGCCCAAGAACCACATTAACAGCTATGATTTATACCTCCAGCTTCTCCGTGGAGTGCCCTTGCTTTAATTAGTGCTAATAAAATAATATAGTATTACATTCAACATATATTAGTACATTATAATCCTTGTTATTTTTCTCTGGCAATTGACTCGGATCCCATTCAACCTCAGAACCATGATCCTGGCTGAGAATGTTGCTACATTGTGGCTGGAGAGCTCAGTCCCATTACAAAATTCAAGTCACAGACAATTAATGTAACAGGTCCCATTCTGTACTGAATTAAGTAGTTGCCTCAGTGCAGAATCAGGCAGCACGTATAAAAGTAACTTAATACCCAATAATGAAAGTGTACTTTTACCAGCCGGTTTGGTAAAAGGCCACACAGTGATGTTTTGCGGTCATGAGACAGCTGACAAGAGGCACCCTGATTCACTAAGCGCCTTCAGATCAAGTGCCAACCGTCCATCATGAAGCATAAAGTCATACAGGGCACATTGAACAGGTGCAGGTTTACACAAGGGAAGAAGAAAAGAGATAAAAGATTTAAAGAAAATTCAAAAATTATAGGGAAAAAAATGTACGAAAATACTGGCACAGAGACTGCTGTTAGCACTAATTCTGTTGCTTAAGAGTGATGGCTAGAAATTTTCCAGTTTGAACAGTCTGACTGCCGGTGTTATCTGGGCCTCTGTGTAATATCTGGCACAGAGAATACAAAGCTTTTCTTAAACAAAATTGATGGGAATGTAGCACTATTTTCCAACAACTCCCCTTTTACACTTGCTGTGGTCCATGTATTTTTCAGTTAGTTGCAGCTCTTTTGCTTGATATAAGACATGCAATTTTTTAATATGTATTTTGGGTCAAATTTTTATTTCTTTAGGAATTTTCAGCTTCACGCTAGTAAGGGAAAACCAATGGATGGAATCCAGAAGTCTGGCAGCTGACAAGTGCTTCCGAGGGTAAGATCAAAAGAGGATTAAACAATTAGGCTGGTACTGAAATCATCCATCTATCACACAGACTCTCACAGGATCTACGTAGTTCAGTGGATAAATACTTTAACTTATAAGGCTGGCTTTCAAGCTGTCAGAGGGTAGGTTTCAGCCAGTGCACGTGGCAATATTCACATTGTAGTCTCCTTTGCAGGCACAGATCTTTGTATATGACGTAAAACTGATCTGCTGTTCGCAGTTATACAATGATTATGGACTCCATTTTACCAATCTTACTTATGTTCAGTAATTACAGACTCCGCAATGCCTGGCAGATTCTGTGGCATGAGCCATGGAATAAGACACTACTCCACGCATTAGGAATACAATCTATCCTTTTGTACAAAGCATACTTACAAGACTTTTTAAAGCTGTAATATTTGCATGGGATGTTACAAAAATGCACCTTTGAGGTGGGAGAGGTGTAGTTCACAACCTAAATTCTTTCAAAAGTTACATTCAGTTTTACTGTCAGCAAATTTATGCTCAAAGGTAAGAAGAAATACAGCATTAGATATTACAAATAAATGTTTATATAAAATCATCAAATAAGATGCAGAGGAAAGAGAATGGAGGTTTAAGTTAACACAATCTTTAATGGCAACTGTTACATTCAATACATTTAGGAGAGAAGCGTTTCAGAATTTAACGACTACAGTTATAATTTGTATTTACAAATACACATATGATTGTATGAAAACAGGTTAATTAATAATATTTGGGTACCTGTATCGCGCCTCTCAAGTTGATTCCCGTTTCAATAGCAACATAGTATGATGCTTGGAGAAACGTCCTTTGCAATAGAAGGGTAAAAAATAAGAGTACAGCCAAAACATAAGCATTGGACAGGAACTCTTGAGACGAAATAAAGAAAACACCAAGAATTTTAGTCTATAAAAAAAAGAAAGTCAGAAATCAGGTGCAATGGTAATTTAGTTACCAGTTTTGCATAATTAATAAGCAGAGATAACCACACCTTATTATTTTGAAAGTACTCCCAACCTGATCTGAAACCCCATGGTTTATCAATTCAAGGGAACAGTCATATAATGTGCCAACTCAGTAAGCTTTATTTAAATGCAAAATGACATTTATACGATTTCTGATATCCTTCCAAAACTCTAGGACACTTTGAGTAACTCCATATGGTCATTTGCTAAAAGATGTGCACTGCCTATTGACAGAAAGGACTAGTTAACATCCTTTCAGAGAAATTAAGTCTCCTTATTTTAGCACCTCAGGTTACTGAAGACTACAATGACCTTCACAACTTGCCAGAAACACATCCTTCCAACTCCTGGAACTATGCACATTATTTTGGTTTGCAGCATCCAACAGGTTTGTTCAGCATTTTTATTTACTGTTATTACCTCCTAGCAAGTTCATGAGATCAAAGTGCATTTTGAAGCGTATCTATAGTTTACCGGGAAAGCAGTGCATTTATTTTAGACTATATTTAAGAAGCAGACACCTTTGGTGCCACAACTAGTTGAGAGGCTGGCTCACCTTGGGAAGCCTTATGAAACTAAAATGTCTCTGCCTTCCTCCCTCTCCCCTTGGCTTCTTCAAAATTTTGATTGCTGGCTTATGCTGCCATTAAAGGCAAAAATAGGAAGAAGGCTCTTTCTATTCCCACTCAGAGGGCTTCTTGTCATTTACACTCCTGCTGTATTCCTTCCTCAGCACATTTCTTCTTGCCTACATAGTTTCTTTGCTGTTGACATTTTCAAGACTGCTATAACACATAATAAATTATATTTCACAAACTCTCACTGTCTGTACATTTTACTACATCTGATCTGCACCTTGAAGCTAACTGTTTACAGAAACACCACATGACAAGTTAATACAGAGGCTAAACTTAGTTTTTCAAGCTGTGGTTTTATAAGGTGCAGCTGAGCCAGCTGAAAGAGGAACAGACTTCTCCCTACCCCTAATTGCACCTGGGTTGCTCCAAGCTGCATGCTTCTGTTGCTTACTGTGTGCTAGTTTGGGAGCTTATTGGATCTCTTCCTGAGCCAGTTCAAATCACTGGCAGAAGAACATCAGCCCAGAAAAAATATCCACTTCTTTTCTTTTAGTTCAATGGGCCAAAGCAGACCACAAAGGTGGCCAGCTGGTGCCGGAGCTAGAGCAAAGGAGGGAACAGGAGCAGGGGTGACAAGGAATGTGAAAGGAGGAAGAGCAAGTCCTTTCAGCAGTGGTGACCCAACAGGTCACTGCATCTTCTTGAGGAAACAGAGCCTCAGGGTATTTTTTCCATCTCTTTTTACTCCATCTTTTGAGATTCATGATTGCTCCTGCCAACAGAGTAGTAGGCACACTACCTATCCCCTTGACATCATTAATTAATTAGGTAATTAATTAGGCTTAAAAGCAGAGAAATGTATGCTTACCTTTGCAAACAAGTAAACAAGATAATGAGCAAAATAGTTTTTGAAAGGATCCTTTGTTTTACTCCATGAGAAGAGTGCACACTTACAAGAACACATTCAGTACAAGTTTCCAACAGTGCCTCCCACCTCACATAGCAATACTCCTTCTCATGAGAGGCAACTAGTCCGATCTGTCCACGCAACAGTTTAACCATCTGTTGAGGTGCCTGGAAGGTCATTCATCAACACCAGAGAGTCATTCTCCATAAATATCTGATCACTTCCAAATGAACTGTGGTTGACTCTTCTTCAAACATTGGCCAAATTAAGAAGCTGTCATAGGACTTTTGTCTAATACGCAACACAGATGGACTCGTGGATTTCTTAGGTTTACTCCCTTTTCCCACTTATGTGGCATTTGTTACAAGCTACTGAGATTCAGACCAAGGCTGGACACAAAGAAAAGCAAGTAATTATGATTCCATTCCTGTAAATCTTTCTTCATGCAAATGTTCCTTATTTCCATAAGGAGGCATCTTGATAGTCATATACCACTTTTATGAAGTATGCAGTGCAATAACTTACAAGAACACGGTAAATTTCCATCAGCAATGCTCAACAGTGCTGAGTTTCATGCTTTGAAAACAGGGAATAAAAACTATTTCATTCAATAATTTATTTCCTGCTCTCAAAGGTAAATTGTCAGACAATGATATTTTCCAATTCAGCTAGGTACTGACTTCAACCAGATTTGATGTACATAAACATTTCTACAGTCTGTAGAGCCACCAAACTAAATAAGGAATTAGCCCTCAGAGAAGCCCTCTGAGAAGGTATTCAAGCATACAGAGTCTTCAAAGTCAAATCAATAGAATGCAAGCAACTGCTGGCCATACTTGTTTCTTTAAATCTGTATCAAGTGCAAAACTCTGAGCATTTACAGTACATCAGCAATTACGTTCAGATAAAGAGACATTTAACTACAGTTTTAGTTATTTGTACCTTAAAGGGATTTTAAGCCCTAAATTATTATTTATTCCATAGTAATTCAAATAGACTACAGCAGCATTATACACTACAAAAAGTCTATGGTACAGTAAAAGTGAGTCTCTCTTCCAGATTATTTAGAGTCTTACAAGTTCAGCTTTTCAAATCAAGTTAACTTGCCTTTGACCCTTGCAAGATGTAACTGTGGTTGTAAATTTATTCTTGCTGTAACTCTGAAGAATAAGAAGGAAGACCCAAGGCTCTACATTTAGCCTGGAAGCTTTAGAAAATGTACCACAGGTCTGGAAAATTATAAGTACAACCAAGTCTTCTCCCATGCTACTTCTAAGGCCTTGACAGTGGAAAAGAAAAGAGAAATTCACAAACTGGCCAAGTCCATGGCCAATTAGATGCATCCAATTTATCTTTCAGACTCTTTAACATTTACGCTCATAAGCATAAAGCATTAGGCATGTAAGGTGGAAGAACTGCCCCTGGTGCTTAATTGTAAAGTTTAAGAGCCACCTATTGTTTCCTGTGCAGTGTATACATACTCAAATACAAAACAGAATGCAAAACAGTATATATCTGCAAACCTGGTGTTTCTGGAAAAAAAAAAGAAAAAGCACATTTGGGGAAAACCAGGATCATTTACATTTGTGATGTTTTTACCTCAGACATATCTTGTTAACTTGCAACAGTGAGAATCTTTCCTTTGAGCTACCCTTTCCCAGGTCAGCTATTATTTTAGCAGTTCTTCACTGGGATTTCTTTTTATTTCAGTACAGGGTCATCCAGGAAAAAGTGGCATCTCTAACACATTAAAAACTAAAAAATCTTCTTATGAAGGCAAAGCTAGAACAACATACAAGTCTACGACACTGATCGTGATCGTCAAAGATGACAGCAAAGAGAAAGGCTAAACATTATCACAACCATGAAGGTTACAGATCGTGCTGTATTATATCACAGGCAGTAACAGAAGCAGCACAATTTCAATGCTTTCCTACATATACATCTGTCTATTACTGCTAATTACTGTAGCTAATACCACTTTTTACTGTACGTAAAAGAATACCATTTTTTACACAGTCATGTTTTGACAAATCATGCTTTTCTAGCAAAGAGATTTTGGTGCAGTGTTGATTCACATCAAAACATTATATAATAGACAAACAAGGAGGAAAAGTGAGATGCATATTCTCGTTATTTCTCCTAGTACTCAACCCAAGAGAAAAGGAGGACTTAAACATACATACATGAACATCACACACACACTTGGTGAAAGCACCAAGATATTTGCCAAGTCTCAGATGCATTATCAGGCCATTATGGTTTACAAAGTCACTGAGCATCTATGTGTTTAAACTACAATAGTTGTCTAAGTACACTTGTCAGCCTGCAGGAAACACAAGGAAATAACTGAACATCTACTGAACCTTTTGCATATAAGGCAAATAACCTTGTCTGAGAAGTTGATGGAACTAATTAGAAGTTTTATGTTCAGAAATGGCTTTGGGGACATTCAGTGTCCCACCTTCCTGACAACTTCAGGATAATACCACTTTTTAAAAGTGCCAGTAGGCTCTAACCAGTAAAAGGCCAAGCAAAAGGCCACTATTTAAATACTTAAAGACCCTGAACTCACAGTCTTAAATGTCAATACTGGGCCTTTTGCTACACTGGGACCTATGACTTCCAGAGCTTTTTAAATAATGAGTCTGTAGGTTTGATGTATCATTTGAATGTGTTATGTCAGCAGATATTCCTAATACTGGAACTGCTAATCCTAACATTGCAATGTGGAAGATGCTACCAGCAAAATATAAAGGTTATCATTCTGTCAGTCTCTTCTTCGGTGTGAAATGATTATCACTCAGAGAAATTCATGTCATAAAAACCTTCCAGGGTGGCCATAAATATTGATACTGGAGTTATAAATAAACAGGAAAAGCGTGACAGAATTTAAGATGCTGTCATGCTTTGACTAACTGCGGCACTAACTAAAGCAGTTAATGCTGCCTGTGACACCCATGTGATCTCAGAGTTCCAGCTCCGCGGCAGTTTAGAACTGTCACAAAGGGCCTGAAGAATAGAACAAATATTATATCTTAGGATTTATCTCTTTGCCTTCAGTTTCACAAACAGAATTTCTGTTTGAAAGACACAGTTGACTCATTACTACATCTCCTCAACCTAAACTATTTAAAACGAAGAAATGTCACTTTAAGGGATGGGTAAAAGATGCTCTCCGCTGTACTCACAGCTTACTTTGCTTGTCCGATTCTGTCCCGCTGTAAGGCAATTCTTTCCAATGCCCTCAAACTCAGCAGCACATCAGACACAAACAGTGTTTCCCCCCAACTTATCTTTGCCTTCGTATGACAGTGTTTTAGAAGGCTTGTTTCCCACACCTATGTAGCTCTCAGGAGCAAGCAATTAATAAGGCAAGGTTCTCCTTTTTTGATTCATTACAAGTAAGGATATAACATTCCTAGCAGTACAGTTAGTGTATTTTTTTTCCACAGTAGACCCAGTTGGCTATGGATGTGCATACATGTGGGAGTTTTCCCGAACACACCAGTCTGTTTACAGATGGTTTGAACAGAAAGCCTTCATATGTTTTAGAAAGATATTTCATCTAATCCAGCAAAAGCAATTTCCAAATGTAAAAGTAATTAGCCTCTTAACAGAAAAACAATGTGTATAAACCAGGTGAAAACAGAAGGAAAAGCCTCTTGGGACCTTTTAGCAAAGGTAAAATACACACTTAAGTGTCACTCATGGACAATCACCACGAGTGAAAATCACCATAGGTGATCCCCAAATGGTGTAAATGACAACAATGATGAGGCTACCACTCAGCTAGACACAGTGAGGATGTCAAGGCTGGATGAGACTCCATCCAGGGCCCATCTGCACCAGACATGAGCATTTTTCAGAGGAGCACTAGCTAACACTTTAATAGGAAAATTAAATAGGATAGTCTGTAAATAATGATTCGGTATAATTTCAGATGAAACAGTGTTCCAAACAAGTTATCAAGAAGCAGCTAAAAAGCTTCCACAGTACTTTGCTGCAATATAGCCCTATAGTCTTAATTTTTTCATTTCCTGCCTTAACTGGTTTCCATTGAAACTGCTTGCTATATTAAGTTTCCAAATATTAGGATAAGGATTGCAAAATGGATAAACAATTAATTTTAGCCTGAGGCCTTTGTTAAATTTTCTGCAATGCATCTGATGTATTTCAATATGTACAGTGGACCTAATCCAAAGTGCACTTGCGTGAATCGGTATATTTCCATCAGCGTCAACAGAGTTTGGAAATAAAGTCTTATATCAAACAGTAAGTAGCTGCAAAAATAAAGTGAGCCTTCTCATAGAAATCCAGCCTGAGTGACCTCACCTTATAATGAGAAGAGGCTTCCCGAGTCTTTCCTTTTTTTTTGTTTCCTTAGTTAATCAAGAAGTATGTCTGTTTCTTCTTGGGGAACATTCATTTAAGTAGCGTTCTTTAAAAATATGTTTCAGTCAATCTTTCAAAGCCAACCTCCCCAAAGACACTAGTGGAAATTCTTTGTCAAAGCTAAATTATTTGCCATTTTATTGCAATGACAAAAGCCTGCTTTAATCCTCTTTAGACATCACTCGTTTTTGGAAATGAAAAGCCAAGCCTATTAAAAATACACTTTTTCCTTCCCAAAAAGCACTCAGTCACATACTTGATTCAATCTCTACTCAAGACTGTGCCTAAAATCCTTATGATACTAGTGGGATTCTGAATATGCTTCACCATTATCCTGAATGAGATTATTTTCCAGAATGCAAGCCTGACTAGACGCATAGGTGATGTATTTTGCTCCCCATCAAGGTATAAATGTGGGTAAGAGGCAGTACATACATACTGTCATTTCTACCATTCAGAAATACGTTGCAGAGTCACTTTCTTTACTGAGGCCAAAGAATACATAGTCATAGCATTACTTCTTTGAATCCTCTATTTTTATGACATTTTGACAGTACCTGTGGGCGGATGGTGTTATTTCCTTTTCCAACATTGTGAACAATCCCAGAGATGCAGAGCGGACCAGCAAATCCAAGCAAGTCAGCCAGAATACGGAACGTGCTACTGAGAAGTAAGGGTCTTCCAAAAGCACAGCAGAGAGCACGCCAAATTGATCTCGATCCTTGTGGAGGTAATGACCTTTTGCTCTGTTCAGAATTAAAAAAAAAATAAATTAGTAAGGATTATGTTATGTATTAACCTCAGGTCTGATAAATTATTGGTGTTTTGACCCCTCCTTTAATTCATTGACAACCAGTTGCAATCTTTTAGCTAGAAAAGCACAGGAACTACAATTAATGTTTCATTTGTTTTTATAGAGTCAAAACAAAGCATTAATTTGTACTCTCCTCCACATCACAAAAAGAACCATTATTTCTTTCCTACCCTTAATAGGGATCAAATAAGTGTGTTGTTTGTGGCTTGCTGGGGGAGAAAGAAAAAAAAAAAGAGGGAGGGAACTGACAGGTTTTGTGTTCCTGTGAACATAGAGACTGGAAACCTACACTGTTTTTAGACAGAATGCAAAAGACTTCTCTTAAAATCCTGAATACACTCAGCTCCCACCAGGGCGTCAAGCAGAATTTGAGCTGAGGTAGTTTCAGCCCTGAATTCTCCTACAGACAAACTGTAACTGAAATACATGGAAAAAATAGTCCTGTGAGGCCTCATTAATGTTGACCCTACAATTGAATGATTCCAGGGTCTTTTTAGGAAGAATGATAATGGGTTCAGTCAATACAATCCATAATTACTTTCCACATCAAAATAGAGGCCGTATGGATTTTACATGCATTTAACCAGTAATGTGTTTGACATGCGTGTTTAGGTAGAAAAATTTCATTATTTGTACGAGGTACAACTGAGTATGTGATCTCTTTGTATATGGAAAGCTATGCTAATGGATACTTCGTTTGCATCATGTCTGTTTATATAATTTTATATCATGCTCACAGCATAAAAAGTAATGAAAAACGTAAGCGCTGAGTAAGCAAACACACATAACTCCATGCTTTGCATACCTTCTGTGCTTCAAAGGCCTCATTAAGGCGAATGTAATTGGTCAGAGCTCTCATAGCAATGGGAAGCTTGCCTATGGTTTTCAAGTCTATTGGTTTTTTATGGGCAGTCTTGATGAATGTATTCATCCACCAGTATGTCCCTTTGGATAACAGATTCACAAACGGCTGTAGGAATCGAACACCAAGGTCCTGGAGATCCTCAGGAGGTTTAACTTCTTTAGGAGTTTTGAAAAAAACATACCTCTGAAATTCAGAAAAATACCAAAAGAATCACTCTAAACGCATAGAAAATAGAAGTCCGCAAAGAATAGATAAGAGATACAGGACATAGCAGATAATCAATGAATCAGGCTTGGTTTCTCAAAAGTACTCAAGGAATTTAGGCATTCAAATTCAACCAATACAGCAATCCAGTTTCCTTGGTACTGGGGAAAATCAGAGACATCCAGTCTAGAAATAAATCAGCCTAAACATTCACTATTATTTTGTTTATGGGGTACAAGTTTACATACTTGTAGGAAAAACCCCTCACATTTCAAGTAGTACAGCCCCAGCCTCCTGCTCTGAGTTCCAGACCGCACAACATGGGACATACTAGCTTAGGCACAGCCCTGAGGCTATCACAGTGATTCACCTTCCATACCATACTGCCTCACATTCTGTTAGCTCAGAACATGGAGCTACCTCTGCTGTCCTGAATGGGTCTGGGAAACCACTGAACTGGAGAGTGCATATGGCACTAACAAATGTTTTCATTGGCTTAAACGTCGAAAGAGCAAGGTTAGACTGCTGATGATTTCCTGTTGGCAAGACAAAATTTTTTCAGACATCGCTCATTTTTGGGAATGAAAAGCGAAGCCTCTTAAAAATACACCTTTCCTTTCTGGAAAGTCCCAAATCACATATTTCATTCAATCTCTAACTCATGACTGTACCTAAATCCTATTAATCTTAGTAGGATTTCTGGCTATGCTTCACTGCTATCTTTTCTCCAACCATAGTTGGAGAAATACTTCACAGATCCTAGAAAAAATGGTGATGGAGTTGGGAAAGGCCATCTAGAGAAACAATGGGAACAGCAAAAGGAAAGGAGAAGGTACAGTTGGGATTGAAAGTCAAACAAGTCAATCTTCTGTCTTCTGGAAGAAGATGGAGGAAGGCAAGAGAAAAAAGGTGAGGCCAATGTCTGCTGTTTCTGCTGCGTAGAGGCCTCACCCCTTACTTTCATTTTCTACCCCACCCCCCACCTCGCCCCTCCTCCCCCTCAGCAGTGGCCAGCTCTCCCTGCATCCCAATCCCTTCCTTCAGCAGCTACAGCACCAAGCCTGGTTCTCCAAACTCTGCCATAGACATAATAGGCAGTAAAAAATCCATAGTGCTGGCTAATTCATTTTATGCATCAATGACATCCTTTAATAATGTAATCCAAACAAACAGAACATAGAAAAAGATGACAATAGTCAGCGACCATTTTTTATTCTTCCTTGTGGCCTATAATTCCACAGTGACTAAATCTCATTTAATTATGCAGTTCTATTATGAGGAGGTTTATGAGCAAGTCTCTCCGATATCACATTTGAATTTCACTTTTCCCGCAAACCAATCCACTGCTTTTCATTTATGAGATAAATACTGAACATCCAGCATTGAGGTTTTTATTACTCTTTCTTTCAAAAATGTTACTGAAAAGTCTGCTTTTAGACATATTTTTGTCCTAAGTTATCAAATAAACACACAGACACACAAAATCCCCCAAGAAAACCACAAAAGAACAAATATGTGACAGATGCAACTCACATTGCTGAATACATTACTGGAAAGAGTTCACATACTAATGTGAGGGAAGGAGCAAGAAAATTTACATGGAAAAGTTTCTTTCCCTCCTGAGACTAAGTTTAATTTGTGCACACAGTTAAGTGAGGGACAAGTGACGGGAAGAACTTTGGCATTTATCTATCCAGCAGTCTCCAAAGACATCTCCCAGTTTGGATTATGACTGCAGACACCACAGAGGAAAAAAAAAAAAAAAATATATATATATATAGCTGGGAGGCTAGATAGCAACCCCAGTTGCCCCAATAAATCACTTATTGTGATTGTCTCCTGGACAATAAGAGATGTTATTTGTGTGTCTAAGACATTCTCTGGTAGAGCAGACAACTCCTTTCACCCAGTCCTTCCTTGCAACAGGAATACTTGTTTCTGATGACTGAAGCTGTGAATCATAGTAGACATTTTTAAAACAAAACTTGAACAGATGAAATTCATCTTAATTTAGCTACAATGAAATCTGGCATCTTTTTAAATTATGGATTCATCTGGCCTAATAAAGTTGGGTTAACCTTTGATTCTCAAAAATATTTCTAAGTGGATTTTTCTCTCTCCTTTAGAAATGCATTTCACAGTAAGTACCCAGAAGGAGGAATAAAGAAAAAAAACACAACCAAAACACAGGAGGAGACTATTATGATACTAACTTACCCTCACCCTGATGACATTGATTTCTACAGCTAGTAGCATTCCATATAGAACAACCAGGAGTCCTGTGAGGCAAAATCGAAGCTGAGAAAATCCAACCCCATTATCACAGAACTTTACAAATTTGATGGTTTTAGTTATGAAAGCTAAAGTCCAGTAGAAGAGCAATGCTGTAGGGGGGAAAAAAAAGTTAATCAGCTCCACAGTTGCAAAAATATACAATAGCAGTATTAAATATTCATTCAGAAAGAATGTAACAAGAATGCATAAAACCAGAGAGCGGCCTTTGTCATGTCAAAACAGAAGCCTAACTCAATTCCACAAACATGAAAATATTAAGATAATGTTAGTTCCAAATTCCTTTCCTATTAGATTTAGTGTTATCTGGAAAGTTTCACAAAGTGAAGTCTGCTGAAGGAAATTTCCATCTGTTGTAAACATGTGTCCATATGATGAGTTCAAGGGAGGGAGTTGCCCCACAAGCGAAGGTGGCCATGAATGATGCTCTTCAAGTTTGGTTAATGCTACAAGACTGCTATGAATTTGGCTTGAAGGAAAATTCATCTCATTCCCCCTGCAGATCCCTAGGATGTAGGCAGGAACAGATATTAAAATATCTTCTCCAAACTGCTGCTGCTCTATTGTTCAACGCAAATTCCATATATTTAATTTATAATGCAGATACATAGGCATATCAAGGAAGGATGTTCTGGCATTTGTAGAACAAAGCTTTAACTTTTTAGAGTTCTACCGAACTTCTTGTCTAGAAGTGCTACTGTCAGTTACAGATAAATAATCCCCGCAATAAGCTCTGGTGATTTGAAAAACACACTCCATACCATTCACCACACCATAAAACAGCTCCTGTTCCCCATTCTTAAGGAAATACCTTCTAGGGTTATGTTCTTTTACATGAATCTTTCCCTGCGGCTGTATCTGCCATAGTGCAACAGCTGGAAGGCACTCTAACTGCCAAGGAAAACGTGGATATGCTTTCTGAGCGTCCTGCTGCAACACCAGAAAGTCTTCAACCAAGACATTAGCAACTGCAAGTCTAACTTACAAATATGGATAATCACCAGGAACGCACACAAACTTCAAAGGATTTGTGGCGTTCCAGCTACCTTGAGGCACCCTAGAAAGCCCTATGGAGATGTACTGTGGGGCTACCCTTTCCAAGCAAAACTAAATTCAACATGGAGAGTCTGTACGGGATTTGGGGCTGCCAATCCTGCTTCTACGGAAATCAATTTCAAAACTCTCATTTAAATGAGGACAGTAAATGGAACAGTACAGGAGCACTGGGCATTAGGACATTTGCCACGAGAGTATCTTCCTCTAAAATTAATAGGCCAGTTTGTAAGAAGAAAGCACTAACAGGTCAGGTATTTCAGCACTGTATTTTAGTGGCTAATGCAGTTGCAGAGAGGATTTAAGAAACATACTTACAGAATCCCTCTTATAAAACCATAGCCTTCTTATGTGAGGCTTCCTACCATCTTCCCAATTTATACTGCATCAAATCTCATCTCCTCATCCTGCTTCAGACTGTTTCCTACCTTTGAGGCACTATTCCTTCCTATTTGCGATGTGCCTGACTAAAATCTCACTTAATCCAAGAATACACTCCACATGGTTCTACTCCAAACCACCTTTATCTGTTAATCCTTGTGTTTTGTCTCATTCTTCTTACAATGGGCTGAGAATGCATCCTTCTCAGATTAAAGAGGATTTACACAAACATAGCACACTGAAAATCTGCACCAGCAGAGGACACCTGAGAACACAACCAACCCAACTGGTATCTATGTAGAGCTCTTGGAAGAAGAAATAAGAACTAGCAGAGCCATTCTCCTATTTAGGATTTAAATAAGGGTCTATGTGACCTTTTTTATTATTATTATTTTATGAGAACATTCATTTATCTTTTCATAGAATCATAGAATCATTAAGGTTGGAAGAGACCTCTAAGATCATTGAGTCCAACCATCAACCCAACACCACCATGCCCACTAAACCATGTCCCTAAGCGCCTCATCTACATGTCTTTTAAATACTTCCAGGGATGGGGACTCAACTACTTCCCTGGGCAGCCTCTTCCAATGTTTAACCACTCTTTCAGTAAAGAAATTTTTCCTCACGTCCAATCTAAACCTCCCCTGGCGCAACTTGAGGCCATTTCCTCTCGTCCTATCGCTTGTTACTTGGGAGAAGAAGTATCTAAGAAGTATTATCTAAGAAGTATTAGAAAATGCCAAACACAACGTTCTCAGGTGATAACTGACCTCCCACTGTCATACCTCCTAGAAGCAGCTGAACTTATTTAGCTTCTCACTTTTGAATACAAGTGTATATAATCTAACCTGGCAGATGTTCACAGGCCCCTCAGGATAAGGCTCCTTGGAAAATATAGTTATGGCTCTTTCTTTTAAGCTGTGTTTTTATCACCTGGCTGGTGAGTGCATGTTGGCTGAGAGTTTCTAGAAGTTATCACCAAGAACTTCCACTGGCCTGAACTGCCTAGTGATCAGACCATAAAGGCATGCTTTCATTTACTTGATTGCTTTAGATCTACTCTAGATGCCTGCAGCCTCCTAGACCTCGCTTTTCTTGGGCTTTGTAAGCTACCTCAACCCACAACACCAGGGTGTAGATTGTCACCTGGGGCCAGACCACTGAAAATTAAGCAATGTAGAACTCAAACTGTTCTACACCTTTACTGGATTAAGCCCAAGATCTGAAAAATCATGCACTTAACTGGATGGGATTTAATTAACTAACCTGTGTCTGTTTGAAGAGACATTTTGTGTACTAAGCAATTAGCATTATTTTATATGGTAACAGGAAGTTCCATTTTAAACAATAAACTAATTTCAAGGTAATTAACTACAATGTCAAGGTACCAGAAATTTAAATTAGAAAACTAGATTACTGTCAAGAATGGTAAGGCAGTCCTATAATTATGATTGGTTAAAAAAAGACAATTTTCTTACATCAAAAAATTCATATGTGTTCCCATACTACTATCCCTTTCAGATTAAAAACCTCAAAGTCCTACTGTTATTTCATATTTTTCTCCTACTGTTTAATTTCTGATGTTTGCTGATCTATAAAACAAATAAATACTAACTTAAAAAAAGTGCAATCAGATGCTACATATTACATGTTTTGAACGTCGAAAAAGCTAGCAGATTTTCCAGTTCAGTATGAAAACTATTCTAAAATGTGTCCTGCTAAACTGTACAACTGTTATGCATTCATTCTGTGCAAAAAGCACCAAAATCAGCATTATTACGAGAGTCCCCTGGTAAACAGCGCTACAGTGGAAAAGCTTTGTTTGTTGAAATATAATTACAGGTCAAAACCATACAGAGAAAAACAGATTCAGACCAAACTGTTCCAATAGTTTGGACACTCAACTGGGATCCTGAACTCAATCATTAGCTTCAGAGAATAAATATTCCAAACCTTGTCAACTTTTTTTGATAAGAGGTAGTAAGAATGGCTACTTCAAAATATCCAACAGCCTGGGCGTAAAGCTGAAAGGCAGGATCAGTACAGGAACTTTGCGTCCCCGTCTTGCTTACCCCAAGGGAATGTGCTAGTCTCCAGGTCTGTTATGGTATCTGCTTCTTGAAGAACTACAAATCGACTTGGTTTCTTTAAGGTACAAAGTGAAAAAGATTTAAAAAAAGAAATAATCTCAAAGTTTCACAGGATTGGAAAACAGAATTAATGAACAGACCCTTAAGGGTCTTCTGCACTGCATCAATGAGAGTTTCCCCACTGGATTTAGTAACTTTTGGGTAAGGCTCTGTTAGCCTTTGCTTTATACGGCTGCCAACTCTTTGCAAGTGTAGGCATTGATCCTGCAGCTGAGACAGATGATGCCCTGCAGTTAGGCGGAACTTCACTGATGCTCAGAAGCAGCAGCAGATGCCACATCAGGTCATTTACTTTGTGTGTGTAATATTAGATCTCTATAACATTTTACTAACAAAGAACCGTCTTTTGGTTTCCTTTCTCATACACTCAGCAAAAGTTTATCACCAGCTTTTCCTCATGGTTCCCATTTACCTCAGTTGTATTAAGCTCTAAAAGAAAGCTGCTTCATGGCTGCAGTGCACTCTAGGGGGTTGATAACTGAGCAGAGGTATAATTTAGCTACCTCATACTGGCTAATTTGCATAAAGTTATTATCAGCTAGTTCCAGTTGTCAATACAGAGTAGCTGCAATTAACATTGAAAGATGACGACCCTCACAGTTAGATAACAATAAATTTGTGCAGTCAAGAATAAAGGATGGAGACTTCCAGAAATGTCTGTCTTAGGTTCTCTCACAAACACAGGACAATGAAAAGAAAAACAAAACAAAAAATAAAAGAAAAATCAAAGACCCTCAGCTTGTGAAGACTTTGGATTAAAATCAAGACCAACTAAGCGGGAAAGACTGTGCTAGTTTGATTTTCTTTTTTGCCTCAGCTATTAGATTTTCTAAAGGAGTCTGTTCCTCGGAAATTCTTGCAAAATGAAAATTCACAATTATTAACTTTAGCATCAATAACACTTACTTAAGTGTTGGTATTCATTGGTATAACTGTTTATTATTCAAATATTGTCCAGAGCTTATCCAGCATCCACACTCTAAAATACTGAACAAAATTATCATAAAAGAAATCTCTAGAGAAGGGATTATGCAAAAATGGGTAATCAACTACCAGCTATAAATTTGTGCTACATGTCAATGATTTAACAGCAGAAATGTGGTAGCAACACTAAATTATTAAACACTGCATTATACATCTGAAATAACAAAAAAAAAACAACCCAAGAAAATCAGTGCTTGCTTTCCATAGGTGACTGTAACAGCCAGCAATGCTTTCCTGAGACATAACATCTAGTCCTGTCAGAAGGCATTAGACTGTGTTGACTTAAAAAACTCAATGACCCCACCTGGTTATAAAAGACAAAAAAGAACCTACTTAAGAGAAGAGTACAAGAAGAAAAGCAGTCCCAAATGAGAAGACATAAAGGTTGCCAAGCCTGGATAGAAATCTGAAGTTTTTGAAGAGGAATTTTTTTTTTTTTACAGGAGTTTTACAGGCTCCTTCTGCAGAAGAGGATGCTTGCTTACCACAACATGCAGTTCAAAATAATCTCTAATATTTAAAAGCATTCTCAAATCCAGTTGTTACTGACTTTTTACCACCTGACAAAAACCAGAACAGAACTTTGATATACAAAGCTACAATGACACTAGACAAACCTTAGCAGGATCCATTAATACAAAAAACCAGCTCAAACAAAATTTGATGAGCCAGGACCACCAAAGAAATAACAGCTAACAGGACGACTAAACATGTAGACATCCACAGTCTGCAATCTACTTAAACAGTAGAGAACACGTCACCAACTGCATGACTGTCAGCAGTAATGGATTTTCTATAGTTAGCTACAGTTTATTTACAATCTTGCAGAAAATATATAGTATACTAGGTATTTCTTATACATAGCATTTTCCATCCAAAAGGTCTTAAAGCAGTTTACAAAGGAAGTTTTAGGAACAGGAAGCAAGAACAAGCAGGCAAAGTTATATATCCAGGGTCATACTGGAAGTCAGTGATGTCGTTCATTTCCCTTGACTCCCTGCATATTTCAACAGACCACACACACGAAGACGGCTTCAATCTTACATCATGCTTCAATGCAACATGCTGACAAGCAGGGGGATTTGGATAGCTTTTAGAGGTAAGAGTTTGATGTGCTACTTTTCCCACAAAACCAGTTTTTCCTAGAGAAGCCTTTGGCCCACTGGATCCCTGAGAACATCATACAGAATACTATTAGAAGTTAAAAGCATTGAAAACAATGAACTGTTTCAAGAAAACTCAGAACTGAGTCTGGCAATGGCAACCAGCAGACCAGAATATAGGCGTAGCTTTATCCACACAAGCTAGCACCAAGACTGCAATGACCTGTCACAGAATGAACAGACACACAGCACCACAGTCACATTTCCAAGTCTTGTAAGTTGTGAGACGTACCGATTAACAGCTTCGGGAAATTGGATGTTTCAATATTATGGTAATAGACAACCGATGTGATGGCTGCCAAGAATGCCATCCCAGCTGGCATGTACAGGTGTAAATGGCGCGATTCTGAAACCCTTAAAAAGAAAAAAGTGAACAACTATTAAAATCAAATCCTCTTAGGTATTTAAATGTTTCCCTTTTAATTTATGACTTATATCCTGTACCCAGCCTGACGTAGGATTTTCTAGAATGAGTTATGGACGTAAAGCTCTCTGATTTTCAATTGGATTTATGCTCCAATTAAATCACATAGCTGGATTTCAAATTCCTCTCCTGTGCTGAAAATGAAATGCATGTACTCCTATTTCCTACTGAAATCAATAGGAACATCGTTTAAATTAGGATAAGCAGCTCAGCTCCAAAATGAGAAAAGTTAATTTAAGCTAAACTAGTTTGGGATCTGTCCATCAAAATACGTAGATAAGACCAAGTGACAGCACAGTAAGGTTTTTTTACAGAAACCTTTTGTGGAAACGTTTCATTTTCTTCTTCCAGTTTGGGAGAAGGAACAGCACCACAGCATGGGAATTACTTACAGTGAGTTCTGTTTTCAGTGACTGCAAGCCAAGAAACAAAACCTACAACACAATCGTATACCCTTAAGTTTTGTCCTATAAAGTGAAACTCTCCTGACGCTGCTTCAGGTAACAGCAGAGGGGGTCCTGCCAACTACAGCCCTTTGCAAATATGGGAATTCTTGGGCAATGCTGTTGGTTTGTGCAGAGGTGGGTGGAACCATGTTTTCCCCTCTCTCCTCCTACTTGCCATCTTCTCCTCCTCCCCTTTTCTTTCTTTCACAAAAGTAATGGGATGTCCTGTGCTGTCAAGAGGTACAATTTCCTCTGTCTCCAAACCAACTCCAGGAAAAGAGGCACCAAGAGAAAGTCTTCAGGACACAAACACTCAGGGAAATTCACACCTTGTCCTCTGAACCTCATGGAAAATAAATTAGCATCTCTGGATTTGTTCTTGCTGCAGCAAAAGCTACCTTTGTGTAGTTTGGAGAGACAAAAGGGGCTGTGCTGTCAGGGAGCTGGAGGTCTTCACAGGACGTTGCATGTCAGAGCAGAACATCCCAAATGTCTAAGAGATCCATAGGAGCTCAGGAGGACCACTTCCTGCACCTGTACTAGGAAAGGAAAGCCATCCCTCACATGGACATTGTGGAGAACTCTGCAGAGCTGGCTGGAGCCATGCTGACAACCTGTGGCATAAACACTTAACTCCTCTTGTTGACAATGAGTTGCATGTATATACAGCAAAATGAGAAAAGATTCTCCAGTCTCTGGATTCCTAGTAACGCCAGGGTTTTTGTACATCAGGGCTGAATTCTCAGCAAGGAAAAAACCAAGCAACAGGAACAGATTTCTTCAGACAGCCTAAGCTTCAGTAGGTAACACTGCAGGAGTGGGAGGGTTTTTTTAAATTTATTTATTTCACAGACAGAAGTTGCTGGAGTTTCCCCAATGTAACCATATCTCCAATAGGCTGCATCTATTGCTGACGTGTCAAAGCCTTTGGCACCCAATTGCTGTCAAAAGGACTTACTGACACAATCCATTTTGGTCTTAGAAAGCTGATGAGCCTCAAAATCTGCTTTTATTCGCTAGAGCAATGGCTAGCCTGCTGAGTGCTCGGGAGGCACGATTGTGGGTTGGCACTCCCCCACTAAAGCTAGGAGCTTTGATTCTCATCAGGTGACGCTTATTACTTCACAGCAGTATTCTGAGTCAAGTTAAATAGCAAACATAATGAGGGGGATTGGTAAAGAGCAAAATAAAACAGAAAGCTCAAAGCAGGAGATTTTGCTCTGAGCATCCCACACCCTGAAAACTCTGAATAAGCATGAGAAAAATTCCTTTTTTAAAAAAACTGGCATTGAGAAACATCCTATTTATATATGTTTAAGAGAAGTCATAATAATAATGATGATATCAGCTTCTACAGCAAAATATTGCAGTGCCTTTTACACTGGTTGGTGCGTAGTTGTTATATAGACGGCTAAACAGAGAGGTTTTGTTCTATTAAATGAGGAGCTTCAACTTTATAATCCTTGGGTTGCAAATTCATAATAGTTATGAAAATCAGACCTTTCTTCAGAGGAAGACGATCGTAGTCATTGTTATACAACATTAGCTTTTTTCATGAGAAATCACTCTCCTGTACCACTTGTTTCACTCGGAATAATTTTTCCCCACAGATTACTGTTTATAGACATCCTAAGTTGAATAACAGATGATGGATCAGCTCATATAATGTGAGCTGCTCTGCTCAACGTAACAGATCAGATGTACTGCACAAACATCAGAAGAAACTCTCTGGGGTGTGGGATAAGGCCAGTAGATCCACTCCTTTTATTAAGATGACCAGAACTCAGTTTGCAGGGAATGGTATGACCTACTGTGCCTATGGGAGCTCTGCCTGAGTAAGGACTGTGGGACTGGGTCCTTGGACATAAAGTATATCGCAAAAATGTCACCATCTGCTTGAATTGTTAGGATTTATCTATGATTACTCTTTGGAAAGATAGTGTCATTAAGCTGAACTAAAAATGATTAAGGTCAGTTGTGCATGTGTACATAACTTGGCAAGGTCCGTGGAATTTCTGGTACGAGGTCAGTATGTTAATCACCAAGAATACAGATTACATGTTTATAACCACAAGGAATATGGCCTAGATGAGAATTTAGACAGGGGGAAAATACCTACCCTGAAACATTTAAAATGCTCAGTGCTATCAGGAGAAGGTAGACATACACTTACCCATCGGACACTATGCCCTCTGCAATTTCACACACCAGCACAAACAAGAGGATAAAAGTCAGTATCCAGCGTAAATTGTGGCCAGGAAAATGAAGCCATGTGCTATGATGTATATGTACTTTGGAACTCTGACTTCCCCATCCTAAACAGGAAAACAGAATTATAAAGAGCTTTCTTAACAACACGAGTGACATACAAAGCTTCTGCAAACAGAAAAGCATATACTTAAACTAGTGTACAAAAGTTGACGCAACGGCGTTGTTAAGCATGCATGTATTATATCAGAACTGTGTTCTTATCACTTCATACAGAATAAAATCAACAACACAGACAGGACACAGCCTTAAATTCCTATACCTCTAACAACTTACTATCAAGTAATTACACGCATTAAACATTTTTCAAATACGTTAACAGTTTAAATGAACAACAAATGAACATTTTGACAGATATGCACAAACACTATAACACATACACTATTTTTTCTTCCCTCACTGCATTTAATTAAAGAATTTACACCTTATCTTACAATTTTTTTTAAAAGTAACTCATTCTCTTGATCTAGATAAAAATTAGCAACGCTGAGAAAAGCCAGATAAACACAGATTATCCCGAGCAGTTCTTCAGCTGACCCCGTTTTAAAAGTTGTGCTGTTATTTCAGCACCAGAACTTTTATGATCAACAGAAGTGAGTGTTAAGTCACACAGCTCATGCCACGGCTATCTAGAGGCCAGGCCAGGCTGAGCAGAATGGTACTCAAAGTAGTAACAGTCGCATGTGTTAAACCACCGGGCCACCTACTGGCAACCCCAGTTTTATGTTATCAAATAATATCCGCTGCAGATATGGCAAGAACTACAGCAGCCGGGCAGCCCTCCTAGTTGTTACCAGTAACGAGAAGGGCTGTCCGGCCGCTGTAACTCTTCAGTAATTGCAGGGAATATTCTTTGATAACGTAAGACTTACTTGCCGGGTTTTCTGGTTTTTAATAGCACATTTATTTTCGCTTCCCGCGCTGCTAGGCAAAACCTGCAGGCAAATCCTACAGCCTCCTCCAGCATCCATCCAGGCCCTGCGCAAGGGGGGTTCACCTGCAGGGAGCCCCGCAGGCTGCCCCACTTCCAACAGTCCCTGACAGAGAGAAACGGGCAGCGCTCCCAGGAGCGGAGAGACGCGCGGTAGCGGGCGGGGAAGCCTCGGGAGCGGCGGGCGCGGCGGCGCCTCCCGACGTGTGCGGCGGCG
>NW_008825156.1:3696425-3724906 GCF_000699105.1 Pygoscelis adeliae | reverse complement strand
TGTGTGGAGAGGGCAAGGTAAAAACCCTAAGCGCCCGCTGCTCGGCTTTAGCCTCGGAAAGGGCCTGGCGAGGCCCCGAGGGGGGCTTAGGGGGCGTCGGGTAGAGATGGAGTCCGGGACCGCAGGAGGGTGCGTCCCTTTCCTGACAGAACAGAGACCAAATGCGAAAGCACCGTGACAGCCCTCGATTACCCCAGAGCAACATAAAACAGTGTTCCAGGTTTCTTGGGGCTTCGTAATCCAGCATTTTATGCATCATTAATAAAACAGAACATTAAAAAAAAAAAAAGCACTGAATTAATGATGACAGAGGAACTATAGACTACAAGAAGTATATTTTTTTAACCTTGTCAGCTTTATGCTTTTTTCTCCACTATGATGAAGATATTATTAGATTAAGTGGTGTAAACAGCTGTACCCTGTCCTCAAAGGAGACTTCAACATCATATCCTGAACACAGCTATTATGTTCGTACCTTTTTTTACCTCTAAAAAGAGTTCAAGCCTAACTTTTTTTTTCCCCCACTGAGACTGCAACAGTCTGTGGGAACCAGACCATTAATTTGGGTGGGTTCCGCATCACTCCCTATGCAATTTTATGTATACCAAAATAATTTATAAGTCAAACTTTTCAAACCTTTTTGTCTTGAGTAGAAGTTAGGCTCAGCTGAGCCAAAGCCAAACAAAAACTCTAACCAAATACTGGAAAGTAAAACATGGTGCACATCAGAAGTCTGCACCCGGCTTACGCTTCCAAGCACAGGTTGAGTCAAAGCCTGAGATTCAAATATCTCTGGTGTGTAGCCATGAAATACTCAACATTAAGATTTGTAACCAAATCCTTTATCTTGGATCTCCTTTCATTCCCAGTTAACACTTATCCGTTGCTTAGCTGAGTATTTAATACAACTTGCCACATCCTACAAACATAAATGTCCACATATCCAGGCTTAACTCTTCAAATTGCAAAAGCTACAAGTTGGCTAAATGCCTCTTAGGGAAATGACCGCATAAATGAAGAATTTCCTTGTTTTTCCTTTAATGATCAAGCTATGGATGCTCAATATAACAGAAAGCATTTGATTTCTCGGACAGACAGCTCCACTAATAGACCTGAAATTTACTTTTGTCATGCTGCTTTTATTGATCTTGCTGTCAGACAGGAGGAAAGAAAGAGTAATTTTCTGTGTGCAACATAATTTCCTATATAGGGTCTTTTGGGGCTACAGCAGTGTGGTTAAGAATAAAAATTAAAAGACAAACCCCAAGCCAAATCCTGTGTATATGTATTTTCAAATGTTAAAGTTATACCCACACTGGAAAGACTATAATTATTTTAAGTTTTGGACAGAACCCAGCATTCATCTGAGCTTCTGGTTAAGCTCATCTCTGTTATCCTAACAGTTATTTAATAAACAATATGTGCAGTTTACATGCAGATAATTTAAAAATCATTTATATTTTAGTATTTCCTGAGGCCCCAAGAAACACAAGGGCTCTGTGTTACAGATGAACATATAGCAGCAAAGAACTCTTGACAGTTTACGCTGTAGAGACTGAAATCATGAAATCCTTTTTGATTCCCAAAATCTCCAAAGGAATCTGGGAACTGAGCTCACATCCCCAGCCTCTGTACGACCTCTGAACCTCGAGACCATCTTCCTTTACTACAAGGTGTCAATCACAATATTTTTAAAAAGATGTTTCTCAAACAACAAAACATCAGAAGACTCCATAGTTTGGAATTTGAAATTTATTTTTTCAATGGTTTCAAATGCAGCCAAGATTACATAATTAACACGGTGGTTTGAAATTCATGGTCTCAGTTCAGGTCCTACAATGGGTAAGCTGAGCATTCTTAGCAATAAACACACATGTGCGCACACACAAACTCTTTGAAGAACTTACACTTCCAATAACAATGCCACAATTTTGTCACTGCTCTAACCATGAAATCGAGTGCTGAATTTGGACTAATACTGGTTTTGCTCACTAAAGCATCAAATGGCAATTTCTTTTTCACTCACAAATGGTAAAAGAGCTATTCTCTGACTTCACAAATTAGTTGTAAGACAGAGGTTGACCCTTTTCTGAAAAGCTTAGATGTGATTGCCTGTGGTGTCAAAGGACTGAATCTACTCACCCAGAGCATGTTTGCTAGTCCTGTGTCCAGTGGGCTTTGGAGCAGGTCACAGAGGAATAGGGTTTTTTTCTCAAAGCTGCATTTTTGTAAAGCTTTGTGAGAACAGAATTACTTCTCAAAGTACAGAAAAGGCAAAGGAACAATATGAAACCAACAGGCAGACAGCTATGTTTATCTGTATGTTGCAAGTGCAACCTAATTTTACTCAAAAGTCCTATTAGATCTTCCCCCCCACACACACTCTTTTCTGACTATTTCCATATCGCAAGAAGTCAGTTTTCTACTTCATCATTTCAGCACATCTGTTAGAAACAAGAAATCAGGTTAGATCCTGGCAGCCACCAGCACATTCAATAGGTGACTGGAAATATTTTGGAGTAACCTTGATTATTTGAAATTGAATTCCAGACAGAGAAGGGCAGTATTTTTAATTCAAGGAAAAAAAAAAATCACTTTTTATGCTTGCCTTGGAATTTGAGTTTGTCTACAGGATGCAGACAGGTTTTGGTATTTGCAGTAAAGTATTGACGCTTCAGAATTTAAAACCTGATAGTTGTTTTTAACAGATATGAATACTCATTTAAGTGGAAGTTTCCATTTTTCTTTCCTTTGTCATTTGTTTCTTGCTCCTCTTATTCAGCTGCTTTGCACTGGCCTCTCTTTCTCAACAGTGCTATGTAGGGGAAGTGGTCTATCCCTAAAAATCATGTTTTGCTATTATGGATCACTCTGCAGGTTTTTGCTTTTGTTTGCATCTAGAAACACAGATACAGAAGAAAAATAAATTTTTGAAAGTTCTGAACAGCCACAGCCCATATTCAAAATTAGTTAGTTAGACATATAACTTTAGGCATCAAGCAGGAAAATTTCACCTTCCTGTGTATTTTGAAGTCATTAATGGGACCAAGTATCAAGAGGAAATCTTAATCAGAAAAAAACCTAATAAAGCAAACCCTTATTGTGACTTAGAATTTGCTACAAGATGTACTTGTCTATGACTTCAGCTTCCTATTAAATTGTGCTTTTAGAGGTAGAGAGGAAAAACAATTTACATGATTGGGAAGAAACTACCAATCCCTTTCAAATGCACATTGGGAAAGTTTGAGAGGAAAAAATTGGAGAGAATCACCTCCAGAGAAAACTGTTATTTTATTCTTGTGGAACAAAGAACTCCATTCTATTATTTCATAGAAAATATCATTTGACAAAGCAAATGAAATTTCTTTGTAAAAATTGTCTAAGGTACTGCTATTAAAAATAGTGCAATAAGCATAATAGTGCAGAGGTTCACAGAAATGGCTGTTTTTCCCTAAATAAACCTTATTTTTTAATTGCTGGCCCTCATTAAAAATGAAGAAAGAACTTATGAGTAAGCAGATCTATCTTAGAGTGGAAACAAAACACAAGCTCTTTGTTGGGCAATGATCTTCAAGCAGATATTCACATAAGTGTTTTAGATTAGAACAGCTTATTTTTAAGTGTGTGCCACAGAGTTCCACTGAAACTAATGAATGGGAACTCTTCTGCATCCGCTTGTTACATCACCAAAAATAGCGGCATACATATTACTGATTCAAACAGCCAGTTTGTTTCCCATATTTTACATGGCAAGAATGGTTAGCAGCGCTTCTTTTCTCCACTTGATCTTTACGTATTGCCATTCTCCTTCACCTGTGACTCAAGAAACCACACTATGTTATTGTAGGAGAAACAATACTTAAGTCCGTGAATACTCTTCAGGTATCTTGTGGCTTCAGCTACATACATGACCTCTATCAAGTCATTTTATGAAGCACATTTTCCAACACACAGCTGAACTTTCAGGCAGGCAGTTATACTTGCTTTGAACTAGCTCCTCAGCTGAACACTAGCTTCCTAGTTCAATACGGCCAGAATGCAGTGCTGACTTGGCCACACCACATGGCACTTGAAACCTGGGGAAAAAGCTTGCTCTTCTCTTCACTCTCTCTCCTTTGAAGTGTTAAACACACAGTCATGCATTTGGTGATACCTGGCAAAACGCATGGTGAATCAACTGAAGGGCTACAGGCTATTTCCCTTGACCTAAGGATACACCTGACGCTCCACTGCCCTCTTGCATCACCAGGATTCTTCACGAGGACAATATTCTCCAGGTTCAGTGCTTTCCTTGAGCGACAGTACTCCGCACCTTGCTCTCACTAGGCAGAAGAGTTACTGTCACACTCCTCAGCTCTCTCTCCTCTGGGCATCCACTTCTCATTCCAAAAGAAGAGCCAGCTTTTCAGTAAAAGGTTTGCTTTTCCTCTTATCTGCCCACTTATTTACTCCACCTACAGCTCTGATTCATCCTGTAAGTATTTTGGAAGGTAATTTATTACCCCAGCTTCAGTTAGCTTGGTTGGTGCTCAACACGGAAATATTTTAAGTTGAGCTGAGAAACGCTGAGGCAACCAAAGCAGCACTAATTTTTGAAAAATCAGGCCTAAACCAAATTTCTATTAACTCCTGACTATCCTTAGACATAGATGTACTCTTACAATCTCCGCATGATCTCACTGATCACATTGTACCTTAGTTTATTTCCCAGCATTTAAATGGTTCATATTCTGAGTACTCCCTGTGTAGTACTTGTAGTACAAGTGTTGTGTTTTCCTCAGGAGCAGAAGCTGAGTGCTGTGGACTAACTCATGCCAGTAAACAACTCTCATGCTGGCTCCAGTGTGGTATCCTTCAGCAAATGTTACTTTAGTTACTGATTCAGTTAAGTGCCTTTGTGGTCCTTGCCTTGTATATGGACTCTTGTATATAAAAGATTATTTTGCCTGTTTGGACTACAAGAATCACACGCACTAACAAATAAACATATAACCAGCATTAATTTCTAAAAGATAACAGGGCTAAAAGTCACTGGCCTTTCTAGGAACTCTTCCAAAAACAGAAACTAGACTGAAAACTAAGATTTGAATTGTTTGTTAAAGATTATTAGAAACAAAACAAAGCTACCATCTTTCCTTTTCAGAATAGAAAATGGTTTTCTGTTCAGGCACACTAGAGAGTTGTAGTTAGTTGATTTGTTTACTCACGACCTGGGACTTGTTCCAGGTTATCCTCAATTTATCCAGTGGGTAAAATTGACACAACAATTAAATTAGAGAGAACTTAAAGCTATCAATTCAGACTTGGATTTGGAATGTATTTTTCTTGTGCCACTATTTGACAAAATTATACAAAAATTTAATAATTTATTCTAGCTCTTAAAACAATGACCAAAATAAAAATCATATTGTGGATTTATTAAAACAAACATGAATATGCACAAAAACCTTGATCCTGTATAGCCAAGACTGTTTATTCCCTGTTGTGATTTATCATATAACTAATGAATTGTCAAAGGCCCATTTCAGGAAGCTTTCTTCTTGAGTTCAGCCCACAGGCAGACTACATTTGGGATTTTCAGAGGCTCAAAGGAATTAAGACAATCAATACCCATACAAAATATAAAGAAAATTAATTTACTAACTTTCTACTTAGTAACTGAACTCCTAACCAGTGGGAACTTTTTTCCCCTTATCATTTTGCGTTTTTTCCATGACGATTTTAACCTGAAGCTCATTATCTCTTGGAGTAGTACAGTTTTGTTTGTGTATAGCAAAGCACTGTACCGCATTCATTGGTATGGAAACTTTGCATGGAAGTAACTGTAGTCTGTGACACTGTTACGTGGCAGCAGTAAAGCCTGAATGTTCTCACTTACAGCAAATGGTCCACAACCTTAGCCTTCAAACCAGCCAGAGATCCTCTACTCTGGATAGGGATTCTTTATACTGTCAGTATTTAAGAGGAATCAAGTAGCTTTTGTAAAAGGGGGAAAAAAGACAGCTCCACAACTTTCTGCAGTAATGAAACCCGGCACTACTCTTTGCTGTCTATAGCAGGAAAAAAAATATTTTTTTAATATTAAGTGTCCGTAGATCCTGCCCACAAATTTGTAACAAAAATAAATAACAGAAACTGATTATCAAACCTTCAAATCGGTGTGCATTATAAGAAAACCCTTAAACTGGGCAAAATAATGCAGCATCAAGGGGTTTAAAACTATTTGCAAGTTTGGGTCACATTAAATTAGTATTTTTGGCCAAACAACAGAAGGCAAATTCTAAGTAGGAGCAAAAGCAACTGCCCAGCACATAACACCTTGGCAATCTTGTTAGTACACAGAAAACTGGCTTCACTGAGAGGGGCCAGGCTACCAGTCCCTGATCAACAAATAGTTTGTCCTTGGGAGCCAGGGAGGTAGAGTCTCTTGTTAATGCCAAAGAAACCTCAGCTGTTTGAGCTAATGCCACAGGTCCTTCATACTGTGAATAGCAGAGGACTCACCTCAGGGAATGATCCCGCCCTGATATTTTGAACTCTTACTCCACTCTTACAACTAGGAATTCCTTAAGTGGCTGAAATAAGGGGTGGGTGGGAGTAGCGAATATTTAGGTTAGTTTGAATGTATTAAAAAATGCACCTTGTAAATGCACTGTGTAAGAGTGAATAATAGAAACAAGGGCTTTGTACAGCTACAACATCCCTCTAAATTTAGTGTGGCAGAGAATGGGTTGAAAATAGTGAAGGGACATTAATTTCCAGCAGCATTTAAAATAAAATTATGTAGGATTGTGAAATTTTCAAGAAATTGTAAAATTTCTTGGGAAAAGAGATTTAGAGGTGAAACCATGTTTAAGATGTATCAGAAGTCTGATGGTGAGTGGCAGTTATGTGCACTATTATCGTACAAATGGCAGCAAACAACTCCAGGTATCCACTTCACTGCAGGATGTAAAGCAGCTGCAGATCTCTACAAGAACTGCTCTCAGGAAAGTATGAGCTGTTGGTAGGAATATTATGCCCCTAAATATGAAAACTTACATTCTAATAAAAAAAATTAAACTGTTCTGGTTAAAACAAAAGTTCAAAAAATTGCTTTTTTTCCTGACAATGGTTATAGAGAGAATAACCCCTTCTCCCTCAAAAGTAATTCTCCCCTTCAGCACATGTATTAAATTTTTGCTGACTGGTGGTAACACAAGGCTAAAGATAATGCTTTGTATCGTACATCTCTTCTTTAAAAAAAGAAGCCCTATTCTTTTGTTGTAGGAGATCTTCTGAAAAAAAAAATATCTATTTTCTCAAAGTTGAATGTTTTCTTTTCATAATAACATATGTTCCACTGTTACACTCTATAGCATTAGTTAAGAAAACAACCCTGACTTGCGAGCACAACAGTCAATTTGCAGCGTGCTAAAACTGTAAAAGAGCTTCAAAGTTGCACACAATTGTGATTGACAGAGCTAAAATAATGCTGAGGATATAGCGAGAATTGACAAGTAACATGAATGAACACTGTGTTCAGTTTTATAATTTTATAATAAATAGCCTATGAGACCAGTTTATAAAAAACACAGTAAAGAGAAATGCCTTACTCACTTTACAGGAATTAGTTTGTAAAGAATTTGTAGGAAATAGTTTGCAGGGTCTCCTTGGTAGGAGCCTGATGTCCTAATGCAGTCCCAGGTACTTTCCAGCCCAAGTCCATGGCTCCTCAGTAAGCACCTGGGCAGCCACGCGAAGGCACAAACACTCTGTCTGCCTACTTGATACCACAAGCGGACATGTCAGAAGTGCCTATGCAGGGTACAGTTCCCGGACTCTAATCTTCCTTCCCATATGTAATTATTCCTGATTCTCTCTTTTTCTCATGGTTGTAAGTAGACTGTCTCAGAATGCTTTCTGTGATAAGAAGGCAATAGAAGCTAGTGGAAACTTTCTGCATGTCTGCATTTTAGCAGTCCAAATGTGAAAGGGGGTGTCATGCGCTGAGGCTCAGCCGTGGAAGTTTTTCACGTACAATCATCTGCTGTCTGTTTTTCATCTACAGCATAACAGCAATGCAGTGGAGACAAGAACAACCACCACATCCAGCTGGAGAGCACTGACAAGTGATGATTTTTCTCACATGTGCCAGGGATACATCCTCAGAACATGCTCAATGTAACCGGGCAGAAAAAGTAAGATCGCTTTCTACGTATTCCCAATCCTGAAACTGGCCAGGGCTTCTTTAACAAATGCTGAACTGCCTATTCTTTCAGATAGGGTATCACCACATCATAAAAGAGCACTAGCCATTTCCCCATTTACTTGCATTTTGGGCCATGAAGGCTCAAGATACTGTAAAATAAGGAATGGATCATACTAGAATTAGATAAAAACTCTGCTCTCTTCCACTGTTGGGAACACAGCTGATTACACTGGTCATTGCCCCATGATTAAGAGGCTACATCAATAATAAAGAAAGAATAGTTGAGATTTAATCCTCTGATGTAATCTGCTTTCTAGGAAAATGGTGACATGCCTCGTATAAAAGTCACTTGCATTGTCCAAGTGTAAAGAAGGGTAAGTGTTTTGTCCCTTTGTGTCATTTATAAGTCTAGGCACTTTTCTCCATCTATTTACTATGGTATTTTAAACATATCTGTACACATGGGTTTAAATATACCATTAGAAAAGGCAATACTGGGTAATTTTATCATTGAGAAGGTGTGTAATTCATGAAGTACTTCAATAACACAACAGAAAAAGTGTCTCCACATCTGTTTGTCTGGCTAGAGGCATAGAAATGTGAATGTTGACATAGTTTAAAAAACAAACACACACAGCTTTCCTGCAGCAGTACAATCTAGGACAAATCATTACAAGTAAGCCAGGCAACTTAATACATTCAAATAACTTTTCCCTGTGAACAATCCAACCACAAAATATGCCCACCCACTCCATTTTAATCTGTCCTATGAGTGTTAACACAAATTTGTTGCAATCAAAATTCTCTACTCCAAGAAGAAAAGCAATGTTATAAACTACATTGTACCCGCCCGTTAACACTGAAATCACTGGTGAGAAATCTGTATGTTAGTTGGAGAATAGGCTTGTTTCTGTTGTCCTTCTCTCAATCTGGACTTTGCGTCTTGATCATTTGCATGATTTGTAGACCACAGCATGCCACATGCACTGACTTCTTTATAACAATGCTGATTTATTTGAAAATAGAAAATTTGCCCATACCCAGATGTATGAGATATGTGATGGGGAAGCTGCCTTCCCCTGTGTGAAGAAAAAGCAACCTGGAGTCAGAAGCACAATGAACACACCTCAATCATGTCAGTTCCTTCTGTCCTCTTAACCAGCTACAATCCCTGTATGAATAGCTTGATGTCTAAGTGATTGCTCTGAACTGGAATTCTCTCACCCAGCTTGAAGAACTCTTCAGTTTTTGTGCATGTCACTCTTTTGCACTAAGATGGAGCTGCCTGATTTTCACTAAGGAACAGTATGCAATTTCTTCTGTCCTACCAGGTTGACACTTCACATTCAAAGATCTGCTTCATCACAATTCTTTGTGAATAACCAAAATGGAAACATGCATCTCTCCTTCTCTCTTTCCTTCCTTGCTGTTGGAATTGCTGCTGATCAAAAAGTGATTCTGGGTGTCTCTCCTCTGAAAATTTCAGGTTTTATGCTGGGAGGGGGAAGGAGGGTAACAAAAAATCCCAAACCGTTGTTACTTGCAGCGCTACAGGCTTGGGGAGGAGTGGCTGGAAAGCTGCCTGGTGGAAAAGGACCTGGGGGTGCTGGTCGACAGCCGGCTGAACATGAGCCGGCAGTGTGCCCAGGTGGCCAAGAAGGCCAACGGCATCCTGGCCTGTATCAGAACTAGCGTGGCCAGCAGGAGTAGGGAAGTGATCGTCCCCCTGTACTCGGCACTGGTGAGGCCGCACCTCGAATACTGTGTTCAGTTGTGGGCCCCTCACTACAAGAAGGACGTCGAGGTGCTGGAGCGTGGCCAGAGAAGGGCAACGAAGCTGGTGAAGGGTTTGGAGAACAAGTCTTCTGAGGAACGGCTGAGGGAACTGGGGTTGTTTAGCCTGGAGAAAAGGAGGCTGAGGGGAGACCTCATCGCTCTCTACAACTACCTGAAAGGAGGCTGTAGCGAGGTGGGGGTCGGTCTCTTCTCCCAAGTAACTGGCGAAAGGACGAGAGGACATGGCCTCAAGTTGCGCCAGGGGAGGTTTAGATTGGACGTGAGGAAAAATTTCTTTACTGAAAGAGTGGTTAAACATTGGAACAGGCTGCCAAGGGAAGTGGTTGAGTCACCATCCCTGGAAGTATTTAAAAGACGTGTAGATGAAGAGCTTAGGGACATGGTTTAGTGGGCATGGTGGTGTTGGGTTGACGGTTGGACTCAATCTTAGAGGTCTCTTCCAACCTTAATGATTCTATGATTCTACTTGAAAAATTATAGTCTACTTTATTTCAAAGGATAACCCTGAAAAGCTATTTCACCCTGTCAAGGAAATACTTATCACAAGATATTAATAAAAACTTAATTTTGTGCCCAGTGTTTCTATTCAAATGTTTTCTATCTAGTTTTTTTACACTCTCTCTGTTAAGTGGCATTAACGCTCAAAAGCCTCAAGCTGTTGCCAGCATGAACATGAGGTTTCAGCCCCCCTCTTGTTAAAGTATCCAGAATCGCTTAGGAGAAAGGCAGAGGGAAGAGAACAAAAAAGAGAAAAGTAATTGGAAGCTTTTTTTTGGGGGGTGGTGTAGCTTTGCATAAAGAATGACTGTTAGCAACTTTCCCTCTCGCTTCCCTATTGTTTAGAAAAGTCCTTGTCCTCAAAAAAGCTGTCTGATTTCTGTCTTGCTCTGTTTATATTGGGAGGGTCTCAGTCTCTCCCAAACTTTCTTTTAAGCACCACACAAACAAACTCTGTTATAGCTATTGAAGACTAATGAGTTCTACTGATGTCTGGAAGAGAATCGGTGAGAAAAGATAAGAGGAGGACAAGCCAAGAAAATGGTCAGTGGGAGCTGGTGGGAAGAATAAGCTTTAAAGATTATTTGAGAAAATGAAAAGGAACTGAAATTCAATACAAATACTAGAACCTCAGCATTAACAATAACAACTTTCCATAATAAGCACCTCCAGGGCTAAGGCATCCTTTGCCTTCAGATTTTGACTTCAGGCCCCAATCCAGCAAAGTACTTAAGCTGGAGTAAAATTATTGAACTCAACCTATGTCAATGGTATTGGCTCATATGCTTAAGTTTAAGCATGTACACTTAAGTGGTTTGCTGGATCAGAGCCTTGTTTGTTCTAGTCTATAGTTACCTTATAAGTAGCAAGTATCTATCAAGCACAATTACCTTTCAAATGTGCAAGGGATATCCATTGCTAATCATGCAGCAGGTTTTGTGATACTGGATGAAGCACCTATCTGCAGTACATCAGACTCCACATTTTTTCCATGTAGACAAACAGTCCAAGTTGAACACCAGCCATTCAGGCTTAAGTATCCAAGAGCTGCCAGTCTGCAATGTACTTGTTAGAAATTAATTCCTTAAAACTTCCTTGCAGTGGTTATTACACTAATAGTTCAGCCCTTCATCGGACATTATCATACACATCCAGCATCCCAGTCCAGAGAAAGTTGTTTTTTTTCTTACCTGTAATCTATGATCCTCTTAAAGCTAAACATGCTTCACATTTCAAAAAGTTCCTTTCTAGAGAACAGAAATCTTATTGATTGCTTTTCCTATGTCTGTCTACACTTCCTCTTTCATCTTAGCTGCTTTCAGCGAAGACCAAAAACAGCCCAAGTTACCTTGTTGTAAATATATATAGACCCCAAGGTCCCAAAGTGCTGTACTATTATCTGTTTCCTCCAATAATGCAGCAAATGCAGACCTAGCAATAGAAGAAGTATTCCAGCAGAGGCAAAGTTTCTGCTGCCTTCCTTAGGAAGAAGGAAAGAAAGCATCCTAGTCAATCTCCATGAAAACAGTTTGCACGACTTGTGAGCAGCCCACCCAGAGCCTCTTCAGATTTCAAGTCTGCAAGAAGGGAATTTTGGAATCTGCTCCAGAAACTCCTGAGAAAGAGAGAAAACCCCCGAGAACAAGAACAATGGCAAAAGATAAAATGGGCAGAAAAGTCCCGACAAACTCAGTATCAGGATCAAACACTTATTAGCTTATCATAAATTGATAATAAGGGATTTTACACTCATCTGATTTATAATCCTAAGAGTCAGCTCCTTACAGGTAAGATGCTGGCTTCTCTACACTAGACCTGGTCCTTAGATGGTATGAAGGTGACAGTTTGTTCACATCAGCGCAGATCCCAGGGGGACATTTCTTTGGTGAAAGGTGGCTAAGAATTCCACAGCAGCTACCCTGCTTTATCAAAGTCAACATACAGCTAAAGCATACAGAAAACACGTATCAGCTATTGCGTACCAAGCACCTTACAACCAGATATACATCCTTTGACATGAAACCATGGCTTTCAGTCCCGTTTTTAAGGCAAGGGGGTTTATAACAACTTATTTATATTCAGAGGTTAAATCTCATATTTGTGAAGTGCTGAGATTATTTGTACATTTGTACTACTCAAATTAAATTGATTTAAAAAATCTTATTGGTGTGTGTAGATGTATACACCTGTCCTTTATGCATATAAATTTGTTTATTAATAGAGCATTTTTTAAAAATCATTACTTCTTTGAAACATACTTAGAAGTTTTAAAAGGTGCCATGGTCATATGATAAATAATGGCTAAATTATGAGTTCTTAAAATGTCAGAATGGCAGTAATAAATAGATCAAAGACTTCCCGATGCTAATATCCATATGAGTAATAAACAACAGTTTTTCCTATCCTGTAATGCATGTCATGGTTCTGATCCATAAGGCTTCACATTTTTTTGCCTGCACACAGGCACGCACATGCTCACAGAGCAGATGTGAAAGTCACAAGTCTCTAATGTAATTCATGCTCTGGTTCAGCAACTGTGAGGGTATGCTGAAGACAACGCTGTGACTAACACGGCCAAAAAATTCCTGAGAGAATAAGAATGATTGTTAACAGTTCTGAGAAACTCTTCCTCTGGGTTATTATCCCATAGAGAGATATAGTGGGTTTTTGCTGTCTTAACCAAACAAACAGCTCTGAGAAACTAGACATATTCCCTCTGAGATTACAGCAAATGAAAACCAAAAAAACATCTTATGTTAAAAGCGGTTTGAAGCACTCATGATACTGTCAGTGAAGTACTTGGACTTCCTCCTGCTTTGTGCATCAGGTCAGAGTTTCCATACTCCCAAAGGAAACTATGCATCGGCTGAAAAAAAGAAAGTCCCATTTACCCTACTGTTATCTTTTCACAGGTGGCTTGATTGAACAGGGGTGAGGCATGGGCACATATAGTGACTATTACAGCCACCAGAAATCAATAGAGTAGCAACTCAAATGGGTGACTGTTTAAATTATTTACATCTGGGACACTCTGCTCACACACACCAAAGTAACTGAAAGAGAAGTTGCTTGAAAACTGTATTTTCCTGTAGCTTTCTCCAACTCCTTGAGCTAGCTGGCAAATGAAAGATGTGATCCAGTCCCAGGGCACTGAAAGCCAGAAACAAAGTAAAAAGCTACCTGACTAATGGCTTAAGATCATTTTAAGATTTCAGAAGTGTCAGCCTCCTTTTTTCTAACACCACCTCCTTACATTGCCTAAAGCAACTTTGCCATCCTAAGACAAGTTAAACACACAAAGTAACACTTTCTTATATACACGAAGTAATGAGCAGTAACTATTTCCTCAACTGCCTCTCATGCATTTTAAGCTATATTCAAGCAAATCAAGTTAACAGGGTAGATGGGGAGAAGAAAGTTTTGTGACTCAGAAGCAAGGCTACAACTCAACTGTTGGTACTCCCACCGATTTCCCAGCTCAGTCTTCTGTGCTCCTTTTGTCTCAAAAAATAACACCAGTAAAAATATTTCTAATATCTAACCTTTAAGTTTTCTGTGTTATATTTCTTAGTGTGCTGAGACTGCGATTAGCACAATCAAGCACTGGTTGCAGGCTGAAGTTCATTACTGGTGCACTACTGTGGCTCTGTTTGCTGCTACATAGCATCAGAGCATCCCTTAAGAGAACGTTTGATAGCATCACTCATCTATCTGCATTGTCATACAATCCAGATGGCTGCAGAATGTAGGCAACTGGGAACCAGAGCAGCAGGAGGAGTACATCCTGCTGCAATTTTCTCTCTGGTGCTAATCTTGATGCATTTAGCTTAGTCCGTTGGTTAGGAAGTCTACAGCTCTGGGTAGAGGCACCCGAAGACCTAGCAAATGAAATAAACGGGAGCAGCTGCACTCAGTAGCTTGCCAACTACCAAGTGACCCTACTGTGCAGAGTGAATTTTCTTTTGAATTCCACAAGGGTGGCATTCTGTTGCAAATGGGTCTGTTATTAAAGATCAACTCAGAAATCTGTGTACTTTAGCAGATTAACTATTACTATGATGTACAAACCTAGAGACAAAGAGGAAACAAGACTTCTTCCATTTGGCAAATGCAATTTTATTTCTGGATTAGTTGTAAGAGTTAAAATTTTAAGCATTCTAACATCTGTACCCTGCCAGACCCATTAATTGGCATACTGGAACAATACTGCAAATGAAGAAAGTCAATGTAATTAATCATCTCTATATAAGCACAGAGTTCTCAGGAACGTAATTATTATTTTTCTGTGCTACAGAAAGCAGGCTTTCCAAACCTTGAAAAGGCAAGACTTCAGTAAGAATTTGATATGCCAAAGAACTATAAACTGCCTCTCATTAGTCCAGGTAAGAAAAATCTAAACACAATACGAAAAACAGAATACAAGCTGGCAGATACAAGGAAGGAAGGAAGGAAGACAATGACATTTCTAAGGAGGTATCTTCATAATATAAAGAAATTACTAAGTCTACAACTATAATCATACTTATGTAAAGCCAGGTTAGTATAGATTTTATGATCTTAAGGAATTTACTTAAACAGAAGACATACAGTCTTCATACAACCAAGAGCGAAACGTTACACTTAGTGACTTCCTGCACATTTTAATCATGTATATAGCCTCACTGAGAACAAAGTACATAACTGCAGTCTGTGAATCACACCCAAATTTTCCACCCATGACTATATGACCAAGTAATTTTTGCCACCAATAGAAAAACTTGGTAGTATAACTGTCACTACACATTATGATTTTATCTGGACTACTTGCTAGCTATTTACTTTGCTGGTAGAGAAGATTCTTTACACTGTATAAGCATCACCAAAATTATTCTTTATAATGCTAGCACTCCTGGTATTACTGGTTCTTCCACTGGCAGGGTTTTTATACTCAAAACAACTCACAACTGAGCAACAGAAATGGACATCAAGAGAGATACAAGAATATGAGTGAGAACAGAATTTACCTATACAAAATTCCCATTTCCCCAGGGAAAATCACTATGTATAGAATAAAAATATAATCCTTTTTGCATCCAAACTGGCCTGGGAACGTGTAATCACAAGTGCTGCATGTGGGAACAGACATCTGTGTTCTTTCTTCATTTGTCATTTTGGTGTCTATTTCCAGGAAAATTGGAAGAGAATTTTCAAAATTTGGCCCCCCCAAAACAGCAAAAAATAGATTGAGCTCTCACAGACCAAATGATGCTCACTGGCAGTCCTTCTCAATGGCCTTGCAAAAGTTTTTTGCTGTATGTCTATAGAATGATTTGAAATTACTCAAGTTACCTGAAGAATCTGAAGTCTCTAGTTCAATTTACAGGTCTGATTGCTCACATTTCTTTCAAGTAAAGATGCATTTCATGTGGTTATTGATTTTCTATTAATTTACAGAGCAGCAGGTTTCTGCAGGGGAAAGACTTAATTTCTCCAGTGTAGCCTTCTTTAAAAAAATGTCCTGCAGAAAAAGAGAAGAAGAGATAATGAAATAGATGCTGTTAGCTGTAGTGCAATTTTTAATCTTTCTGGTAAGCACAATTTTATACAACTGGATCTCAACTGAGTAATTTTGATTTGTATTGTAAGTAATAATTGAGAAGGCCACAAATACCCACATGCAACAAGAAATCTTGCCTTGGTTCTTCTAGAGATCTATGACTGTACTTAAAGTAATTACAGCATAGAGAAACCCTACACAGTAAACTGAGTTTGTGACACAAGGATAATTTCAGGACAAACCCGTTGTATAGCGACAAATTAACACAGGCAAACTTTAGTGAAAACCAAACAGTCATGAATACTTGTTTACAGGCACACTGTCGTATAATACAAATGGAAACTTGTTCTTTGGACAAGCCTTAACAAGGAAGCAATTTGTAGTTACTTATACATTTATGAATTCACAAAGCCACAGCAGTGGTCCACAGATAAGGAAAAAAATTAGATTAATCCTACTTGTTTAGGCAGGGCCTATTTACTTCATAGTCTGGCAGATGTTAAACCAATTCTGCAGAGGACCTCTAAGGGACATCATGAAGTAGAAACTAAATACTTATATTTTAATAGGACAGGCATGGCAAAAGCCCAAAGAACACTCCAGCATGCCAGGAACAAAAGCAAGCGTGGCATGCAATGCACAGGCAGGCACATGCTGAAAAAATAACGCAGCCTCACAATGGACAGTCATGTTAACCCAGGTCTGGCTATTCACCATGAGGGAACACTGCAGTGGCTACAGCTGCAGGAGATACCCTTGTCTGTACACGGGTGCACTGCCTTCAAAAACCTTTCTCTGTGTGTTGGGACTGACTGTTGATGAGGGAATAGTAGGGCTAAATATACAGGATATGAAAACAAAAATAACAGTGACAGTTATTTCCTTGCTTGTTAGTTTATACTCAGGTATTAAACACAATTTTACAGCAATCTTCAGTTGCTGTTAGCCAGTAAAACTATACTGATTTACAGCAACTAATACTCCAGTATTCTACACAGAACAAGAGTCTGGGTTAACAGTGACGATGAAACTTTCCTCTGCCATTTTACTTGGCAGTAAGGATATCTTCAAATCTTTTCCTTCAGTCAAGCTAGAAAACTTTGGTCTTGCTTTTAAAACTGTTTGTCCAAAGTAAAGCAAGTTGTATTGACTTGATATCTCTATCACGCTTTAAGCCATAGATTCTTGTGTTTCACACCTATGCTGATTATCTTTAAAAAAAAAAAAAAAGGACTGTGAGTGTCACAAATTGCCAAGACACCCAAATCACGTCACTCTTGTGAAAATTTTACACTTAGGTTGGCTTAGGCAAGTGTTACTATCCTTAGGCAAGGACAGTAACCGCAATCTAATCAAAAAAAGTGACAAAACAGAATTAAATGTCTGGTTGTGATGAAGAATACTTATGGACATTTGTTTCCCCAAATTATGATCCATGAGACCACAGTAAGTGATCCAGACTGAAGTAATTAATTTCTAAAAAAAAAAAACCAAACCCAAAAAACAAACCAAACCAAAAAAAATCCTCAATCTTTAAACTGAAAGTACGTGTAGTCACGTACAACCAATTCTGAGAACCACCATTTTGTAAAGTCTGGGAACCACTGCTGTAATGTATGATAGCTACTTACAACTATCAAATTCGCAACCATGTGGTGCAGAAGGTTACATAGTCCACAAGAAGTAAATACTTGAAATATGTCTGATAAAAAAAGCAAACTGTATAGACTAATGTTACTAGCCTTTTAATCCCCAGAGAAAGAAAGCTTATGCACTTACATTTCATCATCGTATTCCTTTGGAGGTGATGCCGCAATGACTAAGTCAATCCAATCCTGAAAAAGAAATGCACAGGCAAACAGGTGCTGCTAAACACTACTTTTAGAGATGATTAGTGGACCACCATGGAATATCAGATAGAGAATCAGGAAGGCAATCTATTCCCAGGGAGCAGCAGAAAGATCTCTGTTAAAGACTTCTATAGGAAGACGATTTGAAGATTGAGCTGATCCTGAAATTAAAGAAAAATCTACTGGTCTTGCAACAAGCTTTTAAAAATAATTATTATAAGAATCATACTCTATTTGGTCATCTTAGCAACTAATACGGTTCTTGCTGAGAAAACACCAGCTGGAGTGCAGTGTTACTCGTACATTAAGAAATCAAAGATAAGATAAGCTATTATCATAAAATTCCAATCACCTTGCAAGTAATTTTCAATATCAAAGAGAGATTCTACAGATAAATGTACTATAAACACTCAGAATGTAATGTGTTTAAATACCAATCTTGACACGTGGCTAAATGCCATGAACTTTCACAGTAAGTTACATGCATGATTTTCAGAGATGCTATATACCAGTATCTTCTGCAGATTTCAGCTCACTTTGGTAGTACATGGCATACCTGTTACTCTTGATGTTTGCTACCTTATTTGTGTTGATGTGACAATGTCATGAAAGAAAAGTACACCTCATATAAGCATTGTAGGTAGAACGAAGAAGTATTCCAGGTTACTTACCCCACCCATGTTCCAAGCTTTTGCTAGAGTTGCCTGTGCTTCTGCCAGCCTGCTGTCAATTAATATCTTGCCATTTACAGCTAGTATTTCATCCCCTTTCACTATGCCTCCTGGTGAAAAGACCAATATGTTTTACATACACGTAAGCAAAAAAAAATTCTGTTGAGTCCTTTCTGTCCCATATTTATGCAGTATTGAGTATAATGAAAAGTGTCTTCACTAGATGTGAAGGCTTACATTAAAAATTGACATAGACAAGAAAGTTTGCTACAGGCAAAAGCAAAAGGTATTTTTAGGCATGGAAAAGCCACACTAATCTCTTATTGATCATGACCAGTAAGAAACTAGTTCAATAAGATTTTCCATAGTAGCATTTTGCCTGTCTGGGTAATCCATCTATACAGCTTACAAACTGTAGTTGATTGTAGGCTGCTACAGCTATGAAAATGGCAGCATTACTTAAAGACCTGAAGGTACAAGTGGCATTTGTCAAGGGTTTGCAGGACTATCATTCCTTTGCAAGAGCACGTGTAACGTTTAGTCCTTAGAACTGATTCTGACTTGCTAATCTGGAATGAAGCACAATCAGCTAACTGGGACTGGATTTGAAGAGGGGAAAACACAGATGGTAAGGCTTAGCTATAAGAGACCCTCACAACAGTGAAGAGTCAAAGAGAAACAGAGTACTTGAGAGATCAAGTGGCTGAGATGTTTTCACAGCAAGAGTGACTTGAACTTAGGTGCAGGTTGGGACAAGGTCAGCAAAGACAACGTAAGGAGATATTGTCCTGTCCATCTACCTGGTCATCACCAGAGTTCTCAAGGAAAGGATGAGGGATACTGCCTACCAGGAGCAAAGCCTGGAAACGTTGGTATGCATGTTCTTCTGCCTTCCAGAGAGCTAAGCTGTTAGCCAGAAGGCTCTGGCCTTTAGTGGGATTTTAGGAGTAAAGCCAGGTGTTTTACAAGACAAATTACTATTGAAAGTAACATTAAAAACAAAACTAAGCAGTGTAGTGTAGCCATGGTCAGGTAATTGCTTTGCACGTGGAAGTACTGCAAATGTCATTGCTTGGAAATTGTGAAATAATGGAGACCATATTCTGCTTTCCTTAATTAACAGCATACACCAGAGAATCAGCTGGAGGGGGGGTTGGGGTTTTTTTTTTTGTTGTTTTTTGTTTTTTTTTTTTTTTGGTTGGTTGGTTTTTATATCAGACTGGAAAAAGGGGAGTCCTTATTAAGAGAACAGCTCTACGTTTTCAGGCCACGTTATTGAAAATTCTGTAATGATAAAAATACAGCAGCAGTGACCATTTCTTCTTAAACACTACTTATAAATTTTACATAATTATTAATTTAAGCAGCACCCTTCAAACCATGAGCCTCTCTCTGAGCTGCCCTTCCAGCTGAGACAAGAACTTGGCTGTCTTGGACAATCTAAGTGTGCCGCTCAGTACTAGGCATAGCTATGAAGTCAGCCAACAACTCTAAGCCAGCGTAAGGAGCCACTTTGCAGCAGCATTCAAATTCCCCATTGTTACTCACCATGTTTGTCTGCAGCACCACCCTCATAGATGGCAGACACAACTATCTTCCCAATTGGAGAATCAATTCCTCCCTCAACTGCAAGGTCTAATGATCCTTCCTATTAAAAAAGAGTTTTAGTTCAGAAAAGGCTGTTAATTTTTGCTATCAGGAGGAGCTTTATCTTTCCTTCTTCCCAGTAAATGGGACTGTACATTAAAAGCTTACATGAACCCTTTAAATATCAATCAAATAATATAGTATTTACCTTTTTAATTCGTAATAGCCGTACATCTTTTCCCATAATCTGCTCTGGAGTAAACTATGAAAGATATAATGATTAGTCATTTCCACCTTGGAAACACAAAACAATTAAGCTGATCTACGTAGTTTATGGGAGAACAGGGACCTTTCCCACCTCCAAAATAGAGTTAGAGGAAGATCAGAACAGCAGATCATCTTTTCCTGTAAGAAAGCTCCTTTTCAACATGACTAGAAAAGGCAAATACACAAACCCCAGCAAACCAACAAGCAAAAATCTTACCCCCTCCCAGCCCACAAAATCAAGGATGTGTTTTTTCCAGTGTATTTCATATTAAACAGTGAGACATATTTGAATTCTCTCCTTACCATTGAATATGGATCAAAATCTTCCAAATATTTCTGGAAGCCCTGAGAATAAAACAATACTTAATTGTAAAAACATCAGGCTCATGCACACACTTAACACACAAACTCCATTTTATTTATTAGTGACAGAACATATAATTCTGTAAGTTATGAAAGAAGACAGTAAATGGAAAAAAAGCACAGAAAGGCAGCGAATAGTCTGTCCTGACAGTCAGAAGACATTTCAAAACCTTATGACAGATCAGCAGTTTGAGCTGGTCATACCATGGAGCAGTTTTGAGGAATAGTTTACCACCCTGGCAGCTCCGCAGTTCCTCTCTACATCTGACAGAACAGAAACAAATCTTGACAGCATCATGGGCCGGTATGTTCTGCCATACTCTTCTGAGCAACGTTTCTTGGGACTATCACCATGTTGGGCACAGGCAGAAGTGACAGGCTCCAATTCGCCTGTCAGCAATGCTACTTCATGGTGTCTGGGTTGTAGGACCCTCTTCCAGGGGGGGTTCTCTTCTCTCCATCTTTCCATGGAGTTTCAGGGAGTTGGCTCCATACCACAAGCAAACACAGGAGAAAAAACAATTTTGTTTTCATATGGTTCTGGGGAGGACTTAAAAGTTTTGGCAGGAAGTGTCTGAAATGGGGAAGATAATATTGCAGCTAGGTAGAGCAAAATTTAAGGTTTGAGAGGACCCATACCTTCTTAAACTTTCAAAACCTAGTGCATTACCCTTGTCAGACCAACGCTGTTTTTTTATGCGGGAGTTACCTTTTCTGCAAAGATGAGAGTTCCTGAATCAGCAGTCAGGAATCAATGGTGTTTGGGTGGTGTTTTCTTAAGGAGGATTAGTAGTTACTGGGTGAGACTGCATGGGCGATGCTGGAGACTTATAAAAACTCTGTACTTATCCTGCATGTTAAAATAAGGACTTCAGGACTTAACAGAAATTTTTACTGAGGCACCTACATGCTGTATCACTCTTGTGGCTTCAACCTACAATAACCTGGGGATATGGGAACAACGCAGAACCGCACAACCCTTTGCTGACACAGCAAGCAAGCCAATATCTGATGCAGACCAGTGATTCAGTGCATGATCAAGCTTGATATATTCATTATTGCCCTCTTTTCTAGTGGATCCATCTGATGACAAAGTCTATTCCACTTTCAGACTCAGCTAAGCCTTTTTCCACTTGTAAATCAAATGCTCAGCTTAAGATTCCTCTGCTATCTTTAAGGGCTGGCTGTTAAATGACCAAGTTGCAGCAGAACACACTAATGCCTCCTCCTGTTATCATCTTTATCATCTCTCATGGTTGCCTAATTTTGACATGACTATGAATGTTCCTGTGGGGTCAGATGTCATCCTTACCACCACTGCCTCTGATAAAGTCAGTGAGCACTACTACACAGCTCTGCATTAGCAGACCCTTAAACGTATAACAATGCTGCCCATTTGTCTAACCACACTTATACAGACCATGCAACAGTGGTACTGATGACTTGTGTCGACTGGCAGTCATTACACACAGGCATCCTGAATCGTACAGCATGAACTCTGGCTTTCCTGCAGGCTGTCCCTCTCTTCACCTTTTCCCTGAGATCAGAAGACCAACTTAAGCAAATCATGTCCTCATTCTGTGTTTCTTCTGAGACAGAAGAAACATTTGCAAGGGTTGAAGCATGACTTTGTCTCTCCAGGCTCCAGAGAGCTAAATCTTCAGGGCACAACTGCAGAACTTTTGCTTACTGCCACAAGTGTTTTTTTTTCTGTAGGGAAATATGTATTAAAAGCATCTTTTGGGAATAGGAGTGTGAGAGACCTTATTTAGCATTTAAATTAGTATGGGTTGCATTACATTTGTTAACTGCTAACTTTGAGGAACTAAATAAATGGGAATGTGATCACAGACTTCAGCGAGGGTAGAACTTCATCCCGGGGGAAAAAACCCAATCATTCATTCATTTACAAAGTGCATTAATATTATGAATCATTTTACTAAAACTGTAAGAGAAACATTTTACAATGATAGCTACCTAAACAACTAATAGTTTGAATAGCTGAATTTGTATTGACCTTTGGAATCATGGCTGAAGTAGACACTTATGGTCTTGGAGCAAGCAACTTAGAGGAAAGAACTCCAACCTCAGCCAAGTCACTAATTCATTATGTAATCTAAAGGAAGTAATTGAACTCTCTTTGTCCCAGGTCGCCCTCAGGAAAAACAGATGTTGCCCTTGAAGAAAGTTTTCCTAGGAAAATAATTTTTAAATAGGAAAAAAACCCCTAAACCCCACAATAAAAAAACCTGCAAGCAAAGAGTTGATATGATCTGGATCCAATAATGTACAAATACAGCTATGATACAATGAAGACATCCACTGAACTCTAATAAATCTTCCCAGAAATGGGCATCACAAATTTGGAGAGCAGAGAGTGCACTCCATATCCAAAAGCAGGGACTACTGAACCAAGCAACACCGAGCGGAAACCACAGTGCTAAGCCTACCCTCCCACTACTCAGGACATCTCAGGTGAAAGAGTTAAGACCATTCTAATCCTTTCTTGACTTACAATAACATTCACAGGACTGAATATAAGTAGAATTTGGAACATTAAAGTGTTTGATTGCACTGAAACAACTATCTGTCTGGACTTCTAGATGAAAGGTAAAGTTACTACTTAAAAAAAAACAAACCCAAAACAAAACAAGAAGAAAACACAAGCACCTAAGCCAACGTACTGCTCACTAAAGTTTCTAGCATCAATAGTCAACAGCAACTGAGACCTGACCGCAATAAACGAAAAAGAAGAATTGAAAGAGAAACCCATGGCCAGATATAACAAAGATTTCAAAAAACCACATTTGCTGAGAACACAACTGTTATATAGACAGAACATACTAACATTCAATGGCAACTGAACAATCTCAAAGTTTCATTTATCTCAGTCAAATCCAGTTTTCCCTTCTAGATCTAGATTGAAACTGATTAAAAAGAAAAAAATCATTAATAATGTTAATGGTTTACCACTCAAAAGCTCACACTGTGAGCTCACAACTTTGCACCAACATTTTCATATGACATCGGAATGCATCTAACTTTGAAGGTGTTTTGCACAGAAACTGGCACATTTAACAGCAGCAGAGAAGTTATGCACAAAGTTCACTTCTTCAAGGGACCATCTATTGAACTTCCAGTCAACCAAAGAGGAAGAGATGAAAACTTCATCGCTATGACACAGGAAAGCAATAAAAGTAGTAAAACATCAGAAAAATCCTACACAATACAGAAAGGCTATATGAAAAAGTGCTTTCCACCACCATAGTTATTGATTTCCTATCAATAACTATGTTATGATAATAGCTCTATTTGTTAAACTGAGAAAATATTTTATTAGTGAAATCATCGCAACTGGAGACTAAAAGAAACAAGGAAACCTTAGGAACATTAAAAAAAATGCCAGCATCAGATCAGTTATCAGTGTTCAACTATCTTAAAGATTTCACTAACCATATAAGTAGGTACAGATGGTTCAACCTGAAGGATTTACTGTCCTCTCATTCTTCATCTGTCTAGACTTGCAGGAGCCACAGGCACACACTGAAAGTTTACAAAGACTAGCAGTTTTCATGCACTAGAGCTATCTTGCATCCTCTGTTTTAGAAACTGAGCAACAGGATTAGAAAGGAAAGTTTTAAATCTACGATCAGTCAAAACAAGAAGTACCACACAAAACATGAAAAATGTTATTTTACTTGGTTTTTGTTAGATCTAAATGATGAATTGTAAACCACCATCCTTTTAAACATCTCTTGTGGCTGCAAAAGAAAGAAAATTGCCAAACCAGATATTAACTTTTTGCTGTAAATAAGTTATCACCTACTCACAAATAACCTCACTGCTTTTTTTGCTGTTCTAGGGACTGAATCACACTTGCACTTGTTAGTGCTTGTTCCCTATACCATTGCAAAATGAGAGAACACACACAATGAAATAGTACTGAATACAAAAAGGAAAGAATTCTAGAGCAGCTACATAAATAATGCACATTTTCATACCAGAAGATTTCTTAAAAATATTTTCCATGACTCCTTTTATCCCTAATTTCTACCAAACAGTGCTGGGGTCTCTTTGCCGTGATTTTTGAAAAAATAATTGAAAAAAAAAAATGGACAAAATGCTAGACAAGTAATTTCCGAAATATTGAAAAGTCATGATAAATATATGTTATACATTTAAGATTTGGTCTCCTACCAGGGATTTCCTATACTGAAAGGCAAATTCCATTATTAAATTCCTCATGAAGTTGATGAGCTGAAAGAAAAGATATGTGTATTCGGGCTCATCCTGAAAGAAGCAATTACCTAAATACTCATTACTAGTACAGGTTCTTTCTACTTAAAGAAAAATTCCTCTTGAATTTAATTGACTTATTTCTGAGTGATCTTGCTTCAATTTGGATATCTACAAGTAATTTCACAATGTTGATTAATAACTGCTGGATTTTATTTTATTGTGTTGGGCTTCAATGATTTTAATCCTGTATGGATTCTGTTTTTCTTTCGCTTCCAGTGCATTCACAAAATGGTACACTGTAGTTTGGAATCACTTAAAATAAAGAACCTCTTATTATGTTCGAAAAATTTTCAAAAATAAAATGGGCTAAAAAAAATTTATACAAAACACTCCTCACACCTCTCCAGCCTCCACTCAAAACCCTGCATCAAATCAGGTAACATATCTGAGTCTTATGAAACAAGAACAACTTTCTACAGACTGAACCATGGTATTTACATTTCCAAACTCACTTTGCTTTAACGCAAATCACTATATATCAGTTTCACTACTGATTCTATCAGTGTCCTATAGTCATACCATTACTTGGAAAAATATATCTATTGCTGAGTTAATGAAAGATTTGTGGTCTGCATATAATTAATACAAAGACCGAGTTTTTGTCTTGAAGGACTTTTGGGCAAGTCTGGCAAGATTTTCCACAAAACTTTTCAGCCCCTCTCTAGCTACTTAGAAAAAAAAAATTATTTCCTTTTCAACAGAGATGGTTTTGGAATAGCTATGGCCAACAATAACCGAAATTTCCAATCATTGCATGTCTTGCCATGCAGTATCTAAGCACCTGTCTCAGGTCCCCTGACTGCAGTCCTGCAGAATCAGGCTTCAAATCTTGCAAATTAGAGGAAAGCTTAAATATTCATTCTTCCTTTCAGAAATGCTGCATCCAACCACAAAGGAGTGAGGGAGGAAAAATTTTTAGTAGCAGCAAGCGCATCAAAGCCTTCTAACTCACACAACAGGGTGTTTGTGATAGGTGGGAGAGCAGAAACTAATATTCATGTTGGTTTTGCTTCTCTGAAAACCCCACCGCTAAATCATAACAATCCTCTCCTGTTCTGAGCCAAAATTTAATTAGCTTTGCCATGAGTGTATTCCATTTCACTCTAGTACAGCAGAGGCAAACAGTTCACACCGATTTTTGACTCAGAGCAGCCCTCGGCATTCAAGGCTACACTCAAGGTTTAATCCTCACCCATCACTTCCCTTTTTATAAGTGAGAAAAAAATTAATTTTCATGAACTGTTAAAAGACCTGGGAGTTCTGACCTGAATGCAGTTAATATGAAAACTTAAGTCACAACAGACTTCACTGTTCCTATCTGGCCCAACTACCTCCCAGATAACAGGAATGTTTTACCCATTCTTGCATGTTTGTTTTATTCTTATGTTCATGCTTTTCATCTTCTTTACTGGTGAATTCCTTGAGTATAGGCTCATTTGTTTAGCTGTTTGAATCAAGTAAATCCATCAAGATCAGTTTCTAGAGTTTGGTACTCAGGACAGCTAAATTCAGATAAAAACAAGGTAGAAGAAATTATGTGCATTATGTCATATTAAGACATAAAGACTGGAGTTCCATAAGGTGTGTGAAATCTAGCAAGACAAGAAATAGGGTAGCAAAAGATCCTTTGCCTTTGGTGATACTTCCCTTCACTAGGAGAAGCTGAACCAGTCCTGTATCTGAACCATTGACTTAAATAAGGGCATCCCCCTCCCCGCCCCGCAAACAAACAAAAAAACATTCCTTCCACATGAAATCAAATTATAACTCTTATACGTGTCTGGAGACAGGCAGGTACCTCCTTGTCTGTTTTGTCATACACTGGCCTTTTCATTATTTACCTAATAGAAGTAGCCTCCCTCTTTACTTCAGTATCCATGCCAGTCTTACTCCACATACTACCGTGACTTCACTGCAGCCAGGGTGAGTACTCTTCACTGAATTGTCATAAAAGGAAGTAAGAGGTAACAGGTCTACAACAATTTATAGACATGTTTCTCTCAAAGTCCTATCAGAATATTGCTCCCACTGAAACTTCCAACTAATATAACTTAGATCTTCCAACTAATATAAGGCAGTTTGGGAATGAAGATGATTGACATCTGAAACATTTTAGCAGACTTGTGATTCGGAAGATGCACATGCGTGCATAACAAAACGTAAGAAATTTCCCTAAGGAGGCGGATCTTATTGCTGATTTCTCAAATGAATTGTAAGCAGTGAGCAACAAAAAACACAAGCAACATTTTCAGTTTGTACCAAGACTGTCTGATCACACATAAGGGTATCATCAATTTTGCAAACTAGTTTAAATTTGCACACCAGGCATTTATTTTCAAGAGCTAGATTATATTAACTGCAGATTATGATTTTACTCTGTTCATTCCTACCCTAAGGAATTTAAAATTGCTTAGAGATGCTGAATTACTGAACACAATCAAAATGAAAGCTCCAAAGCTCCAGTGCATACAATTGAAGGACATATCTACACTGGAGGGATTTGAATTTATTTTTAGTTCATGTACCTGCCTTCTCTTGAGCAACTTATAAAAACTGCTTTCATTTATCATTTCAATCCATTTATAATACAGAAGTTTCAAGACAACTACGTCTGTGGGAAAACTGGTTACTAAGTATCACTACAATTTGTTCAAACTGTAACTGGGAAAATAAAGGAACAAGAGTATCTAAATTATTAAAGCAGAAGATGACAACGGAAAGTCCATCCCACTTTAATGAAAGACAGCTAGGAATATTGTGCCCATCATTTATTGTCAGATATAGCATAAGCTTGTAATTAAATAAGTGAAATGCAAATGTGATGTATTTTTTCCATCGCTTAGAAAGCTCACGTTGCAATACACTGCCTTGCTCATATAAATGTACATATACACACATGTCCACACACATGCATGTAACAGGCACAGAGCTCTAATCGCAACAGCATAAGTCATGATGACCCTCGAGAATAAATACTACTAATTGGTCCATCAGCTATCTCAGACAAATTTTCAGGGCTGTCATTTGGGAGTTATCAACTGTCGGAGCAGTATTTCTCTTTTTTTTCCAGTAAGCCTTGGCTCACCTTCTCTCACATACCACGATTTCCAAAGATGCTACATGGTTGGTCCTAAAATATTTAGCCTAAGGGTTTTTTCTTCATTTACATTTGAAATAGAAATTGAAAAGAAATAAGAAAAAGAATCTGATTGTGAGTCAACTTTGCAGTAGACTGCATGACCAAGTATACTGGAGTCTAAGATATAACAATGAACTTTTTTCCCTCTGGAAATCATAGAATAGTTTGGGTTGGAAGGGACCTTTGAAGGTCATCTAGTCCAAGCCCCCTACAATGAGCAGGGACACCTTCAACTAGATCAGGTTGCTCAGAGCCCCGTCCAACCTGACCTTGAATGTTTCCA
>NW_008825156.1:3676933-3696389 GCF_000699105.1 Pygoscelis adeliae | reverse complement strand
TCTTCCTTATATCTAGTCTAAATCTACCCCCCTTTAGTTTAAAGCCATTCCCCCTTGTCCTGTCGCAACAGGACCTGCTAAAATGTTTGCCGCCATCTTTTTTATAAGCCCCCTTTAAGTACTGATGGGCTGCAAGAAGGTCTCCCCGAAGTCTTCTCTCCTCTAGGCTGAACAACCCCAACTCTCTCAGCCTTTCTTCATAGGAGAGGTGTTCCATCCCCCAACCATTTTTGTGGCCCCCCTCTGGACCCACTCCAACAGGTCCATGTCTTTCTTATGCTGAGGGCTCCAGAGCTGGACACAGTACTCCAGGTGGGGTCTCATCAGAGTGGAGTAGAGGGGCAGAATCCCCTCCCTCGACCTGCTGGCCATGCTTTTGATGCGGCCCAGGATACGATTGGCCTTCTGGGCTGCGAGCACACATCACTGGCTCACGTCCAGCTTTTTCATCCACCAGTACCCCCAAGTCCTTCTTGGCAGGGCTGCTCTCAATCCCTTCATCCCCCGGCCTGTCTTGATACCAGGGGTTGCCCCAACCCAGGTGCAGGACCTTGCAACTTGGCCTTGTTGAACCTCAGAGGGTTCACATGGGCCCACTTCTCCAGCTTGTCCAGGTCCCTCTGGATGGCATCCCGTCCCGTGCATGCGTGTCGACCACACCACTCAGCTTGGTGTCATCTGCAAACTTGCTGAGGATGCACTCGATCCCACTGTCTATGTCATATATCTACATTTCAAGTATGTTCATGACTATTTACAAAGGAAAAACACAGTGTAATTAATTTTTACTATTTCATTTCTGACAAAGGAATTCAGAATTTATAAAAATACAAACCAGCATGTGAATAAATGAAAATAAGATCTGCAGAATCTAAGGCTCTACACCGCTCTGGAATTATGCACCCCAGTACAAGAATTGTCATTAAGAGTGACTTTTAGATCATGAAAAAAATGGAAAAATACCCTTTTGTACTTACCATTAGTGATCATTTGAAAATCTACATGAATTTTAGGTAGCAGAAAACAAGACAAGCATTGATTCTTTGAGGACAAGTCAACAACAAATCCCACAGCACTGTAGCACTCAGAAAAAGAACATTAAAAGGCTTACCAGGGCCTCTGATTTGATTGTTGGCCTGACCATAAAGTTTGGGTCAGGATGCAGCATGATTGGTTTAGAGACTATTGGTACCCCTGGATGTCGTTGGGTAGGTGGACTTGGAGCAAGCTGCTATGGGGTTAATTTAAGAAAATTACAATTTAGAATGTAATTTGTGCAAATCCATCATTTCACCAAGATGCCCCAATACACACATTTTATGGTAATTAATTTAATGACCCTAATACAACAAAAGGCTTACACAATTATTTTTAAGACTTACAAAGTTAACAAGCCAAAACATAATTTCTCTTGCATGCAAATAGTGGCTTTTTCCCCTAAACTCTGACTTAACCAGCAAGATTATGGAAAAATCTCATCCCTGCTTTTGGCATTTTATCCCATAAAGGCAGTGAACTGAATGAAAAACTACAAGAAAAAAAAAAATGCTAAAGTTGAGTGTAAGAACATAGTGAACCTGAAATGAGATTTTAACTAATCTATGGCTAAACAGATCTTTTAAGATGAAATTCGCCAGGACTGCAGCAATCAGCTTTCCATAAAGAATTCCAAGTTAACTTATCCTGACTTAAGAGCAAAGGTTAGTTACACTAATTACCTACCCTTGACTCTACAAAGTACAGATACCCAGAGGCATCTGAGACCTAATCATCCAGCACGTACAACCCAATTGTACACTTCTTACTCAGTCAAAAATCCCACTGACGTCAAGCATAGTTTTATTCAAGAAAAGAGTTCAAAACAGAGCCCTGTGGGTTTAGTTTCTGACTTAACCCCAGCAACTCTCAGCACACTCTTGTCAATGTTTCTCATAGGAAATGTGATGTATTCCAGATATCATTCATATAGTACAAGCTGTATCTTCTGAAGTTATTTGAATTGTTTCCAGAAAATTGCTTAAGCCACTTTTTTTTTTTAAATAGCGGAATTTTGGGGGTGTTGTTTGTTTGTTTGTCTTTTTTGTTGTTTGTTTTTTAAATAATTTAAGAAAAAAAGTTTTGGAACCAGATCTTTGAGAGTCCCTGTGGATATCCCTCAACTAATGTTGTTCCACACCACAAAATATATTGTATCGTTAAGCTTTCTGATCTTAGAAGAATTGGCAGGTTCACAGATATCAACTTGCTAAAGTTGCACTGGAACTGGATGATTTCTCCTGAGTTGCACAGTTTAGAGACAGACTTTTCTAGAGGGCCTCAGAATGGGGAAACCTGACATCCGGCCATCCTGAATCAAAATCAGTGCAAAGAGTTACCAAACAAATGTGGGTTCTTCTGAGAAGAAAGCTTGCTTCTTAGCCCCTATTGTATTTAAAATATAGTTTGGTCCTAGCTCCTTTTGTGTGTCTTGACAGAAGAACAAAGTATGACATACAGACCACGCAAACATGGACTGTATGTTGCTGAAGTGTTGGAAATACCAAGTCCTCAGACCATTAGGAGTCACTTTCATTACCTGGTATTAGGTATCTTGTAACACAGCAATGGATCCATGCACATGAATGCAAGTGATGAATTTTAAAGAAATTAGCATGCAGAGTCGAACCCTTGACATTTCCTTGACATTAGCATTACATGGGAAGTTCATAAAAGTACAGTCATTACTAACAGTACATGACATACCAGCGGACTGCTTGACACAGAAGATATTTTGCCGACGTGGGAGGTGTTTCTTACAACCTAAACAGTAACAGACTTAGTACTGGGTCCATATAAAGTATTTAGCTAATAATAATTTTGAGAAACAGATCAATTTATACCAGATATTTTAATAGTTAGTTGTCAAGAATGTATTTTGACAGGATTTCCTTCTTTTTGTCAGGTATTTTTTCAAGCTGAATTTGAAATTAAATGATCTGGGGAAAAAAACCTTAGCAACATAGATAAGATTTACCGGTTTGAGTAATATTAGAAAAATAAACTTATGGGACAACAACAGTTGTCTTATTTTTGGCTTTAGCAGGCATAAACCCAAGGTCTTTTTTCACTGAAGTCAAATAAATGCACTACTTCTGCTTATCTGTGGTATTAAAAACTGACTTTTTAAAAAGCAGCAAGGATAAACTGTCCAGCTTCTGATTTTTCTTCCATGTCTGAAACCACATCAGGAATACTGGGTTATCTACTTATAAACAAAGCAGCTTTGGCTCAGTATTAATACTTTACTAAGAGCTTAGTTCTTTCCTCATATACACTAATGATATTTGGTGAAAACTGGCTTATTTTTGAAGGTTAGGTTATTTTGTTGTTGTTGCCCGATATATTTTTCTTTAATTATTAACCTCTTTTCTCTAACATATCTAGCAGTGAAAAACCACCAGAAACATATACTAGAATATATGGGTTTGGGGTCAGATCCAGTATGGCAGCTCCTATATTACTTTTTATCTGTATATTTTCTATTAGCATTAGGAGAATGTATTTCTCCTCTGAATGCTAGTATTTTGTACGCTTGTATCATTTCACATCATTTTTATTTTGCAAATAACTTGGAAAACCTGTTATCCGTAAGAACATCTGACATCTCCATTTCAGTGGATCTAGCATATTCTTGGCACTTCAAACATATAAACCACATAGATCAAGCACTATCAGAGGCCTACTTCAGTTTATAAGGAGAGATTGATAGTTCACATTAGGGCAATTATTCACATAGAAATAATCTGCCAGTTTTCCCTGATTAATTTGCATATCCTTCCCCACCCCAACCAGAATCATGCAAAAGCAAAGCCTAGTATTTTCAAGTAAACATGCAAAAAAAAAAAAAAGAAAACCAACAATGCAGTCAGTCAATCCATGCAGAAAACTGTGTAGGAAAGAAGTGACCATATGGGATCCTCTTCTGCTGTTTGAAACAAGAATCTTTTGCCATAAAAATGAGTACATGAATCCCACTACAGGGCTTAGCAAAGGGAATTATGATGAAACAGCTGCCATTTCTCTCCTAAAGTGAGATCTGGCACAAGATTTCCTCTATTTGATCCTCTTTAGGACTGAGATTGTAATAAGGAGAAAGTCAATATTTTCTCAAAGAAATTCTTAACTCCTGTGTCCCCAAAAAAGTAAAACCTGATTACCAACTCTCATTCTTTTAAAAGTATTTTACTAGTAATTTATACCGTGTTGATGTATTAAAAGTTTGAGCTTCTGATTTTAAGCTGATTTTCCTTGTCCACTCTTCTCATCTAACAAAGCAATTTGATGACATATTAAAACATCGTCACAAGTCATTTTCACTACATGGATATTTTTCTCAAATTTAACTACAAATTAGATCCGCCACCTGCCATTGCTTTTTTTTTTTTAATCTTTAAACAGGCAATTTGGACTTGAGTGTTTAACTGATACATTCTGCCCAAGATACCTGCATGTGGTAGGGTTACAATGTACATAGGGAGGAGAGAGCAAAACCCCCTTGACTTAAATTAAAAAAAAAAAATTAAACTAAAACTACCTCCGGACTGCATTCACTACTATGAAACAATGAAACCATCCCATTTCTTCTTTTAATATTGCATATGGCAGATGGGTAGATCCAGTGGATGAAGTGGGTGATGGAGCAGGGGAGGGAGGCCAGGCAGGGGAACGGTAGAAGCACATGCGTTCAAACAGGTCATGAAGTCACCTGGGAAGCTGGCGTTACTGCCAGGGCTGGACCTCTTGAAAGTGGAACGTTTGATGTAGGAAATGGATGAGCTGATGCTGCTGGAGTAACAGTGGCTCGTGGTGGCAGAGGTGGCGTCACACGTTGTTTAGGCTTGTCAACTTCATCTAAGTTTATATCATCAAGATCTGTGGTATGAAGCTGCAAGCCACCGGCAAAGCACCGCATTGATGTGGCAGAAGGAGAAGCAGAAGGTCGTCCACTTGCCAACTATGTGCAACAGGACAGAAACCTGCCTTAACAGTTCATCTGCCTGCAACAGCTCTGAAGAAATTAATGGCAAATGCTAGAACATCACTCAGCCTAACTGCTTCTGCACAGGAAGCTCTTGGCTTATCCCACACAGAATACACAAACTTTTTCTCCAAAAGCCTTTTTAAAAGCACTCCCTGGGATGCCAGTTTAAAAAGAAAAAAATTGGAGTGCTGTGACAGTAGCCTTGGCTGTTGTGGCAGGGGGAGAATGACACACAGGGGAAAAAAAACCAAACCACACACCTGCATGGAGTCTTTAGATGGTAAAATTGTAGGACAAATCACAGATAACACAACTCTTGCCTCTCCAGACCTTATGAAGAGAAAGCAAGAATTGCTCCTTGCAAAGGTGATTATATAAAAGGAAAGTAATCAAAGACAGGGCCCTGAAATTCCATGCCATTAAAAAAGGGAAAGGGGCTAAATTCTGGTGCCAACATAACGAGACATTAATACAAGAGGGGGGAAGTAAGCTCCAGCAGCTATCAAAACAAAAAAGTTTAGGTTGCTACGAAATTCAGATCCTCAGAAGGTTCTGGACCTTCTAATTTCTGTTAATCAAGACCAGACGCACTGTGTGGCAAACAAACTCCAGAGTTTGAACATAATAAGCAGCTCAGCCAAAAGATAAGTCTGTGTGCATGAAGAAGGGTTCATTATTAGAGATATGAGCTGTCCTACAGACACATGCATCTCAGTCTAATGTGACAATACTTCCCTCAAGTGGGTATCTCTGTTGACATCTTTTGGGATCTCCTTATCTGCCATACTCACCCCTTGGTACTAAAAAATAGGTATTTCTTTGGCAGAGGTCAAGAGATCTTGACTGCTCTTGTACCCAAGTAGCAGTTCAAGCCTGTAGTACCTGAATATCGTTCAGCTGCATTTATCCCTCAGAAGCATTCTAGTTTTGTGTTTTACATGAGTTTAACCGCTTGGGTAGTTTTGTAGAAGAACTGTAATAAAATATTTACATATAACATAATATAAGAATTGATAGAGCAAATACAACACAGGGTGCTTGTCTTAAATCAGGATAGAGTTCTGGAAATACAACAGTGATTTTAATCTGTAATGTTCCCTCTTACTTTACAAAGTAAGGGGGACAAAGATCTAGCAGAACACAGGCAGCCAAATTTAGGTAGTGAGAGAAAATGCAGTATAATCATTCCACTGTCCTAGAGACCTGCACTGAAGAGCCACATGGATCCGAGCCTGAGGCCAGGAAGAACAGAAGACCAGCTGTTTTTTTCAGAGCTGCTCCACATTGACCTGAAGGAAATTCACGCAAGAGTGTTCCCCGAGGGTCCCCTTTGTGGTTGCAATTTCTTGGGGATCCCGGGGGAGTTCAGCAGATTGCAGTGTTCCTCTTGAAAGCAGCTGTGCTTGGAAAAGAGCCAGAGCAGCAGGATGGTGGGAAAGCCTCACTCCACATCTAGAACCATCAGGCTCTAAGGCACAATCACTATCTGCAGCTCCCTTTGTTTAAGGGGACTATTTAAAACACAAATCTGAACCCTGTTCTTTGGGAGTTTCTTATCTTTTTGTCATTTTCTTAACCTGTAGCTTTATTCCATGCAATACAAGGAAGCATCCAAGAGCTCATCATCAATGATGTTCTTATTTGCATAGGATACTAAAAAATATGGCTGGGTATTCAAGTCTCAGTTTTATTATTGGTAGCATATCCCACCTAGCCCAGACAACACACGAGCCAAGGAAATTGCTAATTTTGTGGTGATAATATACTTAAAAAGGAAAAAATAAAAACAGTTCATTAAAATAATAAAGAAATTACCATAAAATATAGGAACAACAAATGCTATAGGTTGTAATTCATCAATTACTGACATTTTTTCTCCCCCCTCTTAGAATGAAGGCTGAGATGGAAAGATGAAGACAGGTTTTTCTCTGGTAAAAACCTGTTGCTTTTAGGAGACAACTAGCGAGTTATTTAGAGATCATGCAATATATGGAGAAGCCAGAATTTTACCTCAGGAGACTCATTCTCCACAGAGGAAATCTGTTCTAACCGTGTTTGACAAAGTCTTTCCACCCAGTGCTGCACCTTTTCTGATTCTTCCAGGTCTTCTCGTTCTGTCTCAGATACCTTAACCGTAACATCAGTGCATGAAAAAAGGTTATAGGTATAGTGACTGTTTCAAAAGTATGAAATGGCATTTAAATTAGTTTTAAAACTAATTATGCTTTTGAGAACAATTTCCTATTTTGCTGTCTTTCATTAAATTCATCACTACACATAGACACTCATTAACTACAGAGGTATCCTCATTTGGGCAAAAACTGACTGTAGAAACAAGCAAATTTGGGAACAGAGTTTTGCAGTGCAACAACAATTTTTTTAAAACTTCACTATCTTTGACATAATTAAACAAATGTCCTGCTCAGATAATTCCACTAAAGATGCAGCTCATTTTCTTTCAATATAATTTTGCACTTGATAGGAGAACACAACATACCTCTTGCACGAGACGATTTATTTTCAGTTGTTTTTCTTTCTCCAACATTCCTTCTTTCTCTTTGGCAAGTTTTTGCTCAAACTCCATTTCCTTTTTATTCTTCTTCTGTTCACACAGACTGTCACTTTTTGACTCCTTTTTTTGTCTTTTCCCTTTTTGGAAGGTTTTGTAATTTTTTTTTTTTTTTTTTTTTTTTTTTTTGTTTTTTTTTTTTTTTTTTAGTTCAACAGATTTTTACACCAGCTAAAAACATTGCAAACTTCAAGCTCAGTACATGAGTGCCTGCCTTGAAAATTTAATTACAGTCTGTGCAAGTATGAGGATGGTCTTTTAAAAGAAAATCTAAAGTCCATTTCCCCAGCAATTTGCAGGAAATCATACCTTATTTGGAGGGCCTGTGCACATTAACATAAGTAGGACAAGATCAGACAGTTCAACTTTTTTGCTCCTCTGCAAAGTTACAACATTAGGGCACAAAGGCCCACTACAAACTTTGAATATTCAAACAGTTTTGGTTAGGTCTTGATTTGCCATCTCTCTGTTCTGGCATTTTTATATAAATACAAGACTGACTGCTTTCAGGTGACAGATGCTCATGTATAGGTAGATGTGAATATTCTACACATAAAACATCTTCATGCGTATGTCCTAAAACCAGCATTGCATGCCTTAATACAACTGAAATGAGCAATTACAAAGGAAAGGTTTAGTTCAGTGCAGATACTGAATTGCTCCCAGGAAAGAACACTGCATCATGAAGACCAAGTAGCTCCTACAAGCACCAGATAAAATCTCACGTGAATGAACTAAGACAGCACAAAGCAACTCTAAGATTTTAGATGTAGAGTGCAACCAAAAGGGAAAACTACATAGTCTTTTGGAAGCCTCTGTTCCTGTTGTCTTCAAAATACACCCTGCTCCTTACTTCTACTTTAACGATGTCACATTTCTGCTACCCTCTCCCATTTGTACTGGTAAGGCCTAGTTCATATTCGAAAGCCCATGTTCTTCTTTTAGTCATCAAAAAGTAAAAACGAGGAGCAGCTGGCCACTTACTGTCAATTACTGCTGGTGCCCAGAGAGGCTACACTTCAGGTTTGATTTCACTCCGCTCATTATCATCAGCTACTGACTTTTCACGGTGGTTTTGGGAATTCAAGGCACGAACATGCTTCACCTTACATAGCATTATTTGTCTTCCTTCCACCTTTTACATATAATATTGGTAATAAAGCCTTGGGAAATAGACATTTTCCCTGGCAGCTACAAAAGTAAATTCTCCCAGTCAAGTAGTTAATTGGAACTTTGTACTGCTGAGTTCAGTGGGATGTTGTCTATTGCTTCATGGTTAAGTGGGGGTGTTGTTAGAAAAAAAAACCAAAAACAAACCAATAATCATCGAAGACAAAAATTTGAAAAAGTTTAAGTAAAAAACCCCTAGCTTTTCACAGTAATGTTTTAACATAAACATAATTCTGTTGGCATGCTTTATTCAAGGCTAATTGGTTTATGCCTTAATAACAATTGCTGATATTATCTTACCCTCTAATAAATTAGAACGTACATTTAGTACTGTCTACTAAATGTAACATCTGGCAGGTATCAACATTTGAAAAATTACTAAATTTAAAGGCACACTGAGCAGTACACATGCCAAAGTGTTCCAGAATATGAACATATATCAGGCAATCTTAGCTGCATTCACTGCATTCAGATACAACAGGATGAGTCATCCTTTCCATCCATTTTCCCCATGGATTCAGTTTACTTCCTATTAAAGACATTTTTAGTACAGAGTGAAGTTTTCATTTTAAGACAAAACAAAAAAGCAATTAGCAATTTGGAGTAGGGTGAAAATTCATCACTTCCAGATTTAAAAGTATTTCTAAAAGAAAAAGATTAAAAATACATCTTTTTGAGCATCTAGTCCACACTGTGTAGTAGAGTTCAACAGGAACTGGGTAAGATCTTCATTACTATATTAAAAGGTATTCAGAGGCTCTCTAAACTATCTTTGCCAGCAGCAATGAAGAACACCTATTGTGTGAAGAGACTTGAGTTTTCATAAAATGTATTTATACTTTTCAGATAGAAATCCTAACTGTACTGGCTTTCACACAAGTTACAGATCCATGACGATTTACAGTCACTAGCAGTACAAAGTGGTATTGGAGTATACCATCATTTCCTATTCTTCATTAAGGAGAATAGGCATTTCCTGCCCACACAAAGTTAAAGTAATAGTCCTAAATGGTGACAGAAATACTTCACCTGTCAGATACAATCCTGACCTCCTCAGAAAACTTGAGTTCTCAGGAGATAGACATATGAACCCTCCTTGACACTTCTATACCCCAGTTAATTACCATCAGCCATCACACCAAAAAAAACCACAACAAAACCCACAACACAACCACAAAAACCCTATAACATGGCTAATATACATTGAAAGAAATAAAGAGAATAAAGCAAGAGCAGGAATAAAGTATTGTTTGAGACTCTAATAATTTGAAATTGCAATACTTTAGCAGCAACTTACAGATATAAAAGTATTCTATCAAGCTTAAAGATTTTCAATTGTTTTTGCTCATTCGCTGTGATGTACATGCTTTTTGCCATCAGCACTCCTCTTACTGGGAAATTTGCAAAGGTATAACTGGGAACTGCATACTTGGTCCCCCTTGCATTTTTGTCTCTGTACTTTTTTTTATATATTATTCTGAGGACTTTCGGAGAACATAAAGATATACACTGCCCACCTGTACTGAACACCTTCTGCAAAGTATTGACATACACTTCCCACTGCAGCTGGCAGGACTTGAAAAGTCCAAAGTATTCAAAAGGACAAACTCCTAGGCAGATGCATCCCAAACGCATCTTAATTTGTGCACGTTAAAAGAAGCAGCATTTGACTATAAAGAATGTCTAGTAATAACAGAGAAGAAAAAAGATGAAGTAAAATTGAAATGCACTGCAAACAAATTCACATCAAATTTTGTACCTTGCGGATTGTGGGAAATTTTCCTTCATACCGATAAAACCATCCAAAAGCTACAAAAAGGTAAAGGAAAAGTTGTTTTTTGAAGAAAAGTCGAGGACCAGTTCAGATTCAGATCAATCCATGCTGACACATGTAACTGATTAAAATTTATTTGAAGGCGCAACACCAAAGGTTCAATATTACATGACAAGTTCTTAGACAACTTTTGATCAATTGTGCTACTACATTTAGTCACAAGTTACCCTTATTTTACTGATACACATTTTATGTTAAGCAAAGCAAATGCAACAAGTAGTCTCCATACAGAACCATACAGCCATATGCATTGCTAAGATTTCTATGGTCACAGTCCTACTTTACACTAGTTTTAACAAGACTTCTTAAAATGAAACAGGTATTCAAACTCATTCAAGCTTGTGGCAGAACACAGTGGCATTTAAGAAAACAAGGAAAGCTCCATTTCCTAGGATAAAATATTTCAAGCCAAGTGCATAAATATTAAAAGACACATTGCTAACTAAAGACATACAAAAGAATTTGTTATCATAATTTTATATAAGAAACATAACACACAGCTCTAAATACAATCCACCTTTCTGTAGGATTGACAGATTTTGTATATGTATCAAGGTATATTTAGAAAACAATGACAACATGTATTGCCCTAGCAAAACCAAATGATCAGTTCAGTGTCAAGACTGACTGTCAGGAGGAAGGGAAACACAGGAAGAATCTGAATCAGGATAGAAAGTCAAGGCTGAGCAGCAAACCTGTTTGTCCTGCTTCATGATCACTTCATCCATGTCATCTGTTTCAAGTTGGTCATGTGCAACTCCCTTTAAATCTACTAGAGAAACAAAGGAGGAAAGGAGTGAGGAGACAGAAATGACAGTCTAACTGGAGGTTCCCATGAAACGAAAAAGAGATCAGCAATGTGTGACTAGGAGTCTCCATAACATAAAAAGAAGTTAGCAACAGGATATTTTTCCACATAATTGAAAAAACCTGAGTTCCTGCTTAAATCAAATCAATTTCCAACTTCCTTCAACCCTGAAGAGCAGTTAGGATCTGCATATGGCCAATTAGTCAGCTCCGCTATGAAGGGAAGCCTGGAGAGGTAGGTGGCTTTTCCTGTAATTAAACCATCAGCAGTTCTGGGATATCTGGCTTCGAAAAGAAATATCTGCCTTCTACTGCACTGTCACTTTGGTAAATGCTATACAGAGAAAACACTATCCTGAAGAATCAGAAAGCTAAATGGCTAAAAGATGATTGCAGAAGAACTATTTCCCCATCTCAGTTTCTCATCCAAGAAAAGTTAAGTGACTTCCCCAAAGTCACGCAAAAACTAACATAATCAGGTTAGGAACCAACCCAGGTCTCCCTTAAGTTATGCAATACCTGCTCCACAAGCACTTTCCAATTTTCCTGTGTCTAATACTGTTTTAGTACACTCTCCACATACTATCTATAGCTCCCAGCTTAGCTTCTTAACTGCAAATTAAGCTCCAAGCATCTTAAATTGTTTTGTCAACTCAAACTTACACGTCAGGGCAATTCTTCATGGAAAAGTTGCAGTGTACAAACAGTACCTCCACAGTCTCTTGACTAATTCTGAAGCAGACTGCCCAGTGATATCAAATCAATTTTCAGGCTGTGCAGACTACAGCCTGCTTCTGAAAGATTTGCTGCAATGGATGAAAAGAGGAAAAAGACAGGAAGAAAGAGAACAGAGGACGAAAAAAAGAGATAGATTCAGTAAGGAAAATGATAGTAGGAGGGGAATAGAAAAAACAAGAAGTAAGGAAAAGATGTTTCAAAGTCTACAGGTAATCCACATTTGAAAAAGCAGGATTTTTTTTTTCCCCACTGACAGATAGTCTCTTTAAGATATTAACAGATCTGCTACTACACACAGCACCTCACAGATGCCTGAATTTTGCAAGTTCTTACAAATGTGCCTAGCTTTCTCATGATTTGGTGACTAGGAATTGATACAGAAGTTCTGATTGCATGCTTTTAATTAGTACATGCTTACATGGTTTGCTACCCAAGCTGTTAGCGTGCAAGATTTTTTTTTTGCAACAGTTGTAAATATCATTATGCCATCATCATTTCATTTTCAAGATAGTTGTCAAAAGAGCATGAACTGAAGAAAGTGATATGCAGAAAAATGATGTGGTGAATACTTTAGCCTGAGAAGGACTAAGTTAGATGTGAAAGGCATGCTGGCAAGAAACAGATTTGTCAAAAGATCTAGGAAAAACACTTTTTAGAAGTCGCTGATTCTTAAGGATCTTTGATTTTTCTCTTTTTTGTCTAGCATCTTACTGTTGTTTTGCAACAATGGCTTCTGTTGCATTTTTTATCACATTCAATATATTAAGTTGTTTACTCCTCCTCATGGAAGAGAAGCAAGGGAGCTTCAAGACATTCCTACAGCCTCCAAAGACTGCCAAAGTAAGAGAGGACCGAGGTGCTGGTGAAGAGATGAAGGAAAAGATCTTTAGATTTTTCTGAAAATTAAATACTGAATTCATTTCCTCCAAGCCAAAAGCAGGGATTCCATATTTATCTTTTCTAGTTAGAAGCAAGCATACAAAAATACTCAAAACCCTAATCTCCACACTGACTTAGAGTAAGGGAGAAGAAAAAAGGTAACAATAGGAATAGTACAAAGTGCATTCATTGACTCCAAATGAGACTGCAAATCTAGTATAGTTTTCTACTTTCAAACACCCCACCTCCCAAGATCTCTTCTCAAATATAAAAATGATGTTATTTGCCAATATGATTAATGCAGAAAGCTCAAAGCTAATTCCAAATGAAAGAACAAAAACAAACACTTGTCTCCCCTTCTTCATACCTTCATTTTCAAAAGTAACAAAACCCAATAACAAAATGCCCATAAAACCTAAAATACTACTTATTACTGTATGTAATATTTTCTTCACTGAGACGAAAGCACTCATACGTATGTAAGTTAGCATTTGAATATCAGCTTATCCACATGGACATAAAAACATAATCACATGTCATAAAAAACGCAGCACTACTTCCATTTGGATATATAGTGGAAATCAGCACAAGTCTACTGATGCAAGAACTGCTCTGTGAAGAGTTTGACAAGCAAAACACTGAACAGAAACAACATGGAAAGCAGCACACCAAAACCCCAAGCTAAAGAGGTTGATACTTCAGCCAATTTCTTAGTGAACTTTATTTTTTTTCTTTTTCCTGCTGCTGCTGATTGTTAAAAACCATGACTGAGTGGATGTAGATTTCGCAAGCTAGGTACCTGTTAAACAAGAGCTATTAAGTTAATCCATCACATGCTTCCATCCTTCTGAAAATAACAGTCATAGCTAGCTTGGCTTGGACACAAACTGGTGATATATTCCATACAGCTCCGTGATGTGTCTGAAACAAATACTTTCCCTAGGAAGCAGATTGAAATCAATGACTTACTTTTGTGTTTGGAACGAGGGGCAGAGTGCACTTCTGCAGTTACAGTTTTTAGAGATTTGGGAGGTTCTTTGGGACCCCAGTCTTCTTCCCACTCCTTTTTAAATTTCTCTTCCTCTGCCGTTATCCTATAGGAAGGGAAAAAAAATGCAGCTAGGAATTCTGAGTATAAAAACAATAACATCAATATTCATTACAATTAATTAGTTTTCAGTATGTTTGTTTTTTTCTCTTTAATATAAAGCATAATAAACTGCCCCTTCCCCCAAACCAAATTCCTTTAATCAATCTAAGTTTCATTTACTAAGCCTACTAAGATAATTTGTAAAATATAATGTAACTGAGTAAAATATTCTTACTTAATATTGAGACTTCTAAAGCCAGTTATATAAACACCTGCACGGATATTAAGCCCAGAGTGATACACTGACTATCACCTTAACTGAAGCCAAAAGCCATCTCTCACCTGATAATTTTTCATTTTTAGAACTGGGAAGTATCTATTAGAAAAATAGCCAGTTTTAACTAAAAAAATAATTGAGAGAACATCTACCACATGCCTAAATCAGACCTTACAAGGTAAATTATACCTAAAAAGCATGTGTCTTATTTCTATATCTTACCTCCATTTTGATGATTGCTTCCTAAACATATAGTCCCTAGGCTACACTAAAAAGTGACTCTTCTCAAAAAGAACTAAATACAGTTGAGACACAAACCACATTAAATTCAGCATTCTGCGGAGGGGAAGAATTGTCACACTTCAGGACAAAAGAACTCATAAAACAAGGAAATTACCTAGCAGGTACGTAGAAAGGCACCATGATCACAAAAAGGACATTTTGAAGGAAAATTCAGCAAATCCCAAGTAGGTCACAAGAGAACAGCCATATAAGCTAATAGCTTGTAGCTTCATATATGGTGCCTTTAAGTGATCCAAGATCTATTCTTGGCTGTAGCCTGTCTTGAACTGGTAAACTGATATATAGTGCCAAAATTTACCAGGTCTTAGATATATATGATACTATTTACAATTGGATTATCTTTTGCATCTCTAAATTAGCTAAGGTAAATTAAAAAAATATCCACATGTGATCAAGTCACTATTAAATCTGCAGCTGAGGTCAGTATTTAAATTTGGAGGCATAGTCAATAGCAGGGAACATTGGACAGAACGTTTAGATTTGTTATTACATTTCATTTTAATAAAAAAGGGGTTACAATGTAACCTGAAATACACAGACCTCTGCCATTTAGGCACATTTGAAATTTTTTCCTAAAATGTATGCGGGATACTAATAAAGGACGCAGTGACTTTATACAAGGAATTCCTGCAGAAAGGATTTTAAAAATGGAACAAAGGGTCATCCTCACAAACTGTTAATACAGGAAAGCATTATATTCTAGTGAAACTGCCTGTCTGCAATTGCTTATTAAATCTAAGCTTTACAATATGTAAGTTCCTATGCTACCATCCTCCCTCCCCTACACCAAGGAGATTGATGCTGACTTAGCCAGTTTGGGTTGTAATATGGAAAAACTTAACAAGTGCCTGAGCAGCACTTGGAAATTATACAAGGAAGTACAAAGACGTGCTAGACCTTACAATGAGCAGCCCTTAAGGCAGCCTAATCATGAAAGTCCTCACTGAGTGAGTAAAGATGCACTTAGTTCAGAAGGATACTGCAGATAGCGAACATTCATTATAACAGACAGGCAATCTGTATTTGGAGAAAGGAATCATTCTTCACCTGTGACGGTCTGCTTTTATAGCAGCTTTCCATGGCTATTGCAGGAATTTTACAGAAGACCACAATAAAGAACAGGATGTTACCTATTCCCCAGGAATTAGAAAAGGAAAACGTGTAAGAATTCATGCATGTCCTTCAGTAGAGCCCAGTCAGAAGATTTTTCTCTTGTGACAGCTGGGGAACATATTCCTTTCTGCACCTCAGATTCAGAAATACCTGCACTTTTTCTATCAGAGAATTTTAGCTAATACAGGTACATGAAACGGGATTTAAGTGAATGAATATGAACTAAAAACTGTTTAAGATGTCAAAGGTGCAAAGTTGAATACTTTAGGGTCAATCTTACCTCTAAAAGGCTGCATCAAAACAGGTATTGTGCAATTTCACACTATCTTTCATGCAATTTCCCAATGTCATTTAGAAGGGAAATTAATTACTGTGATAACAACATATTATACTAGTTAATTTTAAAGTTCCAAATGTAAAACAATGCTTAAGTTACATTTATAGTACTGACCTTATTATGACACAATCTTTGAATGTGTCTAGTTCCTAGAACCACAGATTTTTAAAACCATAATAGACTGTGATAATAAAAATCAGATTTCCTGAATAAAATAGGTTATAGAACTTCCTGCTTTCAGTGCCACAATTTTAATTTAATTAATTCTCTCCTTAGAAAAGCAAAAGCCAACTTAAATTTTATGATGACTGAAATTTCTACTCAAGACAATTAGCATCACATAGTCCTTATTTTAATCTAAATCTATCTAGCTTTTGTTTTCAGAACTTTCTGATAGACTGAAAAAGCTATTGAATTCCACGCTGTGTACACTCTTACAGATCACAAACAGACTACCTGTTTTTTGTTTTTTTTTTTTAAATATAAGCAAGTGGATGTGTCATCAAGCCCCCAAGTGTTTTCCAACTCTTTAGTCATTCTTCTCTGTTTCTTCGCTGATCTATTTCCTTGCAGTATTAATTTCTTTTTTCTGTTAGAATTAAAGGTAGTGGTTCAGTGACAACAGAGTAAACAAGTTCTGAGACACAGAACTCCCTTAATCTTAAGTTTCTCTATACATTTATAACATTTTTAACATAAGCACCCAGCTTCAGTTTCACATTGAATTTTTTATCACCATAATCCTCACGTTTTCCAGGTGCTGATTTTGAGATCTGTTTCCCATTCTGTAACTGTGGTGTACTTACTCATATACATTGGACCCTACATTTAGCTAAATGAAAACATATACTATTTTATTAGAAAAGAATACGCAGAATGTTTTCAGCCAGATCTAATATATTATAAGCACCTTTTTTCAGGCAGCATATTGCATATGTAGGTTTTTACTTACTGCTCTATTTCTCTGCGATATCTCTCTTCTTCCTCTGCAGCCTTCTGGGAAATCTCCAGTTTTCTTCTATAATAAGAGGAATTAGGACACAATGATAGAAATAATATTTTTTGAGTAAGAACTTGCACAAAGTGTGTCAGCATATAGCTAGTAAAAGATATAAACAGTAAATACATATGCATTGGGGAAAAATGCGCCTTTTTAAAAGTCATCTTTAAGATACCAAGGGTTCAATATACTTTCATAGGAACCCTGAGGACATTCATGACTATCTGGATAATAAGGGCATATCATCTATTTAACTCTAAGTCACTATCTCCTTCGGAGACAGTTCCATAGTGTATTATTGTAAGAGTATAAAATTTGTAACTGTCTTGCTAAAAGAAAGAAGAAAAAAAAAAAAGGATGAGGGAATGGCATAGGAAAATAACCAATATCACACTGAATCATAGGGGTATGACAAGTCAGGGAACAAAGTGACCCTTCTGCTCAAGGTGTGTTTGAATGATATCAGCTTTGAAAACCCAGAACATCAAGAGCACCACAGGATAAGGACTTATGAACAAAGACTCTGCAACAGCAAAATTCAGTTAATCTAAGTTGGGAATCTTCTCGCAGCTGTTCCTGTCTTCCATGCCCTTTCCAAATCCAAGCTAAATTTTTCAGGCAATCCTATACAGAGTCCTTACAATCTCTCTTTTTCTTGCTGCTCTTTGATGATTTTGTTAGTCTCCAACGCAAGCCGCTTCTGATGCATTAACTCCTGGCGTTCTTGCTCACGGAGACGTGCTTCTCTCTGCCTTTCTTCTTCAGTCATGAACAGCTCCTTTCCCTGCAATCAGAATCACTACCCAAATCAGTTATGAAAGTCTCATGAACATAGTTCTAGGAAATAATTCAAAACCGATTACATACTAGCACATCTGCCTTTTCCTCAGATTACTTTTTCTGAGGAATGCTTTCTGAAAGACCCTGGAAGTTCTGACCACTTTATTCCAAAGAGCTACTCCAGTTTCGGTCTCAAAGTTATGATGTGCTAAACACCTCAGAGAGGCATGCAACTACTTAAGTCAGCACCAACAGTGTAGGGGTCACGCCAAAGGCATGCTCAGTGTGTCACCCAGAAAAAATTCCAAATTATACTTTCTTGAAATCTAACTGAGCAATGCAATGCTAGAGAACAGCACATTGAATGAATCCCAACGTGGAAGACAACTACACAGTTACTGCATTTTAATTCTCTTTTGCCTGGCTGCTGTGGAAATGTACCATCATCCAGGGAACCCAAATACAGGGAACGTACATTGCCAAAAAGTTATATAGTTGATGTGTTTCAGTTGGTTTTGTTCCCATTTCATTTGCTTTATAAGTAAGACACAAGCACTATTTTCAAGAAAGGTATTTCCATGGTGCTATTTGTGGAATACTGATAACATTTATCTAATTTTTCATTACTGAAATTAAAATCCCATGTTAATTAGGAAGGCAGAATTTTTCATGTCTCTAAGGCTCAAAGTAGACAGCTTGAACAAAAACAGCCAGTGAAGAACGCCTTTGCACCACAGTCTTTGCTGGCCAAAACACAGAAGTAGAGGAACTGTTTCCTTTTGCAATCTCTTCTTCAGTACAAAGATGCGTACTGAGGAAAAGAGAGACATGCAAGGTGAAGTAGGGTGAAGCAGAAGAGTTCCATAGCAAAAATTCACCATTTTAAGGATGCAATCCTAGTGGTACATGCTGGAGTAGATCCCATCTTTTCTAACAGGTGGTAACATATCTGGGAGTTGAATCTAAGTCCGTAGGATGTTGAGTTCCTGGAGCTTAATCAACTAGTCTGGAGCATTTGTTTAAACAATGTCTACAATGCCTTTGGACAACTGTATCTTTTGTTACTGTAAGGGTAGTTTAATTAAGCCATGAATTCCTTCACATAGCTACACAGTATACATGAGCCCTTAGGAAGTACTTAAATGATTCATTAAATCTTGTTTTCTCTATTTAAATCAGTTGCAAGGCAATTCGAAAATACCATCTTTGATTAGTCTATGGAACTTGAGTATCCTTTTGTATATAACTGTACATTTTACTATACAAAGGATTAAAAGCAGTAAAAACATCAAAACATTTATTGAAAGCCACACTGAAATCAGTGGAAAGATTTAGTTAATTTCAGCTGGCTTTAGATTAGGGCCCAAAGGCATATAGTTCTGCTGTACAAAACAGCGGAAATGGAAAAGTGGAAATGGAAAATTGAACAATTTTCAGTGTGTTGATACACTAAAGAGATCAGATGAAGAGTTACACAAGGAATTAATTTGGAATAAAACTAAGACATCAGCTATTCACAAGGAAAAATTAATTCACTCC
>NW_008825156.1:3661349-3676900 GCF_000699105.1 Pygoscelis adeliae | reverse complement strand
GCAGGAGCAACTATCTATTAGAACAGAAGCTCTCAAACATGAGAAACCATTATGATAAAGTTCATTTCCATGCCTTGTCAAGGGAATGGTTTTGCACTGGCCCAGTCATGAAACTGTTAGAGAATACTGTGGTTATCAATAAAATAATCAAAAGCCACTCAACACTGCCCTGGCTTGACAGAATTTAGTGGTATAGACATTATAATGAAACACAGCTTTACTTCTTATCTATTTATTTTTATCATTTATTTGCCTGCATAGTAATCTTCACAAGTGTTCTGCTTTTATACATATACTACTTACAGCGCCTGCTACCACGGAGATAGTCAAAGTACGACTACTTTTGAGCACTCTGACAGCCTGCAAATTAAAGCAAAACAAAAATCAGTTTGAATTAAGTGATAAAAGGCCTGTATGTGTAAGATGAAAGATGCTGGTTGTCAAGGCTGGAATTTCCAGAAGACCCACCGGAACTAAACAGGGTGGTAGGTATTCAAATCTCCAAGTTCCCACGTTCAATACACAAACTCTTTGGTTAAGTAGCCTGATATCAGAACATATTTTTTGCAGCCAGGAAAATCAGACAGGTGCTTAATAAACTGACAACTACGTATTCGGGGAATTACGAAGACTTGATCTTACCTCTTTATGATCCACATTAGAAAAGTCCACTCCATTTACCTCAACAATCTGATCACCAACCTAAAGGAGTTAATCCAAATTTTAGTACAGATGCTAAATTAGTACATATATTAAACGAAAACAGAAAAAGAGATACTCTCTAACATTCTTAATACAATAATCATGGGTACTGGCAAAGTGCAAGGGGAACAGCAGAAACTGGGCAGGCCTGCACATCCTCCCATATTAGCATTTCCTATTGCTACTGTTTGAGACCGAATACTGAGCTCAATGAACTATCGGTCTGATCCAGGAGGGCACTTCTCATGTTCTTAAAGTTTAGGAAACTCTCTTCATTTGAAATGTAACCACACAGTATTTCTTTCCCATGGAAAAAAACCCACAGCTAGTGACTTTACAGTGATCCAGAATCCTTGAGGTAGTAAATACCAAACACGATTTCCTTGAGGTACCTACCTTGGAAGGTGGCATACTTACCTCTAAGCCCACTTCTGCTGAAAGAGAACCCGGCTTAACATTGCTGATAAAAATGCCTGGTTTTTGTGTTGGACCACTGGAAATACTGGTGTAATATAAAAAAATAAACATTTATAGGATAATATTTATAGAATAATAGAGTGTAATACCATGAGAAGTCTTAGTTGTCTTCTCATAATTTGTTTCCAATTAAAGACTGTTTTTGTGGTACTAGCCTTCTCTGAAACAAACACCAAAATTTGCCAGTACACACACAATGGTTTATCATCCTACTTTTCTATCCTTTACACCACAGAACTGTGATTTAAGAAAAAGCTAAAAGAAAAATATTCAAGCTTCTAGATTTTTCCTTAGATGTTGAAACTAACATAGTATACTGACCTACACTGTCTAAGGGACTGGGACACTAATGACATTGGAAAGCAAGCATGTAACACAACGAAGAATTACTAATTTCTTGCACTTCTACTCACTGAACTGCGGTATACTGTATGTATAATACAACGTTGTTGTTCAGGATTATTTATTAGAAGCAAGAAGGATATTTCAACCAAGGGCCAACATCTGCCCTGGAAACTTAAAGCTGCAGTCTAAGCTGGGCCCAAACACAGCAATGATTTTCATAGATAATATATCCAGCAGGTGATGATGAACCACCCCACCAGGTTTGTAAATATTTTTTTAAAAACCTTTAGATCTTCCAAATAATATGAAAGAAAACTTACGCTTTAAAAAAATATTCTGTGCAGTTCAATCTTAGTAACTTCAACTATATATTCCTAGATAGATAAGAAATCCTACAATATCCCTTCTGCCCCAAAGTCTCCATAACTAGCTGCAAGGACAGGAGTCTGAGAAGCATCTGTTAATATTTCCAAAAATCTTGCAAATTCAACATTACTTTTAGGAACTGAATATAGCTGTATGACAGCTTCTCAGTTCTGAAAAGGGTAATAGAAAGCAGTTGAAGTTCAGAGAGTGAACCTGACACCAGACAGCGCTGGAACTTGCTATGTCACAAAGCAGCATTTAAAAGTATTTTAAAATGTAAAAGCATTTAAAAGATCCAATTCCATGACAACTTGTATTATGTCACTTTCAGCCTGCTCTTATTTTTAAATTTAAAATATTTTTGTTGGTTTTAAGTCAGAACTTCTAACACAGGTATTTATGCTTTGTCTAATAATACATAATGTGGGCCACAGATATCCTCCTGTTCCAGTTTGCCTTCCTGATCCAGCGTGGATCTCCATTTTCTCCATTGATACCACATCAATGAAGGATAGAAATAACTGCCTTGGATGTCTCACTTAAACTAGTAACATTCAATGAGAAACACGTACCCACCTGCATCCCATGCCTTTTGTACCAATCAAGCTAATGAAGACTTTCTTCTCTTTATTCTCTCTCCCTCCAGAAGAAGCAAGACCAGCAACACTGCCCTTTCCTTCCTGTAGGGGATTAAAAAACCGCTGCAGATGTTACTCTGTGTTGAACTCGTATCAAGACTATTATAAAACTTCATGAAGCCAGGATCAAACCCTGCCAACATCAAGATAAGATTTCTCTGAGTTCCTACTGGAGATGAATGTGAAGTACAGTCATATCAGTGGAGCTGCATGGCTGAGGTGAAAGACTGAACTTATCTTTCTACTTGGAGAAGATCGTTTAAATAGTCAAACTTTGTCTTCAAAAAAGGATGAAGGAAAATTAGAGGAAAGTGATATGGCAAAAATAATCATTTAGACATTCCCTGACAAAAGAACTGGAAAAATACTTGATAGAGCTCACTATTTAACTAAGTCTTTCTTCCTGAAAGCAAAAGCACAGTAATTGCAGTCTCTTTTTTCATTGCTGCAACCCACAGAAGTCACTTGCATTCATACCTGTCATTCCTCCACTAATATAGCTAAGATAGACCAAATTATCTGTTAAAGATTTATACAGTAGTACTATAGCCTGGTAAGTTAATAAGCTCAAGCAAAGTAAAGTACCAATTAATGAGTAAAAGATATTTCATTTGTATCCTGCCCTTTCCTTATTTAATGATTCTAGAATCATTTCATATCACAAAAGATGTTTGTCCCAGAACCCTTGTAACAAGATAGTGCATCATAGAAATACACACAGTAACTTCTGTGATAAGGTCAGAGGAGAAAGTATTTCAGAACCATTACAGATTTCCCAGAAAACACCTTAATAAAATATTGATTGCTTACCCCAGAGTCTGACACAAACTGGTCCACATATTGCCATTTAAGGGGTTCATCTGCTGAACTGGAAGGAAAAAGTAATTTAAAATAATGGGGACAAAATAGATGTGAATGTATTCAAGAAGCTACTTCAGAATGTGGCCTCCTGTTTTGCATCCACAAGTTCCTCTGGATACCATTCACAACAACTGGTTTATTTTCCAGCAATTTAAATAGAACATCAAACAAGCATACAATTATTTAGGCTAGTAAAGCTGATCAAACATAAAATTGAGAAAACCTCTTCAAGTGAAACAATTTTGGGAAACTAAGAAAGACTGCAAAAATAATCATAACAACTTGAACTGCTTATATAAATGTCTATGCAGAGACACACCTCCCATCATCAACATTTCTCAAACACTCCACTTAACATTTCAACTTCTCAACAAAAATTGGAAGAGGACAATAATTTGAAATTTTTCTAAGCGCTGAAGCAATCATCAAATGTTACGTACATAAAGAAGCAGTGGAGCTCTCCGTTAAGCTAGGTGCATGATAATGAAATTTCCAGGTAATATCCAGGAATAATGAAGAAATAGAAGTTGGTTAAATTAAATAGGCAACTGGCATACAAAGTCAGATTCATCAAACAAGACATCTGCCTGTTTATCACAAAGGACATGATATTTTAATCAGCTACAGAAATGCCCATTCACACATTTTCAAAAACACAGATAAACACAGAGGTTCTCTGGATATTGAAGAGGCTATGTAAAAATGAATAACCTAATTTGTTTTCAAAGTAAATACCATTACCTTTTGACAGGTATCATGCCAATATCTGAAAAAGAAAAATACTCTGTTAAGTAATACTTTCTACAGATCACTAGCAATCTATTAACAGCAATCTTTAGTGATACAGGTGATTTTTTATATTACTTACATCTTACTTTTAGGGACACTATTTTCTTTGTACGAATGAGGTTTATGACTTCTTCATGTGTGCATGACGCAATGGAATATCCATTTATACGAACTATCTCATCTCCAACCTCAAAAATGAAAGGGAGAAGAAAAACTAGATTGTAAATTAACGTTAAAAAGTTTTTAAGCAATGATACAATCTGGCAATCATTTTGATGCAAAGGTTTGATAATGTTGAGTCCTGAATACTTTTTGAATTTCAGTTAATGTCCAGATCAGATTTACCTGTATTTGTTTGAACTTAGTATTTAACACCAAAAGGGCAGACTAATGGCCGAATAACAATTTTATAAATAATATCTAGAGGAAAGCATAAAAATGAGTCTCTACACATCAGATTTGTACTCCACAGATTACCTTAATTACAAGTGTCTGTATTTCAATTCAAATAATTTTGGAGTGACTTTCTTCCTTTATACTTCAGCAGCTTAAGTTTGCTTTTACCACATGTTCTCATCCCTTCTTAACTATTTTGATCAACAGGAAACTAAACTTGGTCTTACTACCTTGCCCGATTCTGGATTCAGAACAATGCATTATTTTAATGGAATTTACCTCCATTTCAGGTGCAACATCTGATTAATTACAATAGTCATGTACTAGCATAATGAATGCTTATTCTGGGATGCAGTAGCTTAAGTCACTTGGATCATCTACATTAGTTACAAACTTGTATGCTACTCGTGTGACAGATTTTCAAGTGTTTCACAGCAGCAACCCATCATACGCTATGGCTGAGAAGATGGTACCACCACCCTACTGTGGCCCCTAGGCTGTGGCATTCCCCCTGTTGTGTGACACGAAAAAAGTGAGAAAACTTGAGACAGAAACATAGAAGGAATCTCCCACCAGATAGTCAAGTCAGTCACTTATTCCCAAGCTTACTCAGGCCTCCATGTGTATGCAATATATATATATATATATATTTTTGGTATTCATGGGTGACAGGGAGCATAGTCAGCTACAGAGCAGACCAAGAACATGCACTCTGAATAGCAGAGAGAAAACTAGTGTTAGCCCTGAGGCAAATTTAGATGAAGATAACTTGACTGAAAGGACCAGTAATTTGTACTCTGTCCTCCACCCTAAGGGATTGGCTCTGGGTCTCTGTAGAGATACAGGCCTTTTTTGATTACCTTCCAAACCTACGTGCATTTTGTCTCACAAATTGGGTATACAATGGACTGAAAAGCAATTGGAATTTTCCACCCAGGTTTCACCTGTTGTGTGAGAAAAGATGTAGCGGGTTTACTAATAGGAAAAAAAAAACCAAACCAGGTATTCTAGAGCAAAAAAATAATACTAGATAACTAACTGCATACTAGTGTAAATGATAACCCTCATTGCCAGTGTGTACTACCTGCCTTAAAAGACTTCAATATTGTTCTGAACAAATCACAGAAAAACATATCAGAAAACTCTCATGAAGGAATGAGAGCAGAAATACAAAAACAACTGAACTATCCTCCAGCATCTTTATATTAGTATACTGCACCAAAAAGAAGTAACATATCTGGAAGCAAAAGACTGTAGAAACGAATCTATGCAGTGCATTCAATTTATCTCCAAGACTCATGGTCTGATCCTAAAACAGGCCAGCTTTACACAGAAACTACGTATGTCCTGGTATATAAATTAAGTACAAAGACCATTCTCTAGCACTGAAGGTAATTCCTCCAAAGCAGGGTGGCTCCATGTAACCTGCTCTCTAGGAATCACCCCTGGCATGTGTTATCACCTGAACTGCACACTGGGGACCACCCTAACATCTATCAGCAATCAAATAGCAGCACCCCAAGAATATTCCCTAGCAGTCCTCACTAGTGTAGAACAGACAGGGTGCCATAAGCTTTCAGCTGCTTCTATAAAATTTCAAATCTTAATTATCAGAACACACGAAAGAACTAATAGGACGAATGTTTATTTGGTGATAAAATGACAGTACATCATTGGAAAGCTTTTATTTCAAAAGATTTCCCTTCCTCTAATACAAATCCAAATTTGGTATGATGACTAGACTAGAAATTTCCAAGATTCTGTGAACTCTCCCTAATGATCCCCTTAGCTAGGTAGACTGAGAAGGAATCAGTGATGGAGACTGATTGCCCACTTCATTTAAGGTTGTATCTTATTATCTGCTCAAGATAACACTGAAAAATGCCAGGCCCTGGCTAGAGCATCATAAGCAAAGACTTTTACATACTGTGAACCATGTGTCATGGCTGTGTGAAAACTAGTGCATACTCTCTTCCATTAGGCAATGCAAATCAATCCTCTGCACGGTAGGATATACAAACGATTACCAGGAAATGGCTTTAACAACAAATCATCAACAACACCCTCTTATATCTCTGTACTTTGATCTCCACAAGAACAAAGCTTTCACTTTAGGTTTGGAAAAGGTCCTTATACTATAAATTAAGAGCACAATTTTTTACAGTCTTAGTGAACATCTTTATTGACTAAAAAGTCTAGGAGAAGAGGCAGGTTCATCATAATGCATTTGGTGAAAGTTAGTTAATATAAAGACTCTGGCTATACTAGTTCTGATCTGGGGAGAACTTCCCTTTCATCCACTTGCTTTGGGACTGCCAGTGCACCAGCCCCTGGTACCAAGATGAGTTGTGAACACACTTTCAACTGCTGCTGCAGAAGATCAGAAGAGTTAGCTCTTCCAGAGTGCAGGGGGCACAGAAGAGTCACCAGGAACAGAAAGGGATGAGAAGATTCATTCAGCCCTAACCACTAAGGTGGTGCAAAAAAAAAAAAAAGTCATTGTGCAAAAAACACTATCTGCTTACAGAATTAAAGACTTCATTGTAATATTCACAACAGTATTACAATAAATATCGTAATCTTTAATGCGTTTAAGACTGTGCAAGCAATTGCCACCTTACATAACTGTGACCCAAATTTTAAGTTTTTTTTTCTTTTGAGCCAGATACTTCTAGTCTCCCCTTTCCAACATTACTGTTCACTCGAAGGATAGAAGGTAACGCCACCAGTCTTAGTCAGACTGAGCAAGTGATCTACTGTGGCCATACAGACTAAATCATACAGTGTATCCACTGTTTCCTCCATCACACAAGTTTGATGGGAGTACCTGTGCCTGAAAAAAGTGAAGAAGTCACAGTCTAGCTCACTGAGGACTAGCTTCCTTGTACCTTGCTGACAGTTTTAGGGAAAAAATGGGCACAGCTGGAGACTCCTCCTCTGGCACTGCACAGCTCAGCACCAAAAGACTAAATTTGCATCACCACATTTATTTGAGAGGAGGGAGTGAAACTGGAATTCGGAATTCCTCAATATGGCCTATGTCTTAGAGACAGTCACATTAACACACACTGTAACAGGTCTACCCTTTGGTGACAGGACATTGGGCATGCCATCACCTTCTGCCTTTTTTCATATGTAATAAGTATTATCAAATCTTCCTACCGTGATCTGTTCAGCTAAAAAAACCAAAACCAAAAAACCCAACAAAACAACAAACCACCTGCTTATCTTTTTCACTTCTTTCACAAACTTTTCTACTGCTTCTGGGAAGTGCCATATGCTCTGCAATAGTACACAAAACATTAACAACACGTCCACTGTACCAGCATAGCTCATGTAGTGCAGTTTCCTCTCCACTGAACTCAAATATTTCTATCTGACATAACACAGCGTCGAAAGACTACAAAAGCAAAGAAAATGCAATATGTGACTGTCTTGCAGAAGAGAACACACTTGCAGAGGTAGAACATGACTGTAGTCCCCAGCCCCTAACCAGTGGGGCTGCTGCTCCACCTGCTGGACATCCAAAAATCTCACCCAGGGTAATGGCCTGCGTGCAATTTGCAGCACTCCCAAGAGCTTGACTGTTTTCATTTAACTCAGTCAGATTTTTAGCATGAACTTTAATAAGAGCAGAAATAGGTCAGTACCGAAGGCTTTTGAACCTACAGCCTGTGGTAAAAATGCAGAATCAGACAAGGAAAAACACATGGGGTCTGCAGTTTAGTGTCACACCCCTGACAGCTCTCGCTATGAAAGAACACTCAGTTAACCAAATTGTTCCAAACGTTCAAAACCACATCCATCCACCCACCCACCCCACAGGCCTGGCAGCCATGCTATTGCACTCCTCTTTCCTCTGCTAAATTCTAAGCTAGTTCCCCACCCCAAAACCAAGAATTTAGTCTAGAGCTGTTCCATTGCCCTCGGTGCTTCAGGAAATCCATTGTAACTAATGTATTCTTAGGACTGTTATTAGCACTGGCAATGTGACTGTACTGCCAAGAAGCAAAATGGCTCAGAGATAAGTCAGAATTGTGGCACTGTGCGTAAAGACTCAATATCCTCTACAAACCATAAAGACTCTCAGCCTATTTAGGATTCTACTGGTTATTCTAGGAAATGGTAGAAAAGCGAGTGACCTCTGCTTTTCAAAGGAAGGTTGAGTTAGTCAATAGTAAAAAGCTCAAAAAGCTTCCTCCATTCCCATCTCTGGCCTTTCTCTTGGTTACTCACTTGCAAAAAATACCATACATTTGCATATAACTATTTAACCTCAAGTATGCAATATTGACCTCATTTGATCTACCTAGACTTTTCTATTGATCTTACGTATTTGTTCTTGGTGGGTTTTTTTGTGGTTTTAGTTTAGTTCAAGATCCCTCCTTTACTCACATCTTCCACATCATGCAGACTATAACAGACCATGGAGCCTGGGTTTGCACAAACACAGCTTTTTAAAAGGGTAACCTAACCTACTGTTATTAACTACAATGCCATAACACACAGAAACATCCCAGTTTTAGGACTGCAAATGGCAGCACTGTTTATGAATCTCCATATAGCTTCTGTATCACCAGAACAAGTGTTGCTCTGAGGATGACATCATTCACTAAGCGAGTCATATCTGTTAGTATTATATCATCTCCCTAAGAGTCACACACTTACAAAATTATAAATGCAGCAAAGAGCATATTTTATTTTTTCCCTCCCATATGGGAATGAACTTTTCCCATATAGATATTTTTAATACTCCTCTTTGCTGAGCTTCAGAAATGAAACAAAAAGACAGTCTAGTACTCTTCACTCATCCTAATGACATTTCTGTTACTGACTGACAATGTATGACTGATGGTGCTTTAGAAATACACCAATCTAGGCTGAACTACAGGAGATGTAGACATGTAACAAACTGCTTCTCTTCAGGACACTTGAACAGCTTTTCCTGCTAAAAGTCTCTATACACTGAAGTAATTAATAGCTGTTTTCATATATTTTGTTACTTTTGTACTGGTATCACTGTATAGTAATCTTCTCAATCAGAAGCAGTAGAGATAAAAGTCTGCAGGATTGAACAGAGTAGAACAGTAACAATTACTTTGTTATTATATATCACTGTTTCCCTTTCCCTATCAAACAGGGAGATGACGGACTTTCAAAAGAAAAGCTGCAAACCTAACTTTTCCCCAAGTAAAATGCCTACTATTTGTAACTTTTAACATAAGAAATATAATATTTAGTGCTTCCAGGAAATTGAAGGGTTTTTATATAATAGCATCACTGTTTCAAATTTCTCATTTTGTATACTTCTTCCACTTTCATCACTCATACCAATCTCCATCTCTTTGTATTCAGCAGAATCCCCACAGACAGAAGTATCAGAAAGCAGAGGAAAAAAAAACCCTGAAGTACATTTCTTCATGAAAAGACAGAACACTTGCCTTTTAGAGAAATGGTAGTTAAAAAAGGGTCAAAACTACAAATGCCTCAGCAAGCCTTCATGATCATTCAATCATTTTAATGTAGCTTGGAAACTACTTCACGGAGAAATCATGCAAAATGAATTTGAATTTTTTAAAAAAGCAGCAGGATGTAAAACTGATAGTATAATAGAAGATCATTATACCTTTCTCAGACAGCATTTTTGGGATAGAAAATGTGTAGAGATTTAGTTAAATAAAGCAGGTGGGTGAAATTTCAGAAGCAGTTGGCTTTACTATGAGACAGCAATTTAGAACAATGGGCTGCCTGTCAGCTCTTGTTATTCAGTGGGGTTCAAAAAGTGCCTAATGCCACCTATTATGAAGGCACTTTAGGCTGAGCTTTAACACCACGTATCAAAAAACGTAAGTCAGACAGTTACGTGAGCTGCGAAGCACCATCTGTTCATATTAATACATATAATCTAACAAATCCATAGTCAGTCTCAAGCATATTTCCCCCTTATTGTCCCTACTTTGTCTGCCAAACTCCAACCACATTCTAAGTTGCAGTACAATTTGTACAACCCAGCCTAAAGATCCTTTACAATCCCATTCACTGTCACCAACATGTAGTACAATGGCCTCAGTCACAGAAAGCCAGTAGGGCCTTTTTGCATACTGAGAAAAAACAAAAATTGACGTCCTTACAGTAGCACAACTGAGCATAACTCCTTATCTATCGATCATGTCAAAACATTAGTCTGAAACAAGCAGAGAAGCAGAGCTACAATACAGCATTAAGATGAATGTACTAGCATGACAGTTTAAGACAGTGGCTATTAAGTCCTTCATTGCTCAGCATCATTAATGCCTTCCAGTATTTCCAGGAGACCATTTCAAAAGCCATGTAAGTGACTGGTCTTTGTCTTTTGCTCAGTTTTCTAGCAGTGGAAGAAGGATGCAGCTGGAATCTCTCTACTGAGCTGATCACAATCCAGGAACAACTCTCTTGTCTACATTTCCCATTCTCACTGTGTAATGTAGTGCACCAGGTACACAAGCTTTTGCAGTACAAACTCTGGGAAGGTGCATCAACACCCTTTTCTGGAGTTACCCACTGGCAAATCCCATGCTTAAAAGTAGGCTACCAACACATCCAGCACAGTGTTTGTGGTGTCCTATGCCACCCTCTCAATTCTAACTAAATACAGAATTTGTGGGGGTGTATTCCCTGAATTTGTGGTTTTGTTCTAAGAAGGAACTTCTAAAAGCGTCTACGGAGTCGGTCATGTGCTGGTCCAGAGCAGGCTGCCAGAAGACAGAACTAATTCAATGGTGATTCTGAATTAATGAATGGGATATATAGGTATGAATGAACAAAAGGGTACATGCATGTATGCATGCAGAGAGAGGAACACTTATTCAAATTTTAGAAAGCTCTCAGCATGAATTATACAAACATGGTACCCTAACTTTGACTGCCTTGTCGACACAGAGCTGTTTGGTTTTTTTTTTTTTTTTAAATTTACGAGAGTGGTGGGGTTACACTGAAGCATATCTACAAAACACATTAGTTTAATTAAACACTGTAATGAATCATGCCAGTCTAATACATTTTGGACTAGTATTAAATATAATCCTTAAACATCAGTACTTCCAGCAACTATTCACACTTGACAAACTGAAGTTAGCCAGGCATATCAGCCTTTCTACTCAGAAACACAGACCTTTAATACACCTTATCAGCTTCAAAAGCATAGAAAGATGCAGACATTTGCCATACCAACTGCTCACTTCTCTCTTCACTAAGATCTATACGAGCAAGAAATGACACACTCAAAAAAACCAAACACCCAAAATTTCATTAATGCAAGTTGCATAAGTACCAATATAGAAAAAATGTTTCTATAGATAATTATTTTTGCCAATCTTTTTACAGTTCATCTATCTAAAATGTAATCACTGAAAGTGCAATTCTACACAGTACAAAGGATACTGAAAATGGTTAAAAATAGGTTCTTTCTTTTATGTACTTCCATTGCATAAACCAAAACCCCCACAATTTATACATGAAGTTCAAATAAACACTTCATTACACAGATTATATCTGTGCAGGACAGCATTAAGAGTTTTAGTATTTATATGCTCTGTTTTACATTTAATCAGAATTTGGCAACTTAAAACACTCTTCCACAGTCTAGTAAGAGATCTTTCTTTCCATCTGCTTACATTTAACTGTTGCTACTCATGAAGTATAAACACTCCAGAAAGTCCCTTTATCTTAAAAAGTTATCATATCCCAAATATGAAAAAGGTTTACATATCATTAAAATTGGTGAAAAGAAAAGAACAATTTTAGTAACTTGATTCACCATCGGTATAATGGTATTTACTATGGCATGGACTTACATATTTTATGAATTTTATTACAAGAGACAAAGAGCACCTTTAGCAATAGCTATTTCTAAACATTAAAGAAAATTCTTACTGCCTGCTTCCCTAACATTGTAGCAAAAGGCTTTCTGCAGCACAGCAGCCATGAATATAATTTTCTTACCTGAAGTCCAACATTGTCTGCCTGTCCTCCTTTAACTAACTGGGAGATGAACAGGCCACAGTTAAATTCCACTCCACCTCTCACACTTATTCCAAGTCCTTCAGGATGCAAACGATCCAGTCTCACCTCTTTCAGCTTTCTGCAAAAATGGAAGATACTTGGCTGTTCAGCTGCATAACACTTCATGGCAATAACGTTTCAAAGTTACACATTATTTTTCTCTTATAACATTTAGGCATGAAAACAGCAAGTTGACTGAAGTTTGGATGGATGTGTGTTAGCTAAAGCCATCAAGTATTTTTCATAAGAAAAGACACCTGCAATCATTGAAGCTGTCTGCTTCTAGAGGGTTAGAGCTACAAGAATTTTTTTTTAAATTAAATGCAGGAAAAATGAGAAAAGATTGTTTCAACTGGAAAGCATATTTTTTCTACTCCCTTACCCTGCTTTTACTAGATTAAACTACTTGGCAAACAATTTCAAGTAGCTCAAAACTGTACTTCTAGCAAATATAGCGAAAGTAAAAAAATTATGCCCAGCTCTACACAGGTGACTGATATTTTAATCGGAGTTTATCTGAAAACTCAGTCAGTATTTCCTGCTTGTATTTAAGTTAGCTGTATTGTTCTGCATTCTCTTACCGTGATCTTTTGGGTGTAAGCTGATCATATTCCACCTGGTGTTTTAATGGGATAAGTGGGCGGATAGCATCAAATAGAGGCAATCTGCTTGGTTCATTAATCACAAGTTTTAGGTCCCCCACAAGCACTGGGAGATTCATAGATCTACAAAAAACAGTGAGAAAACAGGCACAGGTAATCAACACATCAACACAAAGCATCATTTAATAATTTGCTGTACACATGGCTTCAAAATTTGCATGTCCCTTCAACCTATTGAAAAAGTTATTTATATAGATATTGGTTTAACCAAAGCAAAATAGCCTCTGAGAAAGCAAGCCTTCTGTAAGCAAGTTTGACGGTTGGACTCGATGATCTTAGAGGTCTTTTCCAACCTTAATGATTCTATGATTCAAAGAGGAATAACAACTACCTCCTCCAAAATAACTGAAATGTCCTATATATTGCCTTTATCTTTTAAGGTCACTCACATCACTTTTATAGATGACATTTTTAATTCCGTTCTCAGAGTCCCCAAAAGATTTACGGAGCCATTTGGAAATAGCTTTCCAGACGAGATAGACCTGCCTACTAGATTTTTGTTTCCTTTCTAGTTAGCAATCCTTCTAAGTGAATCTAGGCTACAAGCTTCTTCCTCTCCTGAACTTAAGGGACTGACAAATTGTTTTGATCCAGGAAAAAAAAATCACGATAGTCAGTAGTTAGAGCAAAGACTTGGTTTAAGTTTTAAATTTTTTTTCAAATGAAAGTTGAAGGGCCATCAACCAATAAACAAAATCCACAGAAGTTAAACCGCTGTGAACACCTGTTTTATCAGAGCTATGCAAAGTAGTCTCCTTGATATTGTCAGCACTGAGACAGTTATAGGTCTAGAAAATGTACTTCATTGCCCAGCTGCAAGAGTAGAGTAACAGCTCCTTAAGATTCAGTGGAGCTATTCCTACACAACATCCAGTTAAACTTAGTCTATATTATTTGCTCTTCCCTCTCTTATAATTTACGTTTCCTGGCATACAATATTTCTGAGGCACTGAAAATACAGATCAGGAATGCATATTACATGGGATTAGAGGTCAAATACTTTTGGAAATGCTATTCACAGTGAAGCAGACATTAAGTGTTAACTCCAACAGCAATTGCACATATTTTTTCCCTGGAATACTTCATAATGTATTCAAAAAAGTGATACATCGTCAACATATGTTCACAAAGATATTGAAAATTTTGCTCAAGTCATTGCAATTTTAGAAATTGAAGAAAAATTACTATATGCATTGTTAATTGTGTAACTGCAAGAAGATTTTAAATAATTAAGAGCTACTGAATCAACCGGCTTTCCAAACAACAGGCTTTATGAATGGAAAAGCAATTAGACAGACCTGAGTGAAACTGAATCAGATATGTAGCTGAATACACCCATAACTATAGCTCAGTGCAAACATCAGATGGAAACATCTACATTTCACTCAGCTGAGATGCTATTAAGTTATGAATGGAAACAAAGTCTATCAGAGCCACTTGTCTATGATGAGTGGAAAATACATTCTCATCTTCTTTGAAGAACAACGGATCAGATGCTGATCTCATTTGCAATGATACAGGTCCTAAGCAACTGTGGTTTAAATCAGTTTGGCAAAAGGATTGGTAATAGGCCTATCACCTTACCATTTTTTTCCCCATTATGTCATAATAAGCCAGAGTTGTTAAACATGTCAGATTCCCAGACTAAATTTTTTCAGCTTTCAGATAAAACAGTTGCAAATTTTTATGTGAACAGCTAGCAAGAATCTTTGAAAAGCAAACTCAATGAAAACCTCTGTTGCAAATAAATAAGCATCATTTGGAAATACTAATGAATTTGATTAACGCTCTCTTCCTCTTTCCTAAGAACAGTTTTATCATCCAGGTGCTTTTTTCTCCCCCCGATATGAATCCACCAAATTCTTTTACAAAACTGCCAAGTCATAAAACCAAAGTAACTTTATAGGTGATTACAGACATGCTCCTTCCTTGTCTGCAGGCTACGCTGTAAAAGTATAAGACTTCATTAAACAGAATAAAAACTATTACTTCAACTACTTTTCTAGTAGCACATAGGAAGACCACTTAAAATCTTGAATATTCACTCTTTACATTTAAAAAGATTAGTAAAATTCTACACAAACATATATAAAGCTAGATCTTACTGGTGGTACATCCGCAGCACATCATAAAGGTAATCCTTCTCCGCCTCATTGTCAATTAGTAGATTAACCTGAAAACCCAAGGACATTATTGTAAATCTCTGACTAAATAGTCACAAATGTTGAACATACAAGGCTTTAAAAAGTTCTTAAGTCATAAAACAAAGATTTCA
>NW_008825156.1:3657486-3661328 GCF_000699105.1 Pygoscelis adeliae | reverse complement strand
TTTTTTTGGGTTTTTTAGATAAACACATTTTTGCAATAGAGTATTACCTCACAATGTGAAACTTATAACAAGACTTTCTAAAACTAGTGTTATAACAATTGGACAAGGTGGTAAATACTGATCTATTCTGTATGCTAGATTTCCCCTCAGCAGTAATATTATTACAATAATATCATATTTGCCTTACCTGATAATCACTGTACTGTTGAATAAATGTTTTCAGAAACCTTTTTGGCCATTCGTTAATATAGCACATGCTGTCACAGATAAAACCACCACACTGAGATATTATAATCTATGTTCTGTCATCCAAACCACCGATTTCAGGATCTTACTTCTAACATTATGCAAACTGCTACACTTCTGTTCCTCTCTGCTCCAGCTCCTAACTGATAGAACTTGCTAGTTTTTCTTTCCTCCCCCACTAATAGTAGATTTACTTAAACCAGTGTCATATTACTATGCCTGCTCTTGGATAATTACAGTAAAATAAAGCACGAAAAACCCCAAGAATTCTCATATGAGGAGTTTAATTTATATTCCATGACAGTGAGACCCTCCACTGATCTTACTTGCAGTGAGAGGTCGCATCACATTAGTTTTACATTTGGACAAGCTTGACTTTTAGGAAAACAATTTACATCTGACCTAAGGCTAATATTACTGTAACGTGAAGTCTGAGGACCAATTCACAAACTTAAAGAAAGGCCCTTTCTTTCTAGGTTTGCAATGGCTTGCATTATATTCTAAACTAAATACATGCTTCATATTCCCTTTGTCCCTTTTGGTTCTCTAAAGCCAGCAAGACTCGACATACAGGTGGTTTCCTATTACTTGTCTCCTCTGGGAAAAAGACACTTTCAAAACACCTAAAGGTCAAAAAGCTACATGCAGGACAAGACTGCTCGACAGTAATACTAGCGAGTAAACCAGTTTATTCACAGTGAATTTCAAAACACAAAGAAAGAGTCTGCCTTAAAAGGAAATAAAATGGTTGCAATCAAAACTGACCAGTTCACCAATACTGTACACAGACTCAAGGCAAGGTGATACATGTAAAACTAAGTCAAACACCCATTTTTCCCTTCCCCATCAGGAAAAATACAACATATAATCACAAAAATACAACATATAAATCATATAAATATATTCTGTACAGAACTCAATCCCTAGTGCTAGCTAAGGTACTGTATGAGTGGTGTCTCGTGAAGAACATTAAATGTTTAAGCACATCAACCCTATGCAGCAAAGAGCAAAACCAGCATCATCTCTTCTCCTGATTGGGAAAGTAACCAGCAACAACATTACGTTTTTCTTCTGATACACTAGCTGATGGACACATCCCCACTCCCTCTCCGGAACTGGAGGACAATATCTAAATTCTGCTGTTTCTTCTCACACAACATTCAGTCTTCCAGCTTGATTCTTGCACTTCTCACCCTACACCAGCAACTTCCTCATCCTCTGACAAAAACAACCACCCAGGTGACTTTTCATATATTCAGGATGCTACAGCTGGGTTAATCCTCCTGGGCCATCTCTCTAATTAGGTCATTCTTCTCATGTTGCCTTCTATTCCACCAATTATCACTTTATTATAGCCACCTGCATCTCTTACCATTTTCCTAATTCATTAACTCCTTGGGACAGAGTCTTACTGTACGCTTTACCTAGGCTCATCAACAGCTTTTAAAAGCGGACTCTAATTTCATAAATCCTAAAGATCATGCCCCTGTATGTTAAGGGGACAAAAATAAAATCAGTGGTGACATGGTGTAACTTGGATCAGAGAAGTATTTTAGTATCTATTTCTTGAGAAAATAACTGTGGTGATACGGGATAGATGATTTCACAGCTTTTAAAACCAAGAATATAAAAAAAACCATCTGGACAGAGTCCTTGGCAAGCTGCTCTAGGTGGCCCTGCTTGAGCAGAGGGGTTGGAGCAGATGACATCCAGAGGTCACTTCCAACCTCAACCTTTCTGTGATTATTTAAGGGTATCTTCATAGTAGTTGTATAACTTACAATCCTAGAACACAAATAAAGAGTTGCTTATGCTGTATTTCTCACTATATAAATTGCACTGTTTTTCATAGAAATTAATATGGAGTCATCACAAAAACTGCACCTACACACAAAAGAAAAATTAAATCTGGCAAGAAGTCTACATTCATCCAGTAGAATAGAAGTTATAGGGGCAAAAAAGCACTTTTTGGTGTGGAAAAAGTTCAGATTACAGTAATGCACTACTGTAGCTCTAGCCCAATCTGTCAGCTTTCAAAGAATAATATAAAGTTCTAATTAAGCTACACAACCTTTGAAAAAACTATTGAGGGAAATGGAAGAACTGGCCAATATATTTGCATATATTATATATTTTGCATTGCTGCTTGGTTAATAGGGAGTACTGATTAAAATTACTAAGAAAAAAAATATGGAAGCGGCAAATCATTGAGTAAACTCAGATTCTCTGCTGAGCATTTTCACTACTTTGACACAGAAGAAGTCAGTATCCAAGATATTAAGACTGCCACAGAGGCCACTAGAAGCAGGACGATACAAAATAATTTAAAGGAAAGACCTGTTCCAGTATCCTCTAACTCAGATAAAGTTTTCACTCAGAGATGCATCCTACTTACTTGCACCAACAAACGCTGACAATAAGTCTTACGTTATCAGGGGTGGGACTAGAATGATTTATGAATTATAGCAGCAATGAAAGGGAAAAGGTTTAAAGTTCAAGATGTTAACCATCCACCCAGGAACAAGAGTCTTTATAGATATGTTGCACAACCCACTGTTGAGTTATACAGTAACAGGTAGCAAGGCAGAAATAACCTGCTACATGGCTATAAGTCATCACTACGCAGCATCCAGGTCCTTAATGTTTTTGAACTTCAGTTTGTCATATAGGTGGTTTTTTGCAGCCCCTCTACTTCATCCTAACAATTCTTTAGTTAATGGCTTCATTACCGGGTGATACTTCTATAAAACACAACATTACACTACTTGGAAGAAATTCCATTCCCTAGCTGACAAAAAAACAAAACAACCCCAAACCAACCAAAACCTTCCCCACAAAAAAACCCCCACAAAACAGTACTGAAAACTTTAGTCTGGGAGAGTCCTAAATGGCTACACAAAAACACTTCTCGAATGTGTAAATAATTTTTCCCTCCTTTCCTTAAATGGAGCTTTTTGAGCTTACTTTGCTCATACAATTTTGAACTCTGCTGAGCGCTTATTTAACTGGGTAAATGACAAAATGAGGTGCCAGGCAGACTGCGTCGCTCCATGTATCAAGTGCATTTGCACATGACTGCACATGCACAATTGCACTCGTGAATGTTAAGGTGGAACTGAAGCCTTCTGCGCACCGGCTGGCAGCGCGCAGGGCTGCAAACGTGAACTGGCTGGGCCTGGACTTCAGCACCTGCACTTTTGCCTTCCCTGAACTTGACCGGCTGCAATATTTTTTACATGATATTAAAATAAAATAAATTGTATCAAGCCCTGAAAAAGCTCATGCATCGGGGAGTGTTCTTCCTCTTCTCTCCTTTCCTTTTTAAAGCTTTTTAAGTTTTACAGCCACCCTCTCACAGGAGGCTGCCACCCGCTTTTCCGCGCCATTGGCACGGCAGCGCCAAATTCCCCGAGCTGCTCCCTTCTCCGTCGCTCACTCTGGCACACAGGCAGCGCTTCGCCGCGGGCAGCGCCGGCAGCACGCCCCAGGCCCTCCCGGCGCCCGGAGCCGTGCCCCAGCCCGGCACTTCACCTCCCTCCAGGCCGCGGGGGAGCAGATCTGCCCACAGCCTGCGCTCGCCCGGTGAAGCGACCCCG
>NW_008825156.1:3654380-3657266 GCF_000699105.1 Pygoscelis adeliae | reverse complement strand
CGCTCCCCTATCCCGCTGCTTCAGCGGTACGAGCTGCCGGGCAGCGATAACCTCCATGAGACCCCAGGCTGGGGTTGTTTAAGGCCAAAGCAAAAGAGAAAGTAAAAGAAAAGCCCCCCCCCAGTGTGTTACCTGGCCTTGCACCGACCGCCTTTTCCCTGGGCTGATTTTTACAACTGGTGCTTCTCATACAGCACAGAGCTCACTTTGTATTTGTAGGTATGTATGTCACTAGCCCTACTATTTAAGAAAAGCATGAAGATGTGAATTTTAAAGCATGCTAACACCTGGAGGGAAAAAAAAATTGCTTCAATAAATTGCTTTACTGCAAATAATCTCAATTTTTTATTTTCAGGTAAGCAGGGTGAATCTGATGTCTAAGTCTGATTTCCACCAGCCTTTCCCACTAACAGAACATTGTTGCTTACAAATGTAGCCTCTGACATGCCTACTGTGAGTAACTGCATAAGAATCAAGCTCAGAGTACCTGAAAAGGATCCTATTTCAGACTAATCTCTTTTAGGTGATTTTGTGTTGGTCTGGTTCTTCTCCCACTTTCCCTAACGTAGTACACAATAATAAAGACTTCTGCAATCAAGGCTGGAAGCAAGTGGAGGAGACCTGCTAACCTATCTCCCTTAGTCTCCCTGCAGAATCAGCTCTACCCACGTAACTCCAGAGAGAACAGGGGTTTACGTAGGCACAGGTAGCTTACCTGCTCCTCCTTCCAACAGAGTGGAAGCTTGTATGAATACATATAAAGGCCCGACAAAAAAATTCCATAGTGCCAAATACAAACTGGAATCTGTTTTATTGTTTCTGCATGATAACCTTCGTAAGCTACACCAGCTCCTTTAGAAATTGCTCTCACCCCTTTCAGAAGATGGCTTTGCTGTATTGGAACATTTCAATGGTAGGTACACTACCCATTTCTCATATCAGGTGTCAGGAATAAAAGAGGAATGCATTTTAAGCCTGTGTACAAACAAATGCAAAAACTGTTTTCAGAAAACAATTTTCTCTTAGAAGTGCAAGTACTAGTACACAAATAATTTGTCTTCTACCTAGGACAGGTTCCAGTACCACACAATATTGAAAAGCTATTCTGTCCAAGCATTAGACACACAGCTATAGAACTTCTTCCCTGCATATGCAAAACAAAATTGTCTTATATTTGAAAAGGGAAGGAAGGAGATACATGAAATTTAAAGGACACATAAAATACCATGTACATTTCCTTTAAATTTACTTACGGACTGTAACAGTCATTGATATCTATCAATTGCTTCTAGAAGGCTTTACAGGAATCGATCTTTTACAAGCTGAAAGTTATGTACATCTGAAAGAAAGTAACTTTTTTTATCATACAGGTAAATTTTCCAGGAGTCAGAAACTCCTCCATGTAGTAAAATATTGTGGATTTAACTTCATTTGGTGATGTAAAAACCGCTCTGAATCATCAGGTAAAGGACACACCACAGAAAGGATAACAAACTTGGTGGGCTGTTAGTCTGCTGTGTTACATGAATTCCTGTGCTCTACTGTGCATAAATACAAAGCAAACAAACCCACAAAGCTATCCTATGCTCCGAAACTCAAAGTTTGATAATCAGAAAATTTATGAGATGGTTCCAAAGTTTCCATTACTTCAAATACGTCATATTAAAATATGGTACAATTATGACTATTTATTAGTTTTGGATAATGAAGTCTTCCATAGCAAGAAATCAAATTGCATCTAAATTAGCTTTAAACTAGTTTCAGTTATTGTTTGCTACTTGTGGCATTAAGGGAAAATGAATAAAGTGGGCAGCCCATTTAGTAGGCAAAGGAATACATTAAAATGTGTGTTGTGTAAACTGATTCCTGTTGCTTTTGATCTACTTTCACTACTTCCATTAATGTAATCTGGATCAGAGGAAGTGTACCAAAGCCAAGTGCACGGTGCATTCAGAGTAGATGGGCTTTGCTACAGGCTGAGGCTAGCACATAATTCTAAAAATCTGTTTGGGGTTATTGGGAAAAGGCTGTGCTGAAGTTAAAGAATATCTTTTCTGTCTCACTTTCTCTTCTCTCATACACATTTTCCCTCCAACATTTACAGGGGAGAACAGAATTCTCAGTGAAAACATCACTAGTTTTCCATCATTTCATTAGAAATAAAACACTTCTTGCAGCAAGAAACACAATCCACAGGGACAAATTACAAAGGTAGAAAAGAGATCTTTTTAATGACTTACTGTTAACAGACTTCCTAAAGCAGTCAGAAAAGGCCCCTTTTCATCTGAGACAGTTTCTCACTTGGTACGGGCAGCTTCTAAAGCTTCTGTTATAAGATATGCAAACCTGAAGAATGACGGGGACAGAGGCGGCAGCAGCAGATGGGAAAGGGAAAAGAACAGAAAAAAGGTAACAGCAATAGGAAAAGGGAAGAAAAATAATGGAAGAAAGGTAAAACAGCAAATTTAATCACAAGGAAGAAAAAAAAAATTAACCTAGAGAAGGGTCCAGAGAGAGCTCCAAATTCAAGAGTGTGAATTTATAGCAAATAAAAGTTATCAGAAGCAATGGAAATAATCCACACACATTAGCTGCTTGCTGCATTCAGTTCACGCCTTACTCGTGCCTTTCATTACTCAAGTTCTGACACCTGTTTCAGTGGGTCCGGGCCAATGCTCCCTGTTAAGCATCGACAACGGTTGCTGCCTCTCAGCACAGGCAGGCAGCCCTCTGTAAGCTGGCAGTTCTCAGTCGTGCGCCATTCCCAGGAGCAAAGGCAAAGCCCCGGGTTTGTTCGCGTTAGAGGTGAGGCGCAGCCTTACACCGCACCCCGCCGCAGACGTATCAGCTCCTGCTGAGAAGCCATGACACTAATCGTTTCCTACA
>NW_008825156.1:3645520-3653277 GCF_000699105.1 Pygoscelis adeliae | reverse complement strand
GGGGAGAGAGCTGCGGCGTCTCCTCGAGGAGACGAGGCCGCCGGGACGTGCGGCTTTTCTCTGAGGAGCCCTCCACCAGGAGAGCAGCCCGTTCCTGCGGTCGGTTGCCCCGAACCGCGGTGCGACCAGGGCTGAAGAGGCGACGGGGTGCCGTTGCTCGTGACCCAAGATGGCACCTGGCTTTCCCGCGCTGTCCCGCTGTCTGGAGAGACCCCTGTTGAGGGGTGGCTGGCGGCGCCGGTCTGAGGGCTGGGTGTTCTGGTTGTCATCGGGATAATGTGTTTCTTATATCTTACCTGAATATATCTGTACGTTACCATGATACTGTCAGTATTTCGCATGGCGGTTCTACCCTTTGATTCTTCAAGATTTGTCTTTCAAACAGCGTTGAATGTGTGTTTTATCCCAGCCATAAAGAGTGTCAGTCGTGAACGGAAGGAAACTTGGGGTTTAAAGGCGTTTAAGTAGTGAGGGAAGACGGTAGCTAGAGCTTCAGCACGTTCAGAAACAGTTACATGCAGCATTCTTGCTCCGAGGAAAGCCAATGTCTGGTCTGGCTCATCCAGCAATAATCACTTTGTTGGGAGCCTTTTCACTTCTCAGTAAAAGTAAATGAGCTGGCACTATTGGATTGTTACAACTCAGTACTGGTTTTTGAATGTGGTTTATCTTGGCAACCCGAGTATATCACTTGTGGTGTGTTGCTAAAATGTAATTAAGGTGTGCGGTTCCTGCTCCCTTGTTTGAGGGTTGGAAGAAGAAAGCTTGCTTTGTAGCTGTTGTTCATGGCTCTGCAGAGGAGTCGCCTTTCTTTCTGCTTTCTCCCCACTGTTTCTGGGAAGAGCTTAGTGGAGAGAAAAATGTACCACATAACTGCAAACAGGTAACAAAATCAACCACCGATAAGAGCAAATGCTTGCGGATTGAGGTTCCCCCCCCAAGAATTCAAGATACAGTAATAGGCTCTTTGTTTCCTTCTGTGCTAGCCTACTGAGCAGAAAACTTCAGTGAGAAATATGCTTAGGAGAACGGAAAAAAATAAATACAATATTAGTTTTAAAAAGGTAAGAACCTGAAGAGTAGTTGTTCTAGCCATTTGAGCTCTCTAAAACTAACAATAATGCATTTTTACATGTTCTTTCTTTTAATAAGCTTCCTCAAGAGGAAGAGCTAAAGCAATACTAAGCGATGGTGGTTAAGCCCTCTGCAGAATTTTTTGTCCGTGAAGACTTAGTTAATGACATAGCTTCTGAGATCAGTTTTCAGTCAAATGTCTAAGTAGATATTTAGAACACAGAAAACACCTGCTATTTTAAAAATATTTTACAGAATCGTACACAGGACTGAGAAATTTGAATGGTAAAACTCTAGGGCATGGAAATTAAATGCAAAAAATCTGAGTTCTTAGGTAAAATTATGTAGACATAGCTGGTGTTGTTTATAATGTTATTTTGGAAATACTTTGCTCAGTTATTTGTATCACTGTAGACATCATACATTGTAGCTAATGCTGTTTATTAACAGATACTGTGTTTGTCACTGAATTTTCCTTAATGAAAACTGTATTCTATAATTAATGTGTCACTGAAATATGAATGTTTTAGAGGATATAGCTGCTGCTCTTCATGAGGTGAAGTGAAGAAATAATATGAAATGGCTGTAACATTTGTGTTACTGTATTAAGTAAACTAGGTAAATGTAATTAGTTGCTTCATTAATAAGGAAAAACTTTCATAAGTCATTGGCTTCTGAGGATTGCAAAGTTCATGTTAAATTGAGAAAAATGTTACTCGGCCTAGATGTAGGTAGTTCTAGAACAAAGATACGAGGTTATGGAGAAGTTGAGCAATGTGGTTTTAACAAAGGCATACTAGTTAGGAGGTATACTTCTGCCTGTCATGAGCATGGCAATATAACCACATCATGACAAAATATCAGTGGATTTTTGTAACTTGGCTAAGCGGGTCTGCTCTTCTGTTTTCTCAGGTAGATGATATAGACTGAATCAGCTGTTGTGATTTGATGTATTGCTGTTTTTTTTTTTTAAGGAAATGTAAATATTTAAGTTTTGAAGAACTCTTCAAGGCACCTTTATAGATCAATGCTGATACTGCTTTCCCTTCTGCATGATAGTACATTTTACATGACTGGTTGTTTTGTGTGCATTAAAACCACAAGTTAATATTATTTCCTTAAAGCATATTTTCTGGTATGGAAATTATTTTCTGAGTAATACACAAATTATCTTGGCTATTGTTTAATATTCTCCACAATTTTTCTTTGAGAAGAAACAAGTTATACATGCTCAGGTGCTGTCCTATTTCTTTCCATCATTAAAATGCTTCCTCTAAGATGGGTTCTTTGTACACCAGTTTCCTTGAACCTGGGCATTCAAAGCTGCATCTTAAAAAGCAATTTCCAAAATACTATCTACAGTACCTCTTTGTACAAATAACTGAGTTTATACCTAGTCCCACTTCTCTGTAAATGGAGGAGACAAGGTCATAAATTTGTAAGTAAAATGCTAAAACTTTGCACTTGCAAGAAGATGGGAAGGAACTCGTATATTCACACCTAAACTATGCACCATCCTTGGGTAAAATGGTGTGAAAGAACGTTGTTCCTCCAATTGACCTAGAAGCTGTTGGATGACTAGTGACTGTGACTGATTTTTAAGCTGTTAACAACTAACCTGCGGGTTCTTTCCACCCCCCCCCCCCCCACCCCCCCCACCCCACCCCCCCAAGTATTGAGTTCTTGTTTTCTGATAACTTTTTAGTAAGCCAATATGAAGCAGTGAGCTTACTAAAAATGGTAAATTTACTGATAGACCGTGAAGAGATTTTTTGAGGTTTCTTGGTTATAGATGCTGATTTCTTCATTCTTTCTGAAAGGTGTCTGGAATGGCAGTTTCTAATGCTTCATCTACTACGATATCCTTATCTCAGAACAGGAAACTTCACAGTATGAAATGTGGACCATCTAGTAAGTTACTTATGCTTTTATGTGAAATAACTTCAATTGTCTGTTATAGTCTGCATCATTTAATTATTTTTGTGAAGAAAAAACCCTAAAATAGCTAATACAGGCCTTCAGGGTAAGGGAGCTCTACCTTGATTGGTCTCAAAGGACTGTTTAAGAAATCTTTAAGAAAGGGAAGAACAAATATAGAAGGAGGGAGAATGAAATGGGTATCAAGTATCTCATGCTAACACATTACATGTCTAAGCTTTTAAAGGAGGATGTAGTTATGATGGCAAGAATTAGGTTTCATTGCCCTCTGCAGATGTAATAGGATAAACTTCCTGGTTTCTTTCTAACTCATATTTCTATGGGGCAAAAATATTTCATAATGATTTTCCATTTCTGATGTATTTGCTTTGGCAAGACAATGTTGCTGGAGACATGCTTTAAAAATTATTGATGATTGCCCATACTTGAAGGCAAATAAAATCAAGATTATTAAGCTCTTTAAACAATGGAATACTTAGACTTGGAAGTTTCCTTTTTAAATCCTGGTAAACGCTGTGTGAGAAATGGAATCCATTGTTGTCTGTGTGTGAAAGACATATTAAAAACAAAAGAACAACCTGATCTGCTTTGTGCAAGAGTTTCAGTAACATGCTCTAAATGCTTAGAACAATAGTTTCGTTTTGGCCCTTCCTATTTGAAGAGAGATGCAAGCTGCTATAGCTCTGCCCATGGACTGGGATTTGCACCAATCTGAGGATATATGAAATAGTAAAGCTTTTTTTTTTCTCCTTTTAAACCGACAAGGTAGGTTATCAGCTTCTTTCTCCAGTTTAGTGATGTCTCTATGGAAATTATTCTATGACATACACAGAAAACTGATTATAATGGACTTAATTTCATCCTATTACAGTCAATTCTTGTTGCAATAACATTTTTTCTTGCTTCCTATAACTGTATACATAAACCAACATGTTTTACGTGGAATTTTTGTATGATGGGTGCGTCATTTATTGTGCAATAGTTCTCTTTACCTTTGTGTTGTATTAGTCAACTGAAAGCAGTTTAGAAAGCCATGTAATGTCTTAGATGTCAATGGAACAAAAAAGTTGGTATAGTACAGGTAAACACCAAGAGATAAATTCTTGTGTTAGTTTCTTGTACCCAGGAATATGGGATTTGAGTTTTGAAATGTTTATCAGAATAACTTACAGCAGTTAATGCATAGTTTACATAGCTGTTAAACTTGTAACTTCCTTCCACACAAATCTGTCTTTCATGTGAAGTAAAAAACCCGAAGGAAACACCCCCCCACACTCCCCCAACCAAAAAACTTCGGAGCTAGCACATATTAAGAACCTGGGACAGGCAAAACAAATTTTTTTTAGAAGTAAGTTTCAATCTACTGTTGAAAATTCCTAACAGGTTAAACACTTCAAATTTTCTTGTGTTGAAATGCTGTAGCAGGCATGAGTCTTTAATGTTTAAAGTCACTGTTACTATAGTAAGATACTTGTCCCTTACAGTGTGTGTGTGCTGATTTCAAAAGATGCACCAGAGCAGAAAATCTGCAGCTAACTGGAAGGCTCTTAGTATTGGAGGATTAAAATTATATCCTACTCACTCACCTCAGAATCTCAAGAAGGAAAATTTTGCATCCTGGTGTAACGAGAGCTCTGTCCTCATTTCAAGGCTGTATCGCATCCTGTTGAAGCCTGTATCACAGAAAACTTGTGCTGTTACAGGCAGATGCTTTCAAAGACTATGAAGTTGAAAGATAAAAGATAACGCAAGAAATATTTGTTTTAGTTCTCCCATAGTCAAAAACCTCAAAGCTTTCTAGAGAAAGTGTGCAATGGGGATTATGCAGAGTTACAAAATATAAAATTTGTAGAATGTTGACAGCAAGTTAAAATGTTCAATTTTAAGTATACCTTCTAGTCTTTTATGCATGGCTCTAGGTCTAGTTGATGTTTCTTGCAAATTCTTATCCTAAACTACTTTGGTTTTTTTCACTTTTCCATTTCAGAATAAAATTTACTGATTTGTTTAAAAATAATTGATCTTTTTAGTAGTTTGATAACCTTCAGGCAGACCTCTCTTCTATGCTTGCATAAAGTTTTTAAAATATGTCATCTTTTAAAGAACCTTGAAAACTAGGAAGTCTTTGTCTATTTCTGTAAATGACTCGCTGGAGCTCTGAAACTGTTTGGGCCAATGTTGGTAAATATGTGGAATCGTAAGAACTGAGGGAACAGGCTGGACCTTGTACCTATCTAGCTTAAGTAAAACTTGATCACTTTAAGATCTCTAAATTAATCTTTCATGCTTCAACTTTTCTGTCCAAGTAAATCTAATAATGAATATCCTGAAAGGAAACTTGTCTTCAGTGATTACCATTAAGACATGGCATGAAAAATTAAAAAAAAAAAGTAACAAAATACAGAATTCCAACACTAGGAAGTGCTTACTGTTTTACAGAAAAATACTGATAGGAAGGTCCACATCAGTCATAAATCTTCAAGAATTAATAGTGTATTGATGATAATGGTGTATTACAGTGAGGTCAAAATTTAGTTGGAGCAACTGGATTGACGTGATGGTTAAAACAAAAATCAAATATTTCAAGGTTGATGTGCATAGTAATTTGAGTAGTCAGACGTGTTCTTGAATGTGTTGGCTTGCTTTCACTTTTGTGGAAAAAACTTTAATTTAGATGTCTCTCTGATTTAGTATCTTTACATGGGATACATGTAAAGATAGTATCTTTATATGGGATACAGATAGATGCTTTCTTTGCAGTTACCTCTTTGTGCTCCAAGGGTAGAGCTGTTCTTTAGTGACTGCATCTCACTTCATGCTGAAGGACTTCACATTATATAAATTATTTTCAGCTATACTTGTTTTATTCCTAATAAACATGTTAGAAGATCGCAGGAACAAATCATGGGTGAGCAAACCTGGACATATAGTTGGTTTGCTACCGAAATAAGTTCAAGAGATCTTAAGTACTCGTTAGAGAAGTAGTAATGTAAGAAGGTGTAATAAACTAAGTGGGCACATAGATGCATACCTACAAAATATATTGCGATAATAATATTTCAAAATAAATGCTTGTTTTGATGAAGATGCAAGATGCCTTTGAATAGTTACCATATGAAATTGGCAGAAGTTGTTCTTGGAGCCCAGGTGAAGAACACTTGAAAGGCCAACCAGAGTTGAGCGGGACTGTACTGTATTTCAAAATGGATTTTGGAACTTCCTCTTGTCAGGTCTATGTGATGCTGTTAAAGCATCTCTTTTTCAGACAGCAACAACAGTAATAACCCTGTGAAGCTTGGACACTTATTTCCAGAAACACTTGCAATGAAATGCAAACAGGCTAGATTACAGTCTCACCCTTTCAAAGGCTGTGATAAATAATGGGTATGAGGTTATGAGGTTCTGCTACTGCTTATAGGGTGCTAGCTCTGGCCTGAAGGCTCTCACGGCCTGACACTGAAGAATTAAGAAAGGGGGATGAACTCAATGGAGGTCCAGGTGCCCAAGGGATTAAAATAACCCTATCCACATATTGAGTGGGGTTGCAGCCTATTCAGTAATTACCAGATGGTTAGAGTAGTTAAGCAATGAGAGGAGCAGAGAAGAATTCAGTCCTGCATTATAAGATGATCCCAAGTCTTCACCCTGTTGAATAAGGAAGGAATTTGAGACAAGTTGCTTCATGGCAACAATGGTCATATTATCAGAGTGACTTGCAGGTTGTAATGGCATCACTGGTTAGAAATCACATTATTACTTATGCGAGTCGACTCATGTTACTTAGGCCTACGACTTTCTGCTAGAAAAGTCTCACCAGTTTTCAATTTCAGATTCCAACCCAATGCACTCAACTGGCATAAAGTCAAAAGAAAAAGAGGAGCTAAGGACTTCTTAATAGAGGTCACTTTCAGGTAAACAAAGGACACAATATTCTTCCATAACCTTTCCTAATTTTAACCTTCACTTAGTCTTGCTGTTTGTTCCATTTCTGCAGGTGTTACGATGTTTCTCATATCCCTAGGAGAGATCTAAACTTGTGATATGATCATATGGATTAGCTTATTTAGGGAGCTTATATTCCTTTAATGACAAAGATCAGAGTGAACCCTTTGTTATAGGATGTTTATTCTGGATACCTGAGGAAGTATTTCTGTGTTAATTGGGCAAATTGGATGATTAAAGGAGGCCACATTGTTTGTAGTAGGTAAGATCACTAAATGTGATCTGAATCAACACTATATTCTTCTCATTATCTGGTTAAGTGTAACTAATCTTTGCACACAGAGCTTTTCTGCACAGTGTTGTCGTGGTTTAACCTCAGTCGGCAACTAAGCACCACACAGCCGCTCGCTCACTCCCCCCCCACCCGGTGGGATGGGGGAGAGAATTGGAAGAGCATAAGTGAGAGAAACTCGTGGGTTGAGATAAAAACAGTTTAATAAATGAAATAAAATGATAATAAGAGTATGATAATAATACACAAAGCAAGTGATGCACGGTACAATTGCTCACCACCTGCCAACTGATGCTCAGCCAGTCCCCAAGCAGTGGCCCCCCCAGCCAGCTTCCCCCAGTTTATGTACTGAGCATGACATCACATGGTATGGAATGTCCCTTTGGCCAGTTTGGCTGTGCCCCCTCCCAGCTTCTTGTGCAGCTCCAGCCTTCTCAGTTGGTAGAGCATGGGAAGCTGAAAAGTCCTTGGCTAGTGCAAGCATTACCTAGCAACAACTAAAACATCGGTG
>NW_008825156.1:3642699-3643812 GCF_000699105.1 Pygoscelis adeliae | reverse complement strand
TGGTACAGTAACGGCTTCATTGCGAAGCTTACATACCACACTAAGGTCAAGGTCAATGTTCTAAAAACAAACCTCACAAGCGAGACATCACTAATCACCACAGACCACAGCAAACTGCAAAAACCAACACCAATTTTTAACGTGTACAGCAAAAAAAGGGTCACGATGCAGATTATACAAATCAATATCGAGAACAGAGAAACCGACATTGTGACCCACAACTATTAACAGATATAAGTTCCTTAATACGCTCTGGTTAATCTGTTGTTATCTCAAACCCTTCGTGCCCCACGTTGGGTGCCAAAAAGGACTGTCATGGTTTAACCTCAGTCGGCAACTAAGCACCACGCAGCCGCTCGCTCACTCCGGTTGAGATAAAAACAGTTTAATAATTGAAATAAAATGATAATAATACACAAAGCAAGTGATGCACAGTGCAGTTGCTCACCACCCGCCGACCGATGCCCAGCCAGTCCCCGAGCAGTGCCCCCCCCGGCCAGCTTCCCCCAGTTTATGTACTGAGCATGACATCACATGGTATGGAATGTCCCTTTGGCCAGTTTGGCTGTGCCTCTTCCCAGCTTCTTGTGCAGCTCCAGCCTTCTCAGTTGGTAGAGCATGGGAAGCTGAACACGGGAAGCTGGAAAGTCCTTGGCTAGTGTAAGCGCTACCTAGCAACAACTAAAACATCGGTGTGTTATCAACTTTGTTCTCAACCTAAATCCAAAACACAGCACTGTACCAGCTACTAGGAAGGAAATTAACTCTATCCCTGCCAAAACCAGGACAAGTGTAAGGAAAGATACTGTAGTGATGTAAAAAGGGATATAAGCAAATACAAAAGCTATGTTTATCGTGTTTTCTTAGAATCATACATGCACAGACAGAACTTCATAAAGAGGAAAATGCTCACCATTGAGTCATTTGACTTCCAATTCAGATTTGACTAACTCCCTTTCTCTCTAAAAGGGAGCAAGGGACATCCTTCCCAGTGACAGCAAGGGTCCTGTTGTGGTTTAACCCCAGCTGGCAACTGAGCACCACAGAGCTGCTCGCTCATTCTCCCCCCACCCCCCGGTGGGATGGGGGAGAGAATTGGAAGAGTAGAAGTGA
>NW_008825156.1:3636390-3641892 GCF_000699105.1 Pygoscelis adeliae | reverse complement strand
AAGTGAGAAAACTCATGGGTTGAGATAAGAACAGTTTAATAATTGAAATAAAATAGTGATAACAATAAAAGAATACACAAAGCAAGTGATGCATGATGCAGTTGCTTGCCACCTGCCGACTGATGCCCAGCCAGTCCCTGCGCAGTGGCCCCCCCTGCCAACTCTCCGCCATTTATATACTAAGCATGATGTCACATGGTATGGAATATCCCTTTGGCCAGTTTGGGTCAGCTGTGTTCTGGCTGTGCCCCCTCCCAGCTTCTCTCTGGCAGGGCATGAGAAGCTGAAAAGTCCTTGACTAGTGTAAGCACTACTTAGCAACAACTAAAACATCAGTGTGTTATCAACATTATTCTCCTACTAAATCCAAAACACAGCACTGTACCAGCTACTAGGATCTATCCCAGCCGAAACCAGGACAGGTCGCCAGATCAGCTGACTGCGTACACTATCTGAATAAACATGGCTCAAAGCAGGTTACCTGAGCCATGCTTAAAGGGGAATCATTCACCCCGAAACATCAAAAGGGGGCTAACTTCCTCTACAGCTAAGAGGAACATGACTTGCAGCCTAATTGCAGATTACTGTAACTGGACAGGCAATAGGGCATAATCTTAAAGAAGCAAAGAACAGAGACCTGAGCTCTGATTACACAGGTCTTGCAACACTCAAGATGAAAGAGATCAATGTCTGCCTCTCTTGACAAGAGGAATAAGGTTTTTGCATTAGTGACGAGATTCGTCTCTGTGAGTATGTAAATGAGATGGCTCAGTCAGAATAAGTAGGGACCTTTTTACATGGTGCTTGCATTAGTTTTTAAATTGAACTCTTGCTGGCCAGGCAGGGAAAGGAGCTAGATATTTGGGCTAGCTAGGCAAAGGAGCGTTCTCTTTAACTTTGTCCACCTGCCTTGTTCTTTTCAGCATGGCCTCTTTTTTTTTCTTTTTTTTCCTTTTTTTTTTTCTTTTTTCTTGCCTTCTCCTTTCCTTTTCCAGGAGGTGGTATGTGTTGAAAAAAATATAAAAGATGTTGGTAGGAAATTAGTATTGGTAAAACATTAATAAAATGAGCTTCTAGAAGAGGGGAGAAAAATTAGGTAGGGAGAAAGCACCCTTTGAAATTGATTTATTTTTCTGTTGCTATTGCTGGAATCAAGAATTCAGCATCCATTTAATGGCAGTAGGATGTCAATGATCAACTCTTGACTTGTTAGAAAGCATTTGTTTCCTTGCAATCAGTTTATAAAAAAAACACTTCAACCATTCTGTAAAGTAAGTCAGAATCTACTTTTGATGTTGGTGCTTTTCATGTATGTTTAGCGAATGCCTAATAGTGAGAATAAAACCTAAAGATGGTGTGATTCATCATAAAACAGTGGTCTGTATCTTAGAAGGCTTTCCTCTGAAGTCTAATTCTGTCAAGACTAAATCAATGGTAGAGTTTATTTGGATTGTCAGAAGTGGAGCTTGCTTTATTTTGCCTGAATCGGCAAAGCTTCAAACCCTCTTTAGCAAAGCTTTTGCAAAAGCCCGAAGGTAATCTAGGTAATAATCTAATGCTACTGATTATTAGATATTTCATAAGCAAGGGTTTTACTGAAATGGGAGAAAAGATCTTTTCCTGTGAATTCTGGTTTTCAGGACAGCACTTAAAAAATTCATATATAAGATTATTTTTCAAGAATGATGTGTTTATAAAGATAAAAAACCCAAGAAGGCTGTGTCTTCAGTTTGTCTCTTCCTGAAGTAGTTTCTTCTGAGCAACTTGTCTGCTTGTCTGCAACAAATACAATCTCAGTTTGTGTTCTCCAAACACAAAAATTACTATGATTGCATAATACTCAATTATTAAAATTAAAATGCTTTCCTAAAGAGACTTAAACTTCAAAAGATCAAACATTAACAAAATAAGTGAATATATCACAATTGTTAGAAAAGCATTTAATCACAGTCTAAACTTAGTAGCAAAAAGCTTTGTTTCTGCTTGTGCACATCTTTCCTTAGACTGTGAAAACTTATTTTGTCAGATTTTCATGGGGATCTCCCCAAGGAAAATAAAAAGTAAAACAATCCAACACATTTCCCTCCCTCAAACCCAAACCTGTCATTGCAAGTTAGGGAGCTTGGTTTCTCTACAGTAGGCTCACTATACTTAAGCATTACATTTTTCCTTTCTTAAAAGTTTCTCTCTAATAAAATTAGAAACAAGAGCAGTGGTCTGTGTCTTTATGGATAAAGTGTTTGTGGTTGGTATACTTAAAAGTTGTAAGATGGAAGGAGGGCAGGCGGCTGAAGGATTTGCAGCTGGGATCTCAACATTTGTATTTGTAGGGTAGTATGCTCTCATCCTGGTAGAGCTTATCCATACAGTGTTATTTGTAGCAGTCTTTTATATGAGGGTATAGGCACTGTGTTTTTTTGTTGTGTCATACTTGTTCACTTCCTCTCTTCATTGCTTAGGGGAATAAAAACATGTCAGACTAACAGATATCACAGCCATTTTGATTAGGCTTCTCTAAATGTGCAATGGATTTACTTTATCTGGTTGTATTTCTTGAGGTGAAGCTTTTGCAGTATGTTTCCTGTTTGTGGAGGCCTGTGGGATTCTCCTGGATGTTGAAATGCTAAGTCAGCATCTCCTGTCATTCATGGATTTACATTCGGTGACAGAACTGGGTCTTAAGAATGAAAATTATCATAATTTATTTTTAATATGCCTTGTTTTTTGCACTCAGATTCATTTACGTGTTTTAATGGAGGTGAGTGTGTCTACAGAGAGCTGTGCAACTGCAGTCGGTTTAATGCAACTGGACCAAGATGCCAGACAGGTGTGTAGAGAGAGAAAACTAACTGGGTTTCTGGGATTGTACTCTGGTTCCCACAGCTACAAGAATGACTACCCTCTACCTAAAGGTTCCTTCACGCCCTAGTATTTTTCCCTCTCTTTTCTGTGGTGATATTTCATAGCATACCACATACATACATCTCAACTACCGATTGAATCCAAAAACCAGTGGTACTTCTCAAGTGACTCTCCTTTTGTTAGTGTATAATACAGGTGCTGAAAGAGATCATATATGCAGAACATGGGGCCAATATAATTTCGAAACTTTTGATGGACTCTATTATTATTTTTCTGGGAAATCCACATATGTGCTTGTGAGACATACTGAATTAGATGAGCAGAGTTTTTCCATACAGGTAGGGGACTGCACTTCTACGTTCCTTTTAGCTGTTGCTGAGCTTGCTAATAGTGTATTAATATTTAGAGATTAAAAATAACTTGTGATGATGGTATGGGGTTCTAGAATGTAATCTAAATGTAATTCTAATGTAATGTGGGCTACCAGTTACTATAGCACAAAATGTAAATAGCTGGAAGGAAACCGATGTGTGTACTATCAAAACCTGCTGCTGGTGTGAAAAGACTGCTCTAAAAGAGTGCTCACTGTACTCAGGTTTTTGGGGAAGAGTGGGACCAAACTACTTGTTCACATGCTGAGGGTGGGATTGGGAGTATTAGTTGTGTCACATGGGTTACGAAGAGTTTGATTAAAATCTTGACACTAGTAATTTTATTTGGCAGGTGAATAATGATCCTGAATGCCATTCTTCTCCTTACTCCTGCAAAAGGTCCATTAGTTTATTCTTTTCTGGAGGTGAACAGATCAAGATAAGCAGTGAAGTCACCTATAAAGGATTTGGGTAATTGCACTCAATGTTTCTGATGCTGTAGTTACACTGGAACTAATCTCACGATACTGATTTGATAACAGAGGTGTAAACTAGATCACTTATTTGTTGGTAGCTTAAAAAACCCCAACTATCCAGACCACAGCTGGAGTAATTACTCCCCATCCACAGAGTAGTGTCTGAAGGTGTTATCTAAATGAATGGTACATAGTGTTAAGAACCATAACTACTGACACTGATCCTTTGATTTTTGCTTTTATTTGCAAATTCATCTTTTTTAGTGGAATTACTCAATATGTATGTCAGGGGTTTTCCGATCGATGAGGAAGTCATTAAATCAGCAAGTAATTTATTTTTAATAGTGATATTTTCTCATCTAAAGTTGTTTTTGATTCTGTCTCATTTCTCAGGGTACAGTTACCTTATATTACTGGAAACTTACACATCCAGAAGCTAGCTGGATACTTCCTAGTCAGGCACCAGTATGCCTTTACTCTGGCTTGGGATGGTATGTCTGCAGTGTATATCAAAATGGCACCAGAGTATCTGGGCAAAACACATGGACTGTGTGGAAACAATAATGCTATCCTGCAGGATGATCTTGAAACTAGTTATGGTGAGTATTTAAAATACTTCCTCTTGTGTTTAATACAGGGTTTTTCTTCAGGTGAACTAAATGTTACTTTGCTTAGTTTTCAATTGTAATGCTGATTGAATATAAGATAGGCAACTTTTGAAACGGAAAATATGATATGGAAATGCTTCTGGTAGATGATATTGTTAGTGAAGAGGGCCAATTTCAATATAAATAGGGCTCTGAGGAGGAAGATCTTTAAAAAGCATGACAAAAAGCTGTCTTACTCCATTAGCTACAATGGTATTTGTACTTCAGTTTCCTAGGTCTCGGAAGGTAAAATCTACTTTTAAATGTTCACTGCCCTCTTAGCAATTTTATATAGGAGCCTGTGGAAGCTTGAGATACTGCTATTGGAAATAAATCTATAATTTTAATCAGTAAATCAAATCGATGAAGACTGCCAAATCTTGTTTGATCTGGCACTTCATTTATGCTAGCAGCTTCAGAAGTGACCAGTGATCCTTGGATACCAACTTCAGATAATTCCTAGGGTCTTGGCTTTCAGTAAATACTGAGTGAAGTCCTCTATAAAATAAAAAGAACCAGGGGAAAAAATCAGGCCCCTTGAAAGGTACCTCAAGTTAGGTGATAAAAACTTCTGGAAATCATTGCTTTGGTCTGTTTAACTCTTTGCTCCTCCTCTTTAAAATTAGGGTCTTTCTGTAGAGTACTACTTCAAACCTCAGAGTACAGTATGTAGTAGGTTTCCTCTGTTGTTTAAGTGTGCCACTCAATTTTAGAAAGCATCAGCCCTGCACTAACATCAGCTCTTATCCCCATTGAATAGTTTAAGTTTGCTCGCTAAATAAAAATGCTTAAAATAATACCAACATCAATAGCTCATTGTCCTCATTGCCTTCAAAGACTTTTCTCTACCCTCTCACCTTTCTCAGGATATCTCAGTCACATAAAGCTGTGATTGTAGCACAAGTCGATACACTGCATACTAGCTTTATCCAATTAGGTTGGGGAGCAGTAGTAATAAAGTTATGGCAAGATATGCATTTGTGGGTAATCCAAGTAGTAATCAATGTCACCACTTGTCTGTGATAGATAATAGCTTTCTTAGCTAGTTTAAAGCTAGCGTGGACATTTCTACTTATGTGAAAAAGTCACACCTTTACTTGGTTAATGTATACAATCATTTGTCTCCTCACAGTGACCCAGGAATGC
>NW_008825156.1:3607336-3636378 GCF_000699105.1 Pygoscelis adeliae | reverse complement strand
TTTGGAGTTTCATATAAAGTAACAGCATGGACCTATGTATATACAGTTTATTACAGCTTTTCTTTCCTTTCTTCCACTCAAGGACTACGGCAGGCACAGTCCTGCTCCCTAAAGCCCTTCCTTGCCAAATCGCACGAGTAAGCTTCTTTCTGCCATTCTAAAGCCTTCCTACTATAGTCCCTTTTAAAAGTATTTTTGTTTTTTAAAAGGACCAGATTGTCTTCAGACTAACAGCTGATTCATTTAGTTGTAGGAAGGGTTTGGTGCGCTCTGCTTAATGTGATGTTTTGATTATTGAGATGTTTCCCTGGGAAATCCTATAGAAACGCTGTTGTTGTTCCAAGTCACTGTGTGACTGTGTGTGTGTCTTGTTTAGGAAAACTGACAGATGATGTAACAGAATTCGTAGAGAGTTGGCAGGAAAATCCTCCAGAAGGAACACCCAATTGGGATAAATCTCTTCTCAATGAACCACCCTGCCTGACACAAAGCCATGAATCTCTACAGGTTTGGATCAACACAAAAGGATTATTACAATAGTTGGTGGTTCTAATTAAAGCGAGAATTTCACTTAATGCTTTGAAGGAGACTGGAAATATTCTCAGTTCTTCTTTGAAGAGGTGGATTAAAATGGTTGCTGCAGCAGAGCTTCCCTTGTCCCCTCCTTTTCCCCCCATTTTTCTTCTGTATGAGTTTATAAATTAATTCTTGATCTTTTCAAATGTTATATTGTCTGCATAGCAGCCAGTAGAAGTCCTTTGAATCTAGGGCTAAATGAGTGAAAAGTTGTAAAGTAGAGGTGCGTTCTAGAGTTGGTTCCCATTCCTTCCCTTAGGAAGGATAGAAAGAAGCAGGCAAGCAAAAACAGAATGAGAGCACAGTTAATTTGCCAGTGTTTAAAAAATAAATTATTGTTACTTTTGTCCACCACATTGAAGTGGTTTTTCCTTTTAAGTAATATTTTCAAGATACAACCCTGATTTGAAACTAAAGCTGATGCCAGGCATGTTCTATTTCTGTTGCCTTTTACTGTGTAATTTAGCTAAAATGAAGACTATTTCAGGTCATCTGTGCTTAGCTGCAATATGGTCTATGCCTTTCTTGGGGAAGGGATATGTTTTACTACCATTGGTATGACCTTGGATAAAAGATTCATTGTTATGAATACTCTGGCATGGAGAGCAATATGTTGCTGGCCACTGCTTCTAGCTGATGAGAGTAAAGTGATTCCTAGTCACAGACTGAGATGTCTGTTCTGATTTTCCATAGTATTCTATTCTGTTTAGGTTTATTTTTGAAAACCACCTCTTCACAACAGCTATCTCATTCATTACAGAGGGCATACACTCTGTGTAATATCCTGTTACATCCCCCGTTTGAACAATGTCATGAATATGTGAGTCCTGTTCCTTTTATGGCAAGCTGCACCAATGATCTTTGCATGTAAGTGAATGTTTTTGGGTAATTCCAAAGCTGCTATAAAAAACATTGTCCTTCAATCATGAGAATGAATTGTAAATGTCAACAGAACTGATGTGCATCTTTTTCTGCATATCAGTTTTTTATCTAACATTCTTTTATTATCTTGCTTTTCTCACTTTTTCTAGTTTTACTGCCAGAAACTTCTGTGGAGTTGTTCCTGTTTTCTTTGGTGTAAGGATGACCAAAATCAGGCCCAGATATTGTCATAATTTGTTAGTGTACCTTCCCTTGAATGTGGCATCTGTTTTGATTCTGAATGTCCAACATCATGAGTATTTCTAACCTTAATGAAAAGTAATAGTGAATAGATTAAAAAGTAATAGTGAATAGTTTGGCATCTGCAAGCCATGTGTTAATCCAATGAAAAGAGGAATTTGATTACTATTTGAATTTATGCTGTCATTTCACAACCTGCTATGCTCCTTGTCTGAGCAGTTTTGACTAGTTAAATTAACAGGCAGGACAGGAGAAGATAATTTCCATTTCTTGTACCGTGGTGACTCACTGGTGGAAATCTTACACTTTCTTCTTGTGAGTTTTCTGAAGGATGTTATTCCTTTTGTAAAAAAAAAGACCTTTATTCAGGTCTGTTTATACTGCTGTATCTCTGGTTTTCATGGATTTTTTTCAGGAAATTAGCATCAGGTCTCAAATATATTGATGACCTGTCTTGAGGTTATGATTGCATGTTTGAATGTAGGTAGAAAATAATATGTCACTTTTTATTTGTGTAAGGTCAGCAGTTGGTAATGCAACTTGGTGTCGAGCGCTAACTGAATACGCCAGGGCATGTGCCCAAGCAGGAAAGCCACTTCATGGATGGCGAATGCACTTTCAGCAGTGTGGTACGCAGATGCTTTTGTACTTGGAAATACTGCTTAGTAGTTGTATTTTTAAGAGTGCCCTTCATACTTTTACTTCTTTGTCCTTCCTCCCATTTTGAACTCATATAGTTCTCAATGAAAGCATAACTATGGACTCACTTCAAGGCCGCATAAATGCGATGGAATTTCTTTTTTATATGTGTAATTTGTACTGAATGTATTTAAAGCACTAAGCTTATTAGAATGTGTTTTAAGAACCTTCACACTAAAACATCAGACCTTCTTTAAGATGATTAACCATTTGGTTTTTCACAGAGCTACTCTTTCAAATATTGTCAAAGTCTTCATGGCTTTCTGATATATAAAATGTGTGTCATGAGTGTTAAAAATAAATCTGAATTATACTTGCATAAGTCTTCATCTTAGAAGTCACAGAAAGTAAGTTTGAAAGAGATCATCTAATTTGTCTGCCTGTCTGGAATACAGGACCAAAACTGCTTTGTCATTCATGATAGAAGATCTCCCCTGTGTTTCCAAAAATGTTTGTTAATGGATATTCTACTACTTCCTATGCTGGTCTGAGTATCTAAATAGCTCTGCTGTGAGAAAGTTTCCCTGAGTCTCCCTTGCTGTAGTTTAAGATTATTCCTTCTCAGTGCACCGTTAATGGACATAATATTAATATATGTATACTCTGTGTGTGTTATGAAAGGCATTGTTTCATTGTTCTAGACAACAGATACTCAGTTGACTTACCAAAAAGTAAATACCTGAAAGAAACATGTGCAATCTATTTAAGCCCTGAGGCGGTAGCACAATACCTTTTCATTTCTCTACCTGTTTCTATTTTTTAGTGATTACCTGTGCTGAACCCTTGACCTACAATGAATGCATCAGTTGTTGCCCTGTTTCATGTCATCAACAATCACAGTGCATTGACAGTGAGCTTCCCTGCATTGATGGATGCTACTGTCCAGATGGTAAGTTTTGCTTCTCAAATACGTATTATTTGATTCCATATAACTTTCAGATTGTTCTCCCCCAAGTTTACATACCTATATGGCCTGGCTAGATTAAGGCATTCACAGGAGCTCTTTATAAACCCAGTGCCAACAAAGTGTGGATGAATGACCTTGTTTTCCTTGTAACTGACAAGAGCCTTTTCCTCCCTCTAACAAATGGGAATAGGTTTCAGCACAGATCCACATTCTAGCCATAGAGCTCCACAATTTGAATGAAAAATGGGGTTTGCTCTGTTGTTGACAGGGCAGCCATCCTCCTAATTCTGGTTGCTGCTCTCTTTCTTTTGGTGTGTGGTTTGGTGGTTTGTTTGGGTTTTTTTATTTCCTGAAGAATGTCTGCAAGGTCAGGTGCTTAGGAGAGCTCAAAAATGTGACATGACTAAAATTCATTCATGTGGCCAGAAACAGGTTATGATACTGAGATTCTTACACTGTTGTATGGTTCTGGCAAGTGAGGTATTTACCCGTGTGGCCTATAGCAAAACTTTAGCCTTATTACCAAAATATACTTCGATGTCCAGTTTACCCCTTATTACTGGCTTCTCTTGGGTACGTAATTCTATCTAAAAGAGGACAGAGAAGGTTATGCCATTGATCTCAAGTCCTGGCTCTTATACATACCCTGATGATTTATAAGTATAATCATCTTTATCATACATTTTATCTTTTATGGGCTAGTAAAGTCTTTTAGCCTTTGGTTCTCTAAAATTGGAATGATTAAAAAAAAAAAAGCAAAAAACCATTATAGTAAAATAAGGACCAAACAATGCCTTAAAACATAGAGGCAAAGATTTGTAAAGGTGTCAAAAAAGAAGCCAAAGGTACTCAAAGCAGCATGGTTTGATGTTTGTGTGTGTGTTTTTGGTTTTTTTTGTGTGAGTGGTTTCCTCCCCCTCTTCCCCAATATTGAATACCTGTTATTCATACTATTGTTAATGTATCTCAAGCAATTTAGGGACCTGGTCCATGTAATATACTTTATTTAATATAATTCAAGTGTGCACTTGTCCTGCAAAAATGACTACCAAATAATCTAGAGTTTTATTATCATACATGACCATTTGTGTTGTTCTTGGGTATACTTGTTAGTGCTCCATCAGCCATGTGTACAGATATTTCACTTTTTTCTTGTTGTTTTATTTCTTCTAGGCTTAATTTATGAAAATGATTTGTGTGTCAAACCTATGGACTGTCCTTGTGACTACCATGGAAGTTTCTTTGAAATGGGTTCAGTGGTTTATGAGGAATGTAATAACTGGTTAGTAATTTTTCTTTTTGTGCTGTGGACTTAATATTTCATGGTCATGAGAGACAACTTGTTTAAGGCCTATTTCAGTTAAAATTGCATGAAGTCAGTAAGTCCTCACTGTTTCTACATACAAAAACTTGTTCCATATATGTTTTCCAATGAAGGGAAAGATAAAAGGAACTATAGAACTATTAATGTGGAAGAAGAGCAAATGACAGATGTTGCAGAGAATACTGTGATGTTTAGTACTCTTTTCACCTTGAACTCTGCTTCAAACTAAAAGGAATCTAGAATTCAAAGTCTTAACAGGAGAATTACTTTGACTTTAATTTATCTCCTGTTTGTGTTGTCTCACTTGGACACAAAGAGCCTAATGTCAATATTGACACTAAGCTGCTGTTTTAGGAATTTCGAAGTTAATTTTATACATTGGAAAGAACAGTTTGTAGGAAGAGATGCATGTAGGAAGATAATGCCTTTTATTGGATCAACTTAATTGAAGAAAAAGGATGAGCATGTAGATGTGCAACTTCTTTTTTTCACAACAGTTCTATTGTTTTAAAGTGATAGGATTCAAATTGCTTGTGTTTATTCTTCTCAATTTTAATCATCTTTAACTTTTGTAATGATTATCAAGGAACTAAAAAGAAATAAAAGTGTTACTGGATGCATGGATGAAATTTCACCTGATCATATCCTCATAACAAGCTCTTGCCACAGCTTCCAGGCATTCTAGTGACTGTGATAGCTCTGTTGTACTCTTTTGTGAGACTCAAGATACTTGGTGCTCATTTCATAGAGAAGGAATCCAGGAAGAACAACTGAGGGACAGCCATATATACTTCACCAAAAAAGAAAGAAATATGAAACCTTTTTGTTTTTATTTCAGCACTTGCACTGGAGGAAAGTGGATTTGTACAAATCTTACATGTCCAGGTATGTGAAAGTCTTGAATACTTAACTTTTTTAATAACCGAATATTTCCTTGGGGTAAAATATTACTGTTAGATCCTAATGTGATATTTCACTATATAATTTGTATTTTTATTTCTATCTACATATAAACGCATTTACACACAGTAGATTAAATATTAAAATGGTCTGAATAGCAGGCATCTGCCTTTCAGCTTAGCACAGTAATGTGTCTCCCTATACATCACTAGAATGTCTCTGGTAGATGGCACTACCTGGTCATTCTTGTCATTCAACTAAAGTTTCCTCTGCAATCTTCACTTGACAGACTTATGGCAGGATTACTTTTTTTTCCCCACAGTATTGCTGGCTAGTGATATAGTAAGTAGATATTGTACAAATTATCAGTTAATTATTTTCACAGCATGCCTGTGGAATAAGGAGTGTTATTCTCAGTTCACAGATAGGAGGCTAAGCTGCAGAGATTAAGGTCCAAAGGATTTTGCATGTTAAAGGTACCCATGGCCTCATGGTTCTTATAGTTGCCAGTAGATTCAAGCACTGGTCTCAGAGTTATCAGCTAACTGTGGGAGTGCTTAATGTTTCTGCAAATCAGTTTTTAGAGCCACAAATCAAATACCCAGAACGTAAGGATCGCACATGTTGCCTCCTTCTGGGGGAAGAATTGTTTAGGTATCCTGGCCTGGCATCAGGTAGGAACTCCATAACAAAAGTAATGATAAGGTTCAGCTCCTAACCATGTTCCTAGTACCTGGTTATAATATATTATGTAATATAATTTATAAAATACAATTTTATAAATTGTAGTATGTGTCAGAGTGTATGAACTCTACAGCAATAATAACTGTTGAGAGTACACTGTCCTTTCTACATACTTAAATGCATTATTTATGTTTGTCAGCTGAATGCTCAGTTTCAGGAGACATTCATTTCATGACCTTTGATGGGCGCAAATACACTTTCCAAGCTACTTGCCAATATATTCTAGCAAAAAGCCGTACATCTGGAGCGTTTACCATATCCTTACAAAATGCTCCTTGTGGACAGGTAAGGCTTAGAACCTTTTTGTAATGTTTGTATCCTGAAGGGCTTATTAATCAGGGGGGAAAAGTATTAAAAAAAATGAAAGCTACCTGCCACTGAATATATTAAAATTAATTAGTAGCAACAATTTTCCTTAATGTTGAAATAGTTGAACAGCAGTGCAGAGGAAGTCTGTACATAAATTCTCATGTTTGCTTGCGATAAATAGAAAAGATTATGCTAGTGTTCTGATTCAGTGTTCACTGAGGTCATTCAGTAGCATATGATGGTTCCTGCAGCAAACCCTGGATGATGACTTGTTTTCTTGAGCTTTCCGAGTACATCTTTGTGGATTTGCAGCCAGCACAAAATAAGCCTACTGCTTGTTACTGCTTGAAGAAAGAGTAACTTTTTTGTGCCTTGAATATAGATTTCTCTTTCAGCTTTGTTTTTGCAGCTTGAAATTCACTTTTACTCACATTGATATGAAAAACTTGGTATAGTTTTGGGGACAGCTCTCTCGGACTTGGATATACGTATGTATCTGTTACTGTTGTTAAGTTGGTATCCTGTACAATTGATTTCAGCCAAACATGCATGTGTATATATATAGCTGATACTAAGGGTGCTCCTACTTTATATTTGAAAGTTTCTGATACTGTACACAGAAGTGACCAAATATTTAATCTGCTTTATGTCTGAGACCCATTCTCTTTCCTTTGTTGTTGTGTATGTGGATTTCTGAGCATGTATTATAACGTTGTACGTGTGAGTTATGGGACACTGGTAAGATTTTCACTACAGCGTTTCATTCTTATTACAGTCTTGATAGGTCTTGTAATTTTGAGAAAGTTAAGGCAAGTTAGAATAGATCTTAAACATATATAAGTGGTGTGAGAAGTGTAGTTGACTGAGTTGAGCTGTTTTCTGGAGTTGCGCTTTTCTCACTGACTTTGAGTTCTACATGTGCACGTAAGGACAGAATTTGGCCCACATTTGTATTAGGGTCATAATGCTACTAAGCTGCTGGACTTGCTGTAGGAGCAAGACGTTAAATTTTATATCTTGGCCAGATTTATGTTCTGTCTCCAGTGGTCCTGTGTAACGATTTTCACCCAGGAGCAACTGTACAAATATTTGAAGTGTATATAGACTTAAATGTGACTCTCTTTGCTGTATTTCTAGACCATCTACTATATGTTAGGCCCAAATTTTAGTTCTTAGCATGATGAGCTTCCATATTGTTGCAGTTACGTACTTCGCATAAAATCAGATTTAGCACCATTACTTTTTACTTCTGTGGAGGTAACTACTTACACTTTGTTATAGTAGTTTTCTTTTGTGTTCTAAATAAATGTGTGATTCTGTAAGTCCTTTTACACTAATGATTGCATTAATTCTTCTCTGCAGCTTATATTGTTCGTGCACTTCAGATTTCCTTGGGAAGAAAAATGGTCATATAAGTTGTCATGCCACACTTTCTAAATGCATATTTCAGTAAAATCTTTTTGTCCTTATGCACTAAAACCTACTTCTCTGTATGCCAGAGAAGACCTTTAAGCAGAAGGAAGTCATATTAGAGCAGCATAGACAAGTTTATTATAGTAGAAATTATTTATTTGCAATCCAGGTAAGAGATGGGAGACTGAGTGTGTGGAGTCGCCTTCTCATTTCAGTGATAAAAGTTGAGAGGTAAGAAAAATAGCTTAACTGGGTAGAGACCAAATATATTTTCCAACCAGATGATCCACAAGTAAATGTCCCACTATGTCTCCTATGGTTTCTAGGAAAAGTGTATCAGGACGTCAGGTGAGGTATGTGACAGGGCATAGAAGTTACCAGTGATGAAAAAGTGGATTCCTGTGTTGTAAATATGACTGCTTCATTACGCTCTAATAGCCTCTAGCTCCTTGAGGTAGAAGAGTTACAGTGGGGTCTGTGAAATGAGATCTTGGCGAGGACATGCACGTTAAAAAAACTTCTAGACTTTAACCTCTGTGTGCATTGTCCTTTGGGTTGGGAAGAATCTGGTGATCCTGCTAGTATTTCCTATTTATGGGAAGATTGAGACTGCTTCAAGATGCAATATATCTGATCATTGCTACAATTTCCCACTTCAAATGCATATTTGACTTAGCTTATTCCGATTTTAATGAGTTTAGCTGGCTTCATTCTGTGCTAACCTTGGGATCCTGAGGAGCTGACTAAGTCAGTATCATCATCTAGAAGAAAAAAAAATAGAATAGCTGTGAAACAAAACATAAACATAGGCATTCAACATAGGCATAAATCTGTTCAGTCAGCGTAATATCCTCAGAACTTCACAGAGTCCAACAAACTTGAGAAAGGTGGTTGTATATTGAAGCTGTGTCCTGTACTGTATGGTTGAAGATAAGCAAAGGGATCCCCAAAGAAACACTCTAGGCAACTTTTTTTATCAAATGAAAGTTGAGGCATGATTGATTTCTTGCAGAAGCCCACAGTGAGATACCTTTCAGTCTGACCTGTTGAAAAGCCCATCAATGGACAACAGAGGTCTGGAGCAAATATCTGCTATGGTACTGTGCAGGATATGTATTGTGGATCTCATTCCCTTTTGTGTTACAGAACACTTACCTCTCTGCAAAACGGACAGAAATGTGCCTTTCGGTTTAGTAGTTGTGGTGATGCTTTTGTTGGGGAAAGTGATAATCAAATTAGTTGGCTTTCTGCAGCACTTGTGAGACTGCAAAGAGCCTTACATCTTCTTCACCCTGACTTAGGGACTTTGCTTAATGTGTCTCTGTGTCTCTGTGGTTTATAGGTGAAAAAACAGATTCTCTTTGCTTTTACTACATGTTGGGCTTCATATTTCACCTAGCCTTTAACAAAGCTAGCCTGATCAGTCTTTAATACATATAGACTTTTACAGAGGTTTGAGTGAAGCATTCTGGACATTAACAGCCAGGTGGGTGATCAGAGGCTTATGTGCTATGTTCCAGAGCCAAGTGCTGCTAATTTAATTATCAATGTACAAGTGGTGAGTGGGTAGTGAGAACAGTTTGTGTACTATAATGGAAGAATGTGGGGCTTCAGTGCAGCTATTCAAGTATCTAACTACCAACTAGCTGGTACTACTTGGCAGAAGAGCTGCTTTACAGTTCCCTAGGCACCATCCATTATCTTTTTCCCATTTATAAAAATTAATGAATTGAAATGGGAAGCTAAAAGATTCGTAGTGCAGAATCTCATATTTCTTGATGGTTTGAGATTTTGTGTGCTTTTTTAAAAAAAAAACCTTATCAGTCCCATCTCATTCAAGCAGATTAAAAAATGTAGAAAGAAAATACCTGGGGAGATTTTAGCTCTCTGAATCACAAAGAATCCAGTCATCTAGAGCCTTAGAGCTGGTGACATAAACAGTCATCAGGCAACAAGTTATTTCAAAATGATGTGAAATTTTGTTTAAGCACTTTCTGGAAGGAGAATCAGTCGAGTGATCAGCACAGCTTAACCTTATCTGAGTTTCAGGTGACAACCTCCCTGGCTTTGTAGTTTGTATGATGAGAAGATCTTCTGAATATAGAATTTTTTTTTTATCTAGTAAGAGAAATGTCCATTCCTGCGAAAACACCTGCTGAAAGTTGGCAGGGGCAGTGCTGTGAAAGAAGCAGTTCATTGGAACAGAGAATAATTGTCAGGCAGAATTTCTCCTTTAGTTTCAGCATGAGGGAATAATAAAGCTTTTGTCAATATTGTGTAGTAATGTATGTACTATGGAGGGTTGTTCTCTTGGCTCTGGTCCACTACGCATACCAGCTGGTATTCTTTTATTTTCAGCTTCTTAAAAGGTTGACAAAATTGTCAATTTATAGCCACTGTTGCTGAATGATATGCACAGAAACCTAATTTCTTAGTAAAGAGACAGGACAACAAGATAAGCTACAATGCAGGTATCTGTCTTCACCATCAGTCCAGGAGAGCTGGTTGAGCTGATGAAATATCTCCAGTTATTTTTATAATTCACTATCTTTAAGTTTCATTTTATCATTTCAGCTGTTGGTGAAAGATCAGTGTTGCACTATTATTTAGAGGCAGGAAAATTATGAATGTAGTTTTTAATCTTTACACACCACTGTGTGTACTTGTGTGTCCATGGTACTTGAAGGACTGACATGATCTGCTCCATGCTAGTTCAGCATCTGTCAAAGCCACATGGTAGTGTTCAGAGATCCTTGCAGCTCTAGTAATTGTTTTCAATGAGTAGGGTGACGTTTGCCCTGTATTAGGCAAGTCCCAGTGACAGTCAGTGAGAGTTGGATAAAAGTGTAAATATTTGAACTGAACTTCCTAATCTGTTTGCACTGTGAATAGTGCTATTCACAGTATAATTTTGCTGTTAGTGCGACTGTCCAAAGGTAGGGATATTTTAACTAAATCTTGTTCAGTGCCCCTTTCAGCACTGAAGATACTTAACATTTTACTGTTTCATCATCAGTTATGCCTTCAGTGTAGGCAGTGGGACTGGAAAGTGCAGCCTCCCGCACCTCTGCTGGACACTTCTGGACTGCAGCTCAGGGCCAGATGCAATCAATGAGAAATTTCCTGCAGTGAGACCTATGCTGCTCTTTGACCAAGTGATTTCAGACATATCTGTGTATGTTTTGGTATATAAGACATTATGAGACATTGAAGATGCATAATCAAGATGAGAGTAAAATGAACAAATAGTGTGCCAAAAGTGGCGGGACCCAATTTTTATTGTTGTTCTGGAATACCTTTTAAATGGTTACAAGGTCTTGCAGTGAAGGAGGCTGAACAGAAGAAACAGCAGTTGGGTGCTTCCCCCTTTCCTCTGTAGATGGCAGGGAATAGACAGTCTCTTAACTTTATCCAGCCGTGCTAAGCCAATGTAAATAAGCTGATGTCTCAGAAGCTATAGTAAAGAGTATAGCAGGAGTGGCAGAAACTTAATTCCTTCCTAGAGCAAAGAGAAAGTAGAAGGTGGACTGTGATTCTGATGTTTTTCAGCATATAGCAAGATGAATTACAGGATGCTGACATAGTAAAGTTCAAGTCATCTCTCGATCCACCTCTGTGCCTGATTCTCTGTGATAGAACATTTTTCTTTTTAAAAAATTAAGTGGTGATCAAACTCATTCTGTTAAGTCTGTAAATCTTCTGTGATTAATAAACATGCTTTAATAAGCATTCTTTCCTTAGTGGTGTTGAAAGCCAAAGTACTTGTAGTTATTCTGAAAGGTGGAAGTCCTGGCCTGGAAACTTTGATACGAGTTAATCATCTATCTGGCTAGTTTCCATATTATTTAGTACAGGTGTATTTGTTACTGTGATACGTTGAAAACATTCAATATTCAGTAGCCCTCAGACTTGTGCTGCTTTCCACCTGTGTGGTATGGTGTTTAGTTGAAGATCACTACAGTAGCATAAAACATGCAGGAATACTAAGAAGTTTGGGACTTCATTTAGGTACCAACCTGTTTCAGGACTTACTTGAATGGAAAAAAAATCCAGCTTAACTAATGTAGAACCAAGTGGACTATAGTTAATTTCCGTTTTGATGAAAGCAGTTAACTTGAATTCAGTTACTGATCTTTAAGCTGTGGTGAAATTTTCTTGTGTAGGCCATGTAGCTTCTTTATGTTGTCAAATACTAGCATTTCAGTCAATTAGCTGCTTTTGGTAATGTTGACAGTTAAGTGCCACTGAAGAGGGTGGGTGTAGGAAAGGTAGATGAGGTTGATCTAGGATTTCTTTGGAGTATGTTTCATCCTGACTGAAATGCAGTATTCCTTTTCATGTTTTTTCTATATGATGTTTTGACTTAGGGAACTGAAACAGAAATAAGAATAAGCAATGGTAGTAACAATAAGCAGGTTGGGCCATTTGGATCTTTTGATATTGTATGCTGTCATGATACTGCCTTTCTTTCGTCAATATTCATCCAGGGAGCTTATGAACATACTCTACAACTCCTCAGAAATAATGAACTTAAATGCTGTTTTAAATAATGATTGACAAGATGCTTCTGTCTTTCATTACTGTTTGTCTTTAAAAGAATTTTATATCTTAAATATGCTTTAAAAGAAGCTGGGTATATCAGAACACTTTAATTTAAAGTACAGACTTGGATTTCTGTGCACTGCTATGTGGATAATGCAGCCTTATTTGTGAACATTAACTCAGCCTCAGTGGGTTTTTAATCGGGGCGTCTCATGAATTACAGGTGTCTTTGTACTAAGCTATGTAAGAATTGTTTAAGTTTCTCTTTCCAAATCCCACTTTTGTGCTGTATTTGCATAACAGGTTAGTGTTAGATTAACATACGTGTGAAATCATTCAAAACAGTAAGTTTTCTTACTTAGCTGTAAAGCTGTATGCAGTCTGCTAAGAAGCAAGATACAACTGAAAATTTTCAATTCCCCAGTAATTATAGCTTTACTTGCACTCTTATTTAACATTCATCCTACTTTTTTTTAATTTATTTTGCTTTTACTTGTAGAACCAGGATGGATCATGTATCCAATCAATCAGCTTTATTCTTAAGCAGGACCCCAAGAGGCAAGTGACTCTGACTCATTCAGGAGATGTTTTGGTATATGACCAGTACAAAATTAACCTGCCTTACGCAGATGGTAAGGAATAATATATAAGCATATAATGCCTATCAAGCACTAAAGCAGTATTTTAATGGCATACGTGTATGTTGTGATACTGTCAATATTGCTAACATACTGAAGTTAAGTGGTATATTGTTAATATCAACATTATTAATTTTTTATTAAATGTTTCACAAATTAACTGCTGATGTACTTTTTACACTAATGGTAGGAGTTGTACAGTAGCTGTATTGTGCTAGTGTCTCTTATGCTGAGTATGTTCTGTCTCTAACAAGTCCAAATGCCATCCCTCACACTTACAAGGTTGGTTAGTTCTTTTCAGAGGGGAAATTATTTTCTCTGATTCTTGAGCTGAGTAATTTCTTTTCCCTTTTTTGTAAGCAACTAGAGTAAATATAAGTGGAAGGAGCACTCTTGCCCCTTACAGATAAACTATAGATTTTCAGACACAGAATTTCTTTTGTTTCTTTTTCTTTTTGCTTCGACGAGTTTTTAAATCTCTCCTTCTGGAAGACATTACCAAGTATTCTACACGTGAATATGTGACTCTGTTCTGTGAGTTTCAGTGTCAGCTTCAATGAGAGCTTTATATGCAAATTATTAATACATTTGATGTCTGTGGGGCCTTGGCTCTTTGGGAATTTCCCAAAAAAGGCTTTAATACAGGAAGCATGTTGCTGGTGTTAGGATTAGGTTGTCTAAAATAAATGGTCTGCAGTGTTATCTGCAATGTTTGTGTCTTTAAATTGATTTGCTTTTAGTTAACCTTTATGAATATTCCAGTGAACTCTGGATGCAGTTTTAAAAAGTGTGGTGACTGTCATAAGTTTCTTGTTTTCTTCTTTAACGTGTGAATCAGTGTAACCTTTCATGAGAAATCAATGATTAGGGGAACATAAGGTCTTAATAGGAAAAAATGTAACTTATGTAAAAATGATATAAAACAAAACAGTGAAATGACAAGAAACAAAATGCAAATTACAAGCAGGTTTCCTTTGCTTTTCAACAATCTCTGCTTTTACTCACCAGAGTTATTTGAAATACGGAAACTCTCCTCTGTATTTCTTCAAGTAAAGACACACATTGGATTACAGATACTGTATGACAGAGAAGGAATGAGGCTTTACCTTCAAGCTGATGGACGGTGGAAAGATGATACTGTGGGCCTTTGTGGAACCTTCAATGGAAATACGGAGGATGATTTTTTGTATGAATAGCTGCAAGATTTCTATTTGCCAGTATATGAATATCTACAGTTAGAGTGGTAGATCAAGTGTGTACTGAAGCTGAATGGATAGATACCAAGAATAATTTATTTTGAAGTTTTGTGTTAGTGAGATAGGTGGTAGGTTTTTGTTTGCTAACAGAAAATCTGTAACTTCAACTACAGGATATCAAGCCAGGTTTTACTTAAAGTATTTTAATATAAAAATGATGAAATATATATGACTCATAAGTGCTAGTTTATCTGAAAAGTTTTGTCCAAAATATGGAATGGCCTATATAAGGGACTTTCTGCTTCCCTGCAAGCCTCTTTATCTCTTTCCAGCTCCTGTTTTCTGCTGCAAATTCTAATCTGCTCTGTCTGACAGAGCCTTCATTGTTCAGTGTCTGCAGGTCGGCAACACAAATTGGCTGTTGGCTGTTGCTTGAGCTTCTCTTCATTGTGATGCAGTGAAAGGTGGTCAGAGCTGCCTGAGCACCACAGTCAAGATTGCTGTTTGTCCAGCTTCTTTGCAGCATATTTCCTACAGATACTAAAGAACAAATTCACTTCCAGAGGATCAAGCAGCCTAATGGAAGTGGGAGAAGGAGAACATGAATTTAGATCATGACAGAATATTTCTTTGACTGAGAGGAAAAAAAGAGTAGGAGAACTTTTCTCTCAAAACAGTTGGATTTTTTTAAATCAAAACTAATAGAAAAATGGGAAAACTTTCCATAATAGTTCCCATGTAAAAACACACACACACACAAATATTCTAGTGGATTTTTGAACAATTTCTATCTTAGAGATTAAAAAGTATTATCAGAATATTGTTTATAACGAGACTAGGAAATATATAGACAGGATCTCAATGAAGAGATATTATTTATGTAAAACTACTTAAAATATTTCTCTGAAGCAAATAAGTTTTGTAGTGTATTTTTGATGACAGTCTTTGGACTTGTTCTCAAATAAGTGAGAAGTTGTTCAATAGTTGATATTTGTGAAAAAAGCCCTTAAACTACAGGAACTTCAGAATTGTGCTGAGACATGACACAAACCATAATGTGCAAGCATCTTGACATGTACACAAAACACCTGATCCACACCAGATTTGGGAGACTTGCCATAGACAGTGGTGTCTTTTGCAACACCTCCACCCCCAGCTACTTTACCAGAAGTAATACTACTGGTTGTATGCCTAATGCAATCTTTTCCCTAGAGTGTAACATCCCATGTTTAAATGCATGCTCTTGGTCATTCTTCCTATACAATATTAATGTGCCTTGGTTATTTTGATCAAAGTCTTTCTATCTTTCAGCTTCTGTTGCCCCTCTGCTTACCTGGGCCTCATGGATATCTATTCAATTGCTCTTGCAGTATATATCTCTGGACCCTTGGATTTCTGTTCCTTCCTCTTTCTTGCAGGGACTAGAGAGCCTGGGAAGTCAGCTACCCAGGAACAGACAGGAAATTATAGGTAGAGGAGAGATGAAAATGGATCAGATATTACTGAGGTGGCAGAAGTATGAATAAGAGAGTGCAGATTTTCAGGACAGTGGTGCTCCCTCCTTCTCTCTTGTGAAGATGGAACTTGGTCTGTTTTGATCTGTCCTTCATTACAAAATATCTAATGGCTCTAGAGCACATCTTCTCTTTCATTTCTGGCCCTTTGCCTGGAAGGAAAGAGTCGAGTCCTGAAACTTAAGCTGACAGTGCTTTATGGGAGAGTGCATGAGAATATGGGACAGTGGAAGGGGAGCTTGAATCGGCTCTGCTGAAGGGAGTGATAGAACTGAGACCATTCTGTAAATTCACTGTACCTTTTGTAACTGACTTCTGTTTTGTAAAAGATCTCCAGTTGGAGTAACTGAAAGCACCCCAGAGCTGTTTGGAAACACATGGAAAACTTCATCAGCGTGCACTTTTGTGCATGACAGTTTGCAAATGGATCCGTGTGATATTCATCTGCAGGCAGGTGGGCAGTGAAGGTCAATTGTTATTGACAAATGCATTTCTACTTATTATATCTGTGCCGATTTTCCTAGTTGGATCAGGTAAAGTAATAACCAGTCCTACCCACTGAAAAAATTACTACTTACAGGTAGCATTTGTTGAGTTCAATCCCCTAACAAATCATGTAGTATATTGTTTAAGTATTTTGTGATACTTGCAGAGGCACTTGAAGTACCCCCTTTTTATTTCTGGTTTGCAGTTACAATGTGTTAAGTTAGACATTCATTAAAGGTTCGTAGTATGTCTAGTATCGGTGATGCTGCTAGTTAAGATGGAGACTCAAAAGTATTACAGTATTCATTTTTGAAAATACTGAAAAAGTGAAACATTTGGTTTAGTTGTCTGCTATGGAGGAGAATGAGTAGGAGAAAGATACTTATGCACTGCCAGCATTTAGATTCAGCTGAGAGGATCCAGTTGAGGAAAGATGCTAGTGGCTGATGCCACGAGGACCACAGATGGTCACTAAGACATCCTTTAATAATGATGAACTTTGTAGATCATCAGTTATATCCATTTCACAGTTCCTACCACTTCTTGTCTTGGAATCTGCACACTTTTAGGCAAGATACAGAGGTAAAATATCGATTAGGGTTTTGCCTGTACTTTCAGCAGTGCTAGGAAATCATCACATCTCCTGCTACATCATCATCCCCTCTTTTAAGTATTTATACAATGTGCAGCACTAAGAAGCTGCATTCTTGGTAATGGGTTTGGACATGAATGTAGAAAAAAGTGGCCTGTACAGGAAGTCAGAAATTCTGGAAAAGGAATTTTTAAGTCCTAGTTTATGCATCTTTCTTATTTTGTGGGAAATAAAAATTTGTCTCTTTCTGGGCATGCTAATGTAGCATATTATTTCTTTTGACTATTGCACAATTATTTAATGCATTCAGAATTAAGATGTTCAGATGAGTGCTGTGTTTGGAGCTTCTTATGCAACCATTTGATACTGCTCTTGTTCTCCTGTGCGATAGTGTTACCCCAAGCTAGCAGCTCTGGGTGTGGTTGCAGCCTTATGCAACTGAAACAGTGGGTAGGTAACAGATTGTTCTTTAAAATACTGACCTATTGAAGTAGTTACTGGGAATGACTTAAACTGAAGAGATGTGTAATCCTGTGTGTTTATGAAAGGCACTGGGTAGTGTGTAATGTCTGTTGCCTAACCTGCATCCATGAATCAGTTTAAAGATAGGAGACTGTATGTAGGTGTACGTATATATGTCTGCGTATTGTAAAGTTTTCCGAATATCTTAAAATCATTTCCCGAACAAGTTCAAAACTATGACCAGCTAACTTCTTTTCTGTCCTTCCATACAGTTGTATAGATATCCAAGACAGAAAGATATATATGGCACTAGTATATAACTGATTAGTTGCATTGTATAAAAAACATTTTTTATTCCAAGTCTTTTTAAACTCCCTCACTGAAACAGTGTTTAATCTGTTATTTGTATAGCCTCTTATGCAGCGGACGCTTGTAGCATCCTTACGAAAGAACTTTTTGCTCCATGCTACCCCTATTTGAGTCCCGTTCCCTATTTTGAGCAGTGCAGAAGAGACACTTGCAAATGTGGACAGATTTGTTTTTGCTCTGCTCTGGCCCATTATGCTCATCATTGCCGAAGATCTGGAGTTGTAATAGATTTCAGAGGAGTTGTCCCAGACTGCGGTGAGTTGCCTTTCACTTCTAGTCTTAAATAATTACTGTTTGAGGACTTCAGAATGACAATCAGAAAATAAAATTAAATGAATATAATCTTTTAAACAAGAAGAGGATTAATTCCAGCACGATCTTTTGTGTACAGGACAAGGTTCTTTTTTTGTCAAGACAGAATTAGTACCAATGTTTTTAGAGGATTGTTCCTTTATAGTTGGCTTTCTTTAGTTCTTTTGACTTAAGAAACAATGCAAAGATTTTTTTAAGTAGTTGAGTTGGAGGGCTTCAAACGTATACAGAACTAAAAATATGTCTATATCTCTTCTATGGCTTTGAATATCTCACACCCATGTTGATATTATTCGTGAGCTGCATAAATAGATTTGTTCTTTTCCTTGTAGATGCTAGGTTTTTCTAATTCTTTAAATGAATGAGATGAAAAATTATGGTGGTATATTTAGCAGTTTTAGCTGGATTATTCTCAACTTCTGCTGTCTGACAATCTCAGCTTATTCTCTTACTGTCAATGACGCTGAAATACACAAAGTGCTGAAATAAGTGTAGAGAACTGGTGTTGATATTTAATTGAAAATGAATGGAAGAATATAGATAGTGTAGAGATAGACAAAGGTGACATCTGTTATCTGCTCTATAAAGCCTCACAAGTAGAGGAGTGGGATAATATTATTAAAATCTTCAGTTTATATGAACTTTTAGTGATGCAAAAGATGTTGATAGGACATGTAGTACCCTCATCTACATTTTTTAAAATTATAGAATTGGAAACCCTATAAAACAACCCTAAACTGACACCCCTGATGTTTCAGTAGGTTTGGCTCCATAAACAAGACTGAAAATCTTTTCTAAGGAATATTCAAGAATTTAACATCTGGTAGTTTCCATCACATCATGTAGTTTTCCACGTTGTAATGCATGATAAAGAGGATTTCGGAAAGTTGGTCCAGCTTAAGTATCTCAAGCTGGACTATCTGTATGTATATCTGAAGAGGCTGGCTTGCTTGCAGCCATTATGGCACGAATGGCTGTGTCCACTATGACTGAATGAATCATTCAAACCATTTAATTTTACTTTACTTTTCTAGAAACAAGTATAGTCTTATTAGAATATATTTAGAAAGTCATGCTTGTAGGGTATAAAATATGTGAATCTTTTTAGTATTTCAAGAACTTCAGGTCTTTTTTTTAAGTAGAACTTTATAGGATATATATATCTATATATATACGTATAAGAAAACTTAAGATGGTATTGTGCAACATCTGCAAAGTACACACATTTTATTTATTGCTTTTAATGTTTTCTTTAAGATGCTGTGCATTTCCCAAAGCCCATGCACAAGAGCCAAGCATTTTCAGAGTTAGAGGAAAAAAGCTTCAACTGTTCGGTTTCTCCAGTGTAAATCTGGATTAACTACGTAGACTTCATTGTACTCTTTATTACTGCAGATTTACATCTGTGTAGTTTACACAGCATAGTGCCAAGATAGCAATTTTAATGGAATTTAATGTGATTGGGAATGAAAGAATAGAGATGTTTATCAGAAAACTGTTGGGAGGTATTTGAGTCTCTTGCACTGTAATTTGAGAGATTTGTTTCATTTGGACAGCTCTTTCATGTGAAGATACAAAGGAGTACAGTACTTGTGTATCTACCTGTGGCAGAACCTGCCAAGCACTGTCTGTGCCAGAGACATGCAGCAGTGATTGTGTTGAAGGCTGTGCTTGTCCCTCTGGAATGTATTTGAATTCCAAGACTGACCGATGTGTACAGAGGTGGGTAAAGTTGCAATTCTGATAGTCACCCCCACTATTTTAGACCACTGCATTTGCAAGTCAGAGTGAAAAGCTAATAAGCATGTAATCTTGTAGATATTATGCATCTGTAAACTTGGCGGGATCTTAGAATTATACAGAACTTGTATATTCATCAAAAATAGCTCTTTTATAGTACTGACACTCATCGAACAATGATTAACATTATTGTCTGGTTAATGATTAATCACAATCATTGACATTATTGTCTGGTTTTTGGCATATAAGAGATACAAAAAGTGTCCATTGTTGTGTAGAGGTTCTTAGTTACTGATTTGGTTTGGAGTGTGCTCAAGTTATATGGCAGTATTGAAATCAGTTTCTTGTATTTAAAAAAAACCAAAAAAACAACAAAACACAAAACCCCCAACCAACCAAAAAAACCTCACCAAAACCAACAAAGCAACCAATTGAACTCTGAGCAGCAATTAAGTCAATGGGAATTTTTTTTTCTTCCTTCAGTTTGAATTAATCACAGTTACATGTTTTTCCTGTACTCCAGAAATGAATGCCCGTGTTATTTTCAAGGAATTGACTATTCCCCTGGAGAAAATGTTATGACATCTTTGGGCAAATGGTAAGATACAAAACTGTTTTTTCACCTCACTAAATGGTGTCTTTTTTAAAGAGTTCTGTCAAATCATTCTGGCTAGCCTCTTGGGGTTTTTTTGTTGTTGCTTTTTGTTGTTTTTGGTATTTTTTTTAATGACATACAGAATAAACCTGCATTGGTTTTCTGTGCATATTTGGACAGAGCTTCTTTAGAAGTTAGGTTTTCATGCTGCTGTGCTAAAAATCCAATATACTGAAGTGCAAAGTCAAGAGAAAAGCCACTATAATTTTGTAGATCCATACTAATGTGGAGAGCTCCAGAAAACCCCAGACATTTCCTGACTGTCCATTCAAGTCTGTTCAGCTAGACCTTCATTGCTGTTCTCCTTCCCTATACCAGATTTATGAAGAATAATTAAGAATCTGTATTCCACTAGTATAGAATCAGTGTAAAAGAGCAACGTGGCTTTATCAACTAAGAAACAACACAAATAACTGTCAGGTGCAGCCAAAGGTAAATAAACAAACATTGCTGTTATTGTTCTTTACATTTCACATTTGTTCTTGTCCTCTTACTCTTCCATTTGCATCATTATAGTCATAACATTAAAGGAGAAAACTTGTTAAACTATTCTGGCTGGTGCCAGATGCATCCTTTTCAACTGTTAGTTCTGTCTGGAGAAGGATAAATAATGTGGACAACAAGTTCTGTAAAAAAACCCAAAAAACAACCAAGCTTTCAGAATTCTTTTTCTTGAAGTAATGTTTGAGTTCTCACTGCCTGTATCAGTTGTTACAGCACTTAATTAAAAGCAGAACAGACCAAATCATGTCTGTGGCAGATCAGCATACTACTTTGGTTCGTTGTAAAGGCCATATAAGAGATTAATATTGTCAGACACCTATTGCAATAGGAATACTTAGTAAACACACATACTCATTCTCCCTCTCACTCTTGTCAGCAGCCTAGTGTCCATAAATACTGATCATTATATCTTAATCGTCAGGTTAGCTCATCTTTACCTTAGGGCAGATTCCCTGGAGAGTACCAGGCAACCCATTCTGTATACGGGGCTGTGCAAAGTCTAGGTGCGCTGTTGCCTGCCTTCCTGGATATTTTTGTTCACAGAGCATGTGCCAGACAGCACTGGCAGCCATGGAAAGGGGTTTTGATTTGTTTCCTTTCATCCTCCTCCTCAAGGGTCTAGTTTAGCTAATTATGCTAAGCACTGTGGTGGATATTTGGCTGAATGCACACTGATCATGTGATCATCCACAAATGCTTTTTTTTTTTTTTAGAAATAACTACAGGTAAACCATCTTTCTGTTGATTTCAGTGGAGTTATTTGGGATCTGGCAGCTTATGTTTCATGTGAATGTGTTAATTAAAATATATCTACTTGTTTTCAACTACTAGTCTTTAAGATGAAATAAGGGACCTATATCTCCTATTTAGTCATGACTTTTGCTTGCTGCATTTTAACAAGGTTGTATACATATCTGTTGAGAGGAAAGGCTTTCAATCATGGAGGTGCAGACTGTCAGGTCCTCTTAATTACCTTGTGCTAAGTAATACATTAAGAATCACGTTAGGACTATATGTGTGGATGAACTGGAAAAAAATACACACCATGTATTGGGTTTTTTTATCTGTCACTGTGTTTTTATTAGAAACAACTATGATCTTTATTATGCTCTCTCCGTCCTTTTTCTTCTCAACCACTTCCTCTTTGGAACTTCTGCTTTCAAACCGGAGTTTCTTCTCATGTTTGTCTATGGAGTAGCCTTTCTGCTCTGTTGTTTTCAATCAGTTCTTTAAAATATTTTCATTCTGATACTGACATTATGTCAGCATTTGAGTTGCCTCCCTAGCAGTTCCCTTTGGTACTGCTTTGCCTGTTGGCTGAGTTATACTGTGAAGTCCTTGAGCTAGGAGACTTTTCCTGCCATGCTTTGGGGTACATACATAACCCCAAACATAACAGCAGAGTGGCTGTAGCACATACAGAATTTGATTCTGAATTTGCTGACTAGCAGTAGGTGTACTGGGGACGTCTTAGCTATTGCAAAAGAATGGGAGAATAGTGCTGGAGTTATGGGCTCAGGTTCACTAGTGAAGCACAGGACCTGAAATGAAGCCAGTGCAGCTACATTTTTTTCCCTGACAATGAGTTGCTATCAGATCTGCTACCATTTTATAAAAGTACTAGACTATTTTGGCTGGAATTAGACAGGAGCAGACAGTATTATGTTGCTCAGTGCTTCCCTGCATACAGTATCTTGTTAGGGTTGAGTTTTATGCAGTTTGCTTGTTTCTTTGCTGAACTGTGTCATGTGGGGGGAAACATGTTGTGTCTGTTCCTGTCTGTGTAATATTTTCCATATGTGAATGGGTATACATACTGCAAGCTTTATGATACACTAACTTAAAATTTTTATTTTGAATCTTGATTAGCATAGAGTTGTTTGAATTTTTTTAGGTTCTGATTATGAACTGTAGTTCCAGTTGGTTCTGATAATAGTCACAGTAGGTTGCTATTCCAGATTCCAATAATATCATATTTGGAGAACAAGTCTTATGAGGAGCGGCTGAGGGAACTGGGGTTGTTTAGCCTGGAGAAAAGGAGGCTGAGGGGAGACCTCATCGCCCTCTACAACTACCTGAAAGGAGGTTGTAGCGAGGTGGGTGTCGGTCTCTTCTTCCAAGTCACTAGCAATAGGACGAGAGGAAATGGCTTCAAGTTGCACCAGGGGAGGTTTAGATTGGATGCGAGGAAAAATTTCTTTACTGAAAGAGTAGTTAAACATTGGACCAGGCTGCCCAGGGAAGTGATTGAGTCACCATCCCTGGAAGTATTTAAAAGACGGGTAGATGAGGCGCTTAGGGACATGGTTTAGTGGGCATGGTGGTGTTGGGTTCACAGTTGGACTTGATGATCTTAGAGGTCTTTTCCCACCTTAATGATTCTATGATTCTCTGATATTGCTGAAGCAAAATTAGTTTGAGACAGCATGAGGATCAAAATTAGTAACTGCATCACTGTTTCCTCATGTGAGCCAAGAACACTAAAATAATTGAAACATTCATTTTGTTCTAAATGAGATAGAAATTCATGGTATTGTGACATGTTTTCAGATGGATAGTTTGTTCATGATCCACATTAGGAGCAGTTGAGAAAAGACAAAGTTATCAATCTATTGTTACTATGTTTTGCTTGGGGAAAAGTCACTCCAGTTCAGTACAAAAAATTGTTGCAGACACAATAGCTTGTGATTGTGTTATGTTCAACATTGGGATTTTACCTTCAACTGTGGGATAACTTAAGAACTGTTGGTATCATCAAGATTTTCACATAAACTAATAACTTGCTTTTCAGCAGAGTTCTAAGCTGATGGTGACCAAAACAGAGCATTTATAATAACGTTAAGAGTGTTCATACAAGAGTTACATACCCAGAGCTTGCTGTAACATATACATATGTGTGTTTAGTGTTTGGTTTTGTTTTGCTGCTATTGCTCATTGCGTTTTTGTTTTAGATAATGATGATTCTGTTATGTACAGGGCTTGGTTTATTCTTACTGCACTGATGTCTTTGGAAGTGGTAAAGTGATGTATTCCTGTATATATTTTTATGTCAGCCCAGGCATTTTAACTCTTAGTAACGTTATGCAGAAAGCAAAAGCTTGAAGTGTAATTAATATTCTTTATGTGTTAAGGCAATGCACACTTTATCCACAGTTCTAATGTTCAATGCAAACATTTATACAGTTATTTTTTTATTGATTCATACTGCATGCTTCATTATTGAACGAAAAACATTGATATTTTAGATCTTCCTGGCTCGCATTACATCTTTGTGTATTTTTTTGCAGCCATTGCAGCGATGGAGTAATGAATTGTGATAACAACATAATAGGTGAGTGGAGAAGTATGTACAAATGAATAACTTGCAGGAGGGAATCTGTAATTTAGGAATTATATATTTGTGTGATTGAAAGAAAGGCTGGTGCAAAGCAGCAGCATAACTGTCCAGAATACTGTTAAATCTGAGCAACTTTTTTTCCCAGTGCTTTAAAATACTGATTTTTTTTTTTTTTTAGATTGCTAATGTAAATAAGCTTAGCTGCATGACAAACAGCAGAACTTCAGTAGAACAAAGGTTAGCTTTGTCCCATAAAACATGGCTGTAGGAACTGAACACTGGCAGTATTTTTTCACAGATATTTTTTCTTTCCCTCCACAAACCCCAAGTAACTGAAATATGAAAAAATAATATTTCTTTTGTCATACTTAAGCAAAAGAATGTAACAAGTGCTTTTTCTATTACAGTATATTTTATATGTCATTAAGTATTATGGTCCATACTCTTGTTATGATGCTCCTTTTACTTCAGTGAGAAAGACTTTTCTTTGAGGTTTCAGTTCTAGAATTGCCAACTCTTTGGCCTTTAGTAGAAATCTGTTCCCCGTGCACTTGAAGCTGGTGGTTGTACTGATTTGACAATTATCAAGAACTTCTCTCCCTAATAAATAAATAAACAAATCCCAGCAACCAACAAAAAACACTTTAAAACGCTGCCACTGCTTTGGGCATTTCTGTTACATATACACAGTATGCTCAGCACAACCCAAAAGCAATCGTGCAACAGAGTTGTTTCATTCGTAGTCAGTGGCTCCAGCATGGAAAGTCACATCTAGCTCAAACCTTTTCTTGATATTTTTGATTTCTGTTTCTCTGTTGGTAGTACTTTGCATTTCTGTTTTGGAGGGCTGATTCCTGACTAACTGTTTAGAAAGTCATGTCCCTTACTAAATGAATATATTCATTTTGGTATTTTGCATGAGATTTGTAGGGGTTCTATGAAGTTAACTATGCTCAGGAGAGAGGCAATTGGATGTTACTGGTGTTACTGAATGTTACACTTGTGTTACATATTCTCAGTCTAAATCTATTGTACGCCTTTACGGAATACAAAATTTCAGGTGTGAAGACTAATGTGTTTGTCAATTTTTTCCCCCAGCACACAGCTGCCCAGTTGGACAGATTTATATTAACTGCAGTAATCCACAAGTTGATCCTGAACTTAGCAGAGAGAGAACTTGTGAGAATCAGCTGCTAAACCTCACTTTCTCAGCACACCTTCCTTGTGTTTCAGGTTGTGTCTGCCCACTGGGGTGAGTACAGACAGATTTGCATCTTTTGGTGCACAAACATAGGTGACTACCTTCAGTAGCACTGAGTAATTAATTGTGCTGAGGACATAACACATTTCTACTTGGAGAATTTGAGGCATCAAGGGGTCAGCATCCAACTTGTGAAGGCTTACCACACAACGATATGGGCCGTTGAAGGCATAAGAAATGGTAAACCAAGAGACAGGTGGAGCCAAAGGTCTAACACCTCACAATAATGAAAAAAAAAACAACCAACAGGAATATAGAAAGAGCATTGAAATAATTTGATCCAATCCCTGTACTACAGCAGAATCGTGTTTACCTAGATAATTTTTTTCACATGTCTAACCTCTTATTTGAACATTTCACTGAGGGAGGCACGTTTCTTCATTCCTAGGCATTATTTTCAGTATTCCCTCCCTCAGAAGGATACTTTAAGTCTCGGGGATTTATGCTGCAAATGTGCAGATGAGCTGCTGTTTTTTTGGAATCAAGCACTGTATTGCAGAGATATTTTTTTTTAATATAAAAATAGCACTTATGTGTTGAAGTTATGTTGGTTTTGATGGGTTTTAGTTTCTTAAACACATAGCTTGAAGTTTTTGAGTTTTGTCACTCTAAAATTACTGTTTATGCCTTGAGAGCCTCCTCAAAACAAAGAGTAAAAGCCAGATCCTCAGTCGAACTGGGTTGAAGTAGCTCAGCTGAAATCCGTCGACTCATACTCATTCATGTGTAGATTTTTCTGTGTCGTGGTAAAAGATTGCTACTCAGACTTCTGTTTTTTACCTTAACATTCAGAAGCATGAAATGTCAAACAGTTCACATGAAATGGAACCTCTAATTAGTCCAACTCACAATATGGTACCATGGTGAAAAAGCGCAGTGGTAAGATACATTTTGGAGTCTGGAGGCAGACATTTTCAGAATTGCAAAAACTTATCCTGCTGTACCTGGCTGATACCCTTCAAAACCAATGGCTACCTTCAGCAGCACTGTATGGCAGGCAGCTCAGCAGAGAATAAAAAGTTTATATGATCTGTTTTGCTGTGCATGACCTCCGAGACTGTGAACTTTTCTACTGCTTCCCGGTGTAAGTTAGTTCTGGAATTTAAGCAATGAAAATGTGTTTTAGCATTGAAGGATCAGTGTCAAGTATTGGTGATTCCAAAGCTCTGATAACATTTGTATAGTTACAAGAGGCAGAGTTTTATAATTTCCTAAAGACAAAAATACAAAATTAAGAAGTTCTGTATTTAGTGTAACTTTGGCAAACTTAATTCTGTTTTCCTGTGGCTGTACACTGCCTGTAGAGATACTGACAATTTTTTTTTAACTGTTTTTTGGGGAGGAGAGAAGCTTGTTTGTTTTGTAGGACTTTAGCCTCAGTGCTTAAGGTAGAACTAGGAAACGGTGTCACAAGCCTAGGATCTAGAATATATATAAAAAAAGAAAAAAATGAGTAGGTATTAACAGATTTTTTTTTTGTAAAGGGAATTTTCTTCCCTATATGTGAGCTTTTGAAAAGTATTTATATACAACTAAGTGCATTTTTTTTTAAATCTCCCTACTAGAAGAGAAAACTGAACATTAGAGGTACACCTGCTGTATATTCTTTCTATCCATTCATTGTCAAGCACCTCATTTGAGAAAAGCTACCACAAGAAAAGCACTGTCATCTTTTTGAAGACAGATTCTTTTATTTGGGCTGACTGGGTTGAATTGTTTAATAGTATACATTAGTATTTATTTTAGATCGTGTTATCCATTCATATTTCCATTAACTGAAATATTGAATAATTTCCATGTATATTATACATTAATTCCATCTTGCTGTAAAAACCAAGAGGCCCTCCAGCCCTTAAATGTGAATAATAAATACAAATTCTGAGGGTTATGTCAATAGCTTTCAATACATATTGCCCCAAATGCAAATAGTAATTATTTCTACTACTTCTGTTACTACCTCATAGTGTTACCTACCTATTAGATCTTCCACATTTTTTCCCTTTTATGGTTTTGTCCCCTCTATAAGCTATGTTAATTAAACCACCTGCCCACCCATCACAAAAAGCTGAGGTCTCATTTCACCAACTTTAAAGCCATGGAGTTCTTTAGACGTGGCTTGTGGTTGACACTTCACAGAATGGAAAAAGTAAACTGGGATTTTAATTTTCTTGGTACCAAAGTATGCAAATTTTTTTTTCCAGATTCCAAACACTTCAATGTTGGCACACTGAAATATAGTCAGTAAGACATCACAGACATTTGTGGGACCAGGTTTTGATGCTAGTGTTCCAATATCCACCCCGGTTTCTCTCTTGAATGAGTGGTGTGGAGTTATGTGGCCTTTCCAGGCTGGATGCAACGTTCTCTAGTGTGGTAGGACAAGACTCCACCTCTGCAGACAACTATTATCCTCTATGACAGAGAATACTCTCTTTTGTGCTGAACCTGGATTCTATTAAATTTGGGCCAGTTTTTAATAAAAGTTTTTAGGTCTGTTTCTTTTTCCATCACTTATTGCTCATAAAATAGAGCTATGAAAAGATAGTAAAATGAAAACTGTAGTATCCTGTAATTGTAATGAAGCTTTGTAACTGAGAAAGGAATATCATGCCAGGTTTTTCCTCCAAAAATCTCTAAATTATCACTGTATTTCTGAAGTGGTGGATCAAATGACATGTAAGGAGCTTAAACACGTTCTTGAAAGGTTTTCTTAAAAAAAGAAAACTCATCCCTTTCTAGTTTGCATAAAGAAAACAATGAATTTTGTTATCTTATAAATGTCTACAGACAAACAAACCTAATAATGGCGGAAGAATGCAATTCAGTTTCAAATATTTTTTGAAAACTAACTTTTATTAGAAGTAATTACATTGACTATGTCATGTCTTAAAATATGTCTCCTTAGATGAATTCAAAGTCCTGTCCTTTTGGTATGTCTTAGTATCCTTTTCCAAAAGACCTACTGCTCCTCAGTTTAAGTAAAGCTCAGAATTTATTATTATTAGCATGAAAATAGAAGTAGTGTTCTGTTCAAACCTCTCTTCTGGATGGCCCTACCACTGTTATCATGCTAAGTGTTTTTAATCTTTTCCTTTTTTTGGTTTAGGCAGAGTTTTGGAGAGGTCTATCAGGCAATTTTAATGTGTTCCAGGTAAATAAGGATTACCCCCCATGGGGATACCATCATGGCTATGCACTCTATTGTTTCCTCAGGAAAATACAATTTTGTTACAAAGACTGCATCAACAACTGCGTCAGAAGGGCGTGGCGTGGCAGTTCGTGCAGGCAGGGCGTGCAGGGAAGGCGAGCAGGCAGGGCGCAGTCCCCCTCCTGGCTCTAGAGGCCAACTCAACTAGTAGTCGTCGCCCTCCCAGAAGAGGACTGGCTATGGTTTCCACTCGGCCAAAAGCCGTCGCCAGAAGGAATGTGGCGACCCAGAC